>NC_056729.1:508058026-508188026 GCF_019279795.1 Protopterus annectens
GTTCATTACATAGACACAAAAAAATCCTCAGAAATAATGCAAGAACCACCATTGCTAGAACCCATCTTGTCTCTCCCCCTATCTATGCATCACCTATACTAACTAACCTAAAGAAATCAGATTTAACCAAACTTTAAACTTGCTGCAATAAAACTGCAAAATTTGCCACAGAATCTACTTATAGATCACATCACTGCCTAAAACTAAAAAAACTTTCTTGGTTAGAACTGCCCAAACTCTTAACCTACAACCAACTGACCATGGCCCATCAGTTACTCTGTCATCTTGATAAAACTCCTGCTCTTCACAGGGAAGTAATGGCTCTGCTGGACAGAGGCACAGGGAACTAATCTAAGGGGGCGGTGAAAGCCAATACATTCTGGCTAGGCTTATAGATGCCCTTGGGCAGATAGCCTAGTACTTACCTATGAACCTATTAACCTATAACCTCTCCAAACTTACTCTACCAATTGTATTTTGCATTCCACCAACAAATCTTTATTGAAGGTATAAAAAAGACAGCTGGGTGCACAAGATCCAGGATAAAAAGTGCCCAATCCTGGTAGGCACACTGGTGCCAGGACTAGAAAAAATGACACTGTAGAATCCTCAAAATATGGAAACATTCCTACAATGGGTCAGGCCAAGCTGTCAGAAGCCTCAAATAAAAATTTGTGTTCACTAATACAACAGATTTGAGAAAAAAAGTATATAGACCAAGAAACTTTGTTTATTTGGAAAAAGAAGCATCTGAGGAAGTGTGAAAATATAAACAATAAAACCTAGAGATTTTTGAAAAGTATAAAAAAGAATTATGGACATGGGAAAGAAATAGAGATTTGATATGGTGCAATATTTATGCAAAGGTGAAAGCCAAATTAATCAATATAAAGAAGGAAACCCCAAAGATATTCAAAGCGAAATACAGACAAAGGCATCCAGATATGGAAAATTTCACAGTAAAAAAAATAACATCACAAAGAGGGAATGTAGAAAAGAAGATTAGTAAAGCAGAAGTTAAAAAAAATAGAAGTTGAAGTTGTGGAGTGCTTACGAAGTGAAGGATTTGGTGTAGACAGTCTAACACAAATTACATCATAGCATAATGGAACAAGTCCCCAGAGTAAGGAGAAACAGGAAGATCAGGAGAAGTCTGACAAAGAAATATGGACATGGGAAAGAAAAATAGATTTAATATGGTGTAATATCTATGCAAAGGAAAAAAGCAAAAGTAATCAATACAAAAAGAGCAGCACCAAAGAAATTTGAAGAGAAATACAGGCAAAGGAATCTGGACATGAAAAACTTTACAATACAAAAAAATAAGAACAGAAAGAGGAAAAGTAAAAAAAAAAGAGATTAGTAATGGAGAAGTTAAAGAAATAAAAACTGAGGTTATGGAGTACCTGCGAAGTGAAGGATTCAGTGTAGAAAATCTAATTCAGAAAGTACCACAACAGCATAGTACAATGGACATCCAGATTAAGGGGAAAGCAGTAGAATGGGAAACAATTGATCAGGTGCCATATGAAGATATTTGGAGCCTTCCACAGGAAACCAGTATAAATGTTCACTTGAAGCCAGACAGCAAGAGAAACTCTTACGCAGTCAATATTGAGGAATGATAGGCCAGTGAGTTCCCATATGACAGAGCAATGGATGGCACAAGGTGAAACTGAAGATACTGTGCCACAGGAAGATGGTATAGAACTTTGTATAGAATGCTGGCAGGAAATGCAAAAATAAAAAATGTGCCCTCAATTTAGAAGAAAAAACATATTAAGATCAATGAAAGAAATAGACTACAGAAGGTCAATAAAACCCCAAAAGTCAGAAGTCTTATAAAACAAATAAACACAGTAACTAGGACTGTCCATAGAGATTCATGTGATTAACAGAAGTAAACAGGATATATTACTGTGCAGCTAAGTTAATAACTGATAGAGTTCTACCACAGGAACACAGGGTAGTGAGGGAAAGGAAGGGGAGAAATTGAATACCATCATGGAAGTATTGAATAGAGAAAACTATAAAGCAATTAAGACAAGAAGTGTCACTGTTAGAAGAGTATAGAATATGGAACAGATGAACACAAATACTTAGAAGGATAGGCATGATAAAAGCAGTGCATAGTATTTGAACAGATCAGGATCTATCATGCACTATCGCAAATAACAAACTAAAAATCCCAACACAGATACACAGATAAATATAAACGAAAAGTACAAAATAAGCAATTTATTGATGACCCCAAAACGTTTTATAGAGAATTGGGAAATAAGGTAAAAGGAATTGAAAGGCCACCAAAAAAGAACTAAATACATTTTGGAGAAGTATTCATGAAGATCCTGTGGAATATAACATAAATGGTAAATGGAGAGAAGAAGTAAAAGAAAGAATAAGATGTTTAAAGGTACAGGATAAGAAATGGGATGAAGTAACAGCCAGAGAGATTGAAATAAAGTTAAGAAAAGGCTCTAACTGGAAAACCTCAGGCCCAGATGCAGTACCTAACATCTGGTTAAAAGTATCAACATCTTTTCATGAAGATGTAGCCATGAGTAAGAACTATTTATATGTGCACTCCGAACAGACACCAACCTGGCTAACAGAAAAACAATGCTCCTAGTTAAGAGTGAACCTGCAAATTATCCTAAAAATTATAGATCAATAACTTCCCTTCTGATGACTTATAAACTATACACTGGACTTGAAGGCAACAGAGTTTATAGTCATTTAGAAGAAAACTCAATTATGGCAATAGAACAAAAGGGCAATAAAATAAAGTCATATGAAACAAAGGATCATTTGTTGTTAAATAAAGTCATAGTGGAGAACTGTAAAAAGGGAAAGAATCTAAGTATGGCATGGATTGACTACAAAAAAAATATTTGACAGGATCCCACATTCATGGATAAAAGAGTGATTAAAAATGTATAAGATACACCCTACACTGATCAATTACATTACAGTGACCATGAAACAGTGGCAGACCACTTTGCAATTAAGCCATGATAAAGGACAAATTATTATCCTAGGGATACAAATTCAAAGGGAGATATTCCAGGGTGACTCTCTGTCACTACTGCTATTATGTCTTGCCCTTAACCCTTTAAGCTGTCTACTTACAGATTAGGCCATGGCTATAATTTGGCTCCTAGAAAACAACAAAGTGTAAAGACTTCTCATCTTCTCTTTGTTGAAGATTTAAAACTGTATAGCTCATCAGATAAGGAACTGAAAGCACAACTGCAAGTGCTCAAAACTTTTTCAGATGATAAAGAATGTCATTTGGTCTTGATAAATGTGCAAAAGCAACCTTTAAACCAGGAAAACTGCAGTATCATGAAAACATCAGTTTGGGACAAGAATGTGATATAAAATAACTTGACCAAGAGGGAGTGTATAAATATTTGGGAATTGATGAAGGATCAGCATTAAAACATGAACAAATGCGAATAAAACCTAGTAAGGAATACTTTAGAAGACTTAAATTAATCCTGAAAACAGTGTTGACATCTAGGAGCAGAATTCAAGCTATAAACCAATTTGTTCTTCTTGTCCTAACTAACAGTTTTGGAGTGATTGACTGGCCCCAAAACGTGTTGGATTGATTAGACAGGAAAACAAGAAGGATGCTTCATGCTCACCAAATGATTTATAAAAATCAGTGTATATCAAGATTCTATATTCCTCTTCCTGTATGTATCCTTCATGTATAGATCTGCAATCATCAGACTGCTCGCATATCTGCTGACCTCACAATGCCCAAACATAATGAAAGTTTTGAAACATGAGGAGAATAGATCTAAGATGACTTCTCTGCTTAGTCTAGCAGAAGCATATTGGCATCAAGTGAGAATGTTAATCAAACCAGAAGTAGACAAAAGTCAGACAGCAACTGAATGTGCCAAAAAAACAAAAGAAAGAATATATGTTGAAGGACCAGATGAGAAGGCAAGAAATGTGGAAAATGAATAAATATAGTTGCAAGTATACAAAACTTCTGGAACAACCTCATGTTGATCAGTATCGAATGCAGGAGTGGTTAAGGAGAGGCGAATTCAAACCAAGAGATGAACGGTTAATATTGGTGGCCCAAGATAGTAGGCTACATTCACACTCGTTTACAAAGTCCATTGAACATGTGGGAGAAATAGACAAAAGTAGGTTCTGTAAAAAGAATTGGAAACAGTCACATACCTCATTGCTGGTTGTGACATATTAATAGCAGAAGGACTGTATACTGAAAGGCATAATAGTGTGGCAAGACTGTTTCACTGGGGATTGTGCAAACATTATGGTATTGTACTGAAATGGCTGAGAAACACTGGAAACACGAGCCACAAAGCATCATAGAACATGAGGAAGTCTACATCACATGGGATCATCCATTACCAACAGTTCAAAAGATAGATGCTAGAAAACGGGATATAGTGGTCCATGAAAAGATGACAAAAATAGCATTGATCTTTGAAATCACCACACCCAGTGACTACAATGTCTTGCATACAGAGAGACACAATGACATAAACTATCAGGATTTGCAGGCTGAAACAAGAGCAATATGGAAGAAAGATACCCAGACAGTTCCAATAGTAGCAGGAGCAATGGGTCTTATAAAAAAGAATCTACAACGGTAGTTAGATATGTTACCAATACATGTAACCCCGTACAAATTGCAGAAGGAATCATTACTGGGCACATTGCAGGTACTGAGAAGAGCACTTCTGTCTGACATCAAAGGTTGAAACTATACTAATTTCATGAACTTTAATTGTACTTTGATGTAGGAATGGGCTCCATTCCCGTCATAGTATTAGAAACCCAAATATTTGGAGAAAATAAAAAAGGTATGTAAAGTTAATATCTCAGCTGGAGAATCTCTCTATTCTTACTGCATAGCAAAACTTTGGAATTCTCTCCCTCTAAACATCAAAACTATATCCACCACTACAAATTTCAAAGAAACGCTTAAAACATACCTCAACAAAACTTGGATATGTTCTTGCACTAACCCTGGCTAAGAATAGCATCTTTAATTATTCACACCTTCCCATGAATTGTAACACATACTCAATGGCATGCTGTAGAATGTCAAAACTTACACTCTGTCTACTCATGTATCAAAATCTGTTTTGAATACTTGAAACTGTATGTATTGTAAATTCATTATCAGTGCAAAAATGTTGTATTATATAATAAAATAGATGTACTGTCCATTCTACACCTTATAGTCAGTCAACAAATTTCATTATTTTTCATGTATTTGTATAATTATTTTTTACAACTATTGTACTCGCTTTATTATGTATTACTGTGGAGCTTTTTCCTGGTAAACAAATGTGAAATAAATTAAATAAATAAATAAATCAATGAGGCATGTCCCTCCATGGCACCATAAAGCATATCCCTCCATGATATCATGAGGCATGTCCCTCCATGGCACCATAAAGCATATCCCTCCACGACATCATGAGGCATGTCCCTCCATGGCATCATGAAGCATATCCCTACACGACATCATGAGGCATGTCCCTCCATGGCACCATGAAGCATATCCCTCCATGGCACCATAAAGCATATCCCTCCATGATATCATGAGGCATGTCCCTCCATGGCACCATGAAGCATATCCCTCCACGACATCATGAGGCATGTCCCTCCATGGCACCATGAAGCATATCCCTACACGACATCATGAGGCATGTCCCTCCATGGCACCATGAAGCATATCCCTCCACGACATCATGAGGCATGTCCCTCCATGGCATCATGAAGCATATCCCTACACGACATCATGAGGCATGTCCCTCCATGGCACCATGAAGCATATCCCTCCATGGCACCATAAAGCATATCCCTCCATGATATCATGAGGCATGTCCCTCCATGGCACCATGAAGCATATCCCTCCACGACATCATGAGGCATGTCCCTCCATGGCGCCATGAAGCATATCCCTACACAACATCATGAGGCATGTCCCTCCATGGCACCATGAAGCATATCCCTCAACGACATCATGAGGCATGTCCCTCCATGGCACCATGAAGCATATCCCTCCATGACTTCATGAGACATGTCCCTCCATGGCATCATGCCCGCCTGGCATTAAACTTGCAAGTAGCTCATAATGGTTATCATCACCCAAGTTTAGACAGTAGAAATGCTACTTCAATCCTCCTGGTTTGGATCCTTTAGGGTCCTGTGGTATGACAGATATATCCCTTCCCTTCTTTTCAGCTGTGTGCTTGTCAGGGGATACTGGCACTGATCTATCTATCCCATTTTTTGTTACCAGCTGTGAGAATCATTGCTTTCTAACCAGCCCCATGCATATAACATTGGATTATTTTAGATATCTGCTTTCAGGAAATGTTCAGCCTTGAGTAGTGAGTAAAACTGAAACTGATGGCCATTTTCTGAGCTACATGGTGTGGCTGGAAATTTTAGACTCACTGCAAAGCTCAAGTCTGCATTGGTTTCCTCTTGGCATATAGTGAGGTGCTGTAGTCTGGTGCAAACTGTACTGGGTGACCAGCTATAATAACTGGGCTACTTTATTCTCTAGTTTTTTTCATGATTGCCTTGCAGTGATTATAGTCCAGGCACTTGATAATAAAATGGCTGGGTAAGTTAACAGTTTTATTTCTGCTGCTAATCCTTTGTAAGTTAACAGTTTTATTTCTGCTGCTAATCCCATGTTTCTCCACAATCAATGGGCCATTCCTCAGTCCTGGTAGTAGACCTAACTCTTTTTTAACTCATTCCCTCCACTGTAGCTCTGGAAGTCTGCACAGTAACTTCCAATGGGAGGAGCCTAAGGTTTTTGATAGAATCAAATCATGTCCTCACATTTCAGACAAACGCACATCTCTCCAGAACCATAGAGGTTACTAAAGAAGTGTAAATGGCAAACTGTTTGGCACAAAATATTTTATTTTGTTAATATTCTTTAGATTCTGGGTTTTATACTCGATTTTATAAATCACAGCAAACATAGCAACTATTAATTTTGTAATATTTTCTAAACAACTTACAATATCTCAGCAACTACTCAAGCTACTTACACACTGTTAGTAGCACTTTGTTCATCTTTCTGAGAGCTTTCATATGAGGCTAAGCAGTTCTCTCTGTGCTGCTTGGCTGCCATGATATTTAGAAAAACATGACATTTCTGACAATATAATTTAATATATGGATAGAAGGAAGTTTCTTTGCTCACCAGTGGTAGTGGGGTGCCTTGAGCAGCCTATCTGTCCCTGAAGGAGTGACCTCAGCACAAGAATCTTGTAGTAATTGGCCATTTTGGGCCATTTCTAGCTCTTTGAAGTTCCCTGCATAACAATCCGCTTTTGCTGCTTTGCTGACAGCGATAGCGCAGCATCGGGCAGCGCCGCTTAATCGAGTTTAAACTATTCCCGGCTCCACAAAGTCTGCTCTTCACTTTTTCCCTTAGAACTGCTCTATTTCTCAAATTAAACACCCTATTCTCAATCTAAGGCCCTGCACTTGCCCAAATAAGCAATCTTACAATCTAGCACTAATATACTAAAAGCACTACATCCTCATATACTCTCTACATTTACCCTGTCCCCTATTGGTCCTCTTTAATTAAGTGATAAAAGAGTCACCTATACTACTCTAGCATGTCCAAAGGTCAGTTAATGGTTTCCTCCCCAGTCCAACTGGTGAATCTGGGAATCTTGAGGCAATGTTACAACTGTCTCATGTACATGGACAACCCTCTCCTCCTCCAAACAGTTTCAAACATATGTGAGAGATGCAACCATATAGCCAAACTGGAGGCCGAGCTCTCTCACCTCAAAACTGGTGTAACCAGTCAGGAGGAGAAGGTAACATCACACAACACTAATCCAGTCTCACATAGTCCTACCACAACAGCAATCCAAACACGCAAACACACAAAAACACTCGTAGGCTCTAATAAAAATCTACCTAAACAGCAGAGACCTCCAAAGCAGACATCCAAACAAACGCTACCCCACAACAAAACACGTGCAACACATAGCTCACAAAGTCATTGTGCCAAACAGTCACAACCCTTAAGGCAGAACAACACACCTGACACACATGTAATAGGTGATTCTACAGTCAGACACACTGACGTCCCGCTCACCAGGCTGAACAAGAAGATCACATTAAGCTGCCTGTCGGGTGCTAGGATCCGCCACATAATGCAAGCACTCAGGTCACTCCAAAGCAAGTACAAATATGACTCGGTCATAGTACATGCTGGTGTGAATGACCTGAGACGTACCTCCCTCGACTACTAGAAAAGAGACATAAAGGAGCTCTCCGATCATGTAGCCCAGGCCGGTATGACCCTGACCATGAGCAGCATCTTACCCTCACCTAGAATGATGCCGCAGTATAAAGACAAAATGATTGATTTTAACAATTGGCTAAAATTTTGGTGTCATTCAAAGGGGATCCAGTGCCTGTCAGCCTGGGATGACATGCTTGACAAGCCACGTTGCTTCACAAGGGATGGCTTGCACCATCACCCTTGGGCTTTCGGATACTGGCAAAGGCTCTTGCCACCCCCATAGTGCCTTTTTTAGGCAAGGCTCAAAAGACAAACCCACCTCCTTAGAAAACACAAAGAACAAGAAACTAAGGGTAATGCTGCTAAATGCCAGAAGTCTAAACCTCAAAATGCACACACTCGAATCTCTCCTCAGTATGGAGAACATTGATATCTGTGCAGTGACAGAAACCTGGTTCAAGGCTCCAGAGAGCACCCCAGCACTACCAGGTTATACCTCATACCATGCTTTTCGGCCCCAAAACTCGGACCGAACCACAAAAGGAGGGGGAGTATCCATATTTATCAAGGATACCCACACCTCCAGGTTAGTGGCATTGAACGAAGCATCAGAAACCATCCATGTGCAACTAACAGTGGGCAAAACTGCCTTTCAGTTTATAGCATGCTACAGACCACCGTCTCAAAATCAGGAACCCACTCAGCTTTCCTGAAAACATTGGAGAACATTGACTGGGAGCATTAGTCAAGCCCCAACACCCTAGCCCAAAGGTTCCTGGAATTTATAAACTCAAATGCTATGGAACAACTAGTCAAAACTCCCACAAGAGGGGAAAATATACTTGACCTGATCATCACCAACATGGGGACCCTATGCTCCACACCAGAAGTATTCCCCTCATTGGTAAGATCAGACCATAAATTAATTTCACTGGATATCCACAACCCGACCCTACCCCCAGCCCAGAAAGCCACAGTGAGAAACTTCTCAAAAGCGAACTTCACACTTCTCAAATCCGAGGTGGAATCCTTCAAGGCCCCAGGGCCGGTGGAAACTACGGCCCAAACCACAGAATCCTATATAAACGCATTCTATGGACACCACCAGGAATGCATGGATCATGCTATCCCAAACAAAACCAAAACCCAAGCGTCCAAAGGCAGGCATCCAGTCTGGTAGACCCCAGCCATAAATAAGTTGTACAACAGAAGGAGGAAGCTAAAAAGGGAAGGCATCTCTGATCAGTACTAGCAAAAAATTATGATCCCTCATAAAATCCTCCAAGGCCAGCTTCGAGAGAAAAATTGCACAGGACACTAAAGACAAGCACAAGGCTTTCTTTAGCTATGTTAGGAACCTGGGATGCAACTCCTAGATATGCTCAGAGTTGATTTTAAATGACAAAAAATACACTGAACCCACAGACATTGCCAACATCCTGGCAGACAGGTTCAGTGCAAACTTCTCCCCCCCTTCCCCCCCTAAAGAGCAAATATCTATCCCAGTAGAGTGCAGCCTCCCTAACATCTCAGATGCTCAGGTGAAGGCTGCCCTCTCCAAGGCAGAAAACACTGCTTCAATGGGACCAGACTGTGTCCCGGGTTGCGTCCTACATGAAATCCAAGAAGAACTAAACCCTCACGTAAAACTGCTGTACAATCTCAGCCTCACTACGGGATATGTACCCAAAGAATGATGTACAGCAACAGTGATCCTGCTCCACAAAGGTGGTGCCTCAATGGACCCTGGAAACTATCGCCCCATAAGTCTGACTAGCCTTATCTGTAAGGCCATGGAGAGGATCATCATGGAACTCATAAACAAAGATATTGGGGACGTACAGACACTGGATCCTACTCAGTTCGGCTTTGTCAAGGGCAGATCCTGCCTCTTGAACCTGGTCGACTTCTTCGAAACAGTCACCAAGGCCATAGATGGAGGGAAGGTAGTCCACACAGCCTATCTGGACCTCGCAAAGGCATTTGACACAATACCCCACTTGGGCATCATAGATAAGCTATCCAGCTTAAACATAAACCCCTATGTCACAAGATGGGTTGCTAACTGGCTCAAAGACAGAACACACAGAGTCAGAATTGCCAGAGTCATGTCAGACTCAAAACCGGTTACAAGTGATGTCCCACAAGGCTCGGTCCTGGGACCTCTCTTGTTCGGCATATACTTTTCCGAGGTACAGGCCAGCACAGGAGGACTATGGCTGACCAAGTTCACAGATGACTGCAAACAGGGAGCCATAACTTAACTCTCCAGCTGACACGAACATCCTTCAAAAAGGTCTCACAGAGACGGAAAACTGGTGCCAGAGCCATGGTCTAAAGCTAAATGCCATAAAGTGTATAGTCATACCCTTTGGCAAAAACAAAGTGCCTACCAATTACCACATAGGTGGTAACCCACTAAATACAGAAGAAGTAATTAGAGATCTGGGGACCCAAGTTGATAGCAATCTCTCCTTTGACAACCGCATTGCCAAAGTGATTAGAAAGACCTTTTACATAGCCCACCTTATCACAAAAGGATTCACATCTAAATCAAGGGAGGTAATAGTGCCCCTTTATTCATCCCTCATCAGGCCCATCATAGAATACAATGCCCCTTTTGGGATGTACCTTATCCGACACCTGCAGCAGCTAGAAAGACCCCAAAAGTACCTCACAAAGAGGATCAAGGGACTCAAACAGATGCCATATGCTGCCAGGTTAAAGAAACTCCAGCTTTACTCAGTCGCATACTGCCTACTTCGAGGCGATCTATGCCTGACATACAAAGCTATGTCCAACCCAGAATTAATGGACATGCTCCACCTCAGAAAATCTAAATCCCTTAGAACCATGCACTCGAGAGACTTGAACCTCAGCTCAGAAATAAATAGAACTTGCTGGAGGGACAGATTCATAACCCAAAGGCTCCCTTCACTTTGGAATAGAATCCCGGTACATGTTAGGCAGAGCACCTCACTGACTCTCTTCAAGAGGAATCTTGATGAGTGGATGGGAGATCATAGGTTTACCCCGGGGATTACTTCTGTGTCACTACTAGATAGAGGCATAGTAAACTAACCTTAAAAAGGGCACATCAAACTCAAATCTAAGGGTGGTGAAAGCCAAACACATTCGGGCTAGGCTTATAAATGCCCCAGGGCAGATAGCCTAGTATGAACCTATGAACAACAATTAATATTTCTTTACCTGCACTGGACAGATGTCAAATATCAATGCAGTTGTACTTGCCATTGTGTAAGCTTTAAGATGAAATCTTTTAATACCTTGCATGTAGCATAGTTTTGAAATTATTAATGCAAGTATAAACAAGCACTATTTGTAGCCTAGAGGCATCAGTAGGATGTAACTGCAGAAACACCTACAGGCTTCAACCAGTTCTAATGAGTTGGCGGTTGGATCTGGCCCTTCTGTTTACCCTGAAACTGCTAAAATCTGCATGCCTGTCAACCTCTTAGCACATAAAATCTGGACATAGACAAAAAATAGTGGGGGGGTTAAAGATTAAAAAATAGCAACAGATTTTTAATATTGCTCCTATAAATGTAGAAAGTTACTGGAATAAAAGTTTTTGTGTTAGCATGCAGTTTCTGGAGGGTATGAACTCCGAAACTCAAACATCTGTCAATATTCAGTTCTCAATGTTTTGCTATAAAAACCACAAATTTTATGATGACAGAATAAAAATATGAGGCAAAAATCTAGACAGAATACAAAAATTTGCATGGTTGACAGGTATGATAATCTGTTGTTTGTTCCATTTGGCTTGGTTTTTGGGGTTCTCTAGATTCAGTTGGAGCCTCTGGGAGTTCACTTGCAGTCCCTGTGTGTGGCATGGAAAGGCTGAAGCTGTGCAATTTAGTGGTGTGATTGCCTTATTTTACTGTGCATTGACAGCTGTTGCCTGCAGAATTTGGGTTACCAATTCAAGTGTGTATCAGACAGCCATGTTCATCTGTAATGAAATCCATGTTGGCCACCACACTGTGATATGTCATTGGTTTACTTTGTCTTCCAGATTGTTGATCTATGGTGTGTTAACAGCTTTAACCAGTTTTAAATGTAGCTTTGATATTAGTGCAATACACTTCTGAATTATAATACTAGTAATAAAGCGTTACTGCCTGGAGTTAACCTGAATTGAGGAGCACAATAGATTCACATACTCACCATGCACATCTCCGTGCATGCCCCCTTGAAAAAAATGATATTAGAAGCAAAGGGTCTAGAATTTCAGCTTATATGTAAACAGATGTGTGCATTTGCACATATACATTTGCAGTTAGTGCAGGGGTAAAAGCAAAGATAATGTGCAAGGGAGAAGAGGATACAAATACACTGAAAGTTGGTACGAAGGAAAAGAACGGTAAACCAAATGTATTATTCACATGTAACTGTACTGCACAGTTGTGGGAGAAATGAGTTAAGGAAAGAAACAAGCACCGACTCACACAATATGAGATGATTACATTATAGGAAGAAAATGGACAATGGAATGGAGGTAATGCACAACGCATAAACAACTATCAGGTGAGTAATAAAATGGAGAATCTGGAATTTTAAATAATATACATTCTGCAGTTAAAGGTTTTATCTGGGGTTTGCTCATCAACACTAATGCAGCCAAAACTCCCCTTCCCCATTTCATACTCCTTGATGAGGCTGGAACCCAAAGCGGTCTCCCTCAAAATAAAAATCAACCTGGAAAACACATACCCATAACAGTCGGGAACTGTCCCAAAGCAAAGTACATCTTATTAAGGGACAGTTTGTCAAAATTCATGCCTCCTCCAAGCCGTGTGAGCACAGCTATCTGTGCAGAATTTTTTACAGAAATCCTATACAAACATGTAAATGACTGCATTAAGGCTGCTAAATCTACCAGAAGTAAGCCCAGATCTAACACCAAAAATGAACCTCACTGGTGGAATCCTTAACTTAACAGAGTATATAACAAAACAAAAAAAGAGTCACGGCCAAAATCATAGAGAACAACTCTCATAGAGATGGGAACTCTCTGATTCGAGTAAACAAGAAACCAAGAGATCCAATAAAGTCCAGCAAGGCCATTTACATGGTCAGGATAGCCTCCCAGACTAAGGCCAATCACAAGGCCTTTTTCAGCTATGTCAAGAACCTTAAAAGTAACATCAGCAGTGTACAGAACTGGTGGTAAATGGCATAACATTCACTGACCAGGGTAATATAGTGAATCTACTGGCTGATAAATTTAGCTCTAACTTCACCCCCACTCCCTCCACTACCCAATGCAAAATCCCTTCTAGCGTGTTCCCCCAAATATCAACAGGGAGAAGATCCTAGTGATGCTTGCTAAGACAAATGCACAGATTTAATGGGCACAACAATATCCCAGATTGCCTCTTGAACAGCCTAAAACATGACCTAGTGGTAACACTTGAAGCACTCATCAATTACAGCCCCAAAACAGGTTACTTGTCCCGTGAATGGCAGACCATAATGGTCATCACTCTTCATAAGGATGGACCATCAACTGACCCTGGGAATTACATACCTATCATTCTGACAAGTCTAGTATACAAAGCCATGGAAAATATTATCATGGAAATGATCAACAAGGACAATGGCAGCTAACAGACACTGGACTCATCACAGCTTGGTTTTGTTACAGGAAGGTCTTTTCTACTCAACCAGGAAGACTTCTTTAAGAGGGTCACCATGGCTATGGATGAGGGGAAAAATGGTGCATACCAACTGCCTTAACCTGGCCAAGGCGTTTGATACAATAACCTATTCAGGTATTATTGACAAACTCACAGATGTAGGCATAAATCTCTTCACACCTAACTGGCTTGTTGGATGGCTCACAGATAGGACCCAAGAAATCAGGACTGGTGAGACCACCACCACAAGCAGTCTGGTCACCAGAAGAGTACCTCAAGCTCAAGCTCTGTGTTTAGCATCTACTTCTTGGAAGTCAAGGCTAATGTCAAAGGCATCTAGCTGACCAAATTCGCAAATGGCTATAGCTTGGGAGCTACCATAGATTCCCCATAAAACCAGTATCCTACAAGAGGGTCTAACACAAACAAATGATTGGCGTCAAAGCCATAGATTAAAACTCAACACAAAGAAATGCATTATAATGCCCTTTGGGAAATCACCCAAGCTAATTACTCCATCGATGAAACATCCCTAAGAGTTCACGCAATAGTTATGGATCTGCAAACATATGTAGACAGTAATCTGGCCTTCAACCAACATATAGTCAAGGTAGTCAGAAAGTCATTCTATGTCACCTGAGTCATAAGCAAAGGTATGGCATCCAGGTCCAAGGAAGTTATAATACCACTCTACTCAGCTCTTATCAGACCCATCAGTGAGTATAATCCCTTCTTTGGCATGTACCTAACCAGGCACTTGAAACAGCTGGAATGCCCTCAAAGCCTTAAAGGTTCCTCACAGGAGAATCCAGGGTGTGAATACCCTGTTCTGCATAGTTCAACGTAAGGCCCTATCACCATGCTCAGTCTCCTACAGGTTAGTGAGAAACGATCTATGCAGTGCTATAAGGCATGCTCAGATCCAGTTCTGAAGGACCTCTTGCACATCCACAAAACAAACAGTATCAGAAACACTAGATTCAAGGACCTCAACTTTGCCTATGACCGAACATGCTGGAGAGACTGATATGTGTCTCAAAGGATCCCTCCCACTGTGGAATAAGCTTTATAACTACATGAAGCAGAGTTCATCCCTGACCCTATTCAAACAAAACCTTGATCACTGGATTGGGAAACTGCAAATCACCTCTGGGTTGGACCCATGTCTCTGACAGACAGAGGTTAACAGTAAGTAAATTAATCCCCAACTAACATACCCCCCCTCCTACATAACCCTTAGCTATCTCCTTGCTAACATACCCTACCATATTCAATGAACTTGGGTACAGTACTGGGATGGGTTGCACAGCTAGGCTTGAAAAGAGCCTGGGGGGGGGGGGGTCAGTATCCTAATGTAAACCTATGAACCTATAAAAAGTAATACAGCTGAAGTAAATGGCAGAACATAGGTGATTTAATTACACTTAAGCATGATTTACTTCATTAATCTGGTCTAAACAATTTCTAGTACAGAAATAATCACTGCCCTGAGAATTAACTTACTGATGCAGATCAGCTGTACACTAATATTGTTTGCCCCAGTCTATGAAAAGATGGTTTGTTTCTTACAAGAAACAAAGAGCTCATTCTTTCTCTGATGTACCATGAGTGCATTAAGGAGGCTATGAGAGATCAACATCTTTGTGGTGATATATTATTACTGTAGTGTAGGGGCTGGTCTAAGACATATGTAGTATGATACTTCCAAGCGAGGATTCATCTGATCATCTAGAACGAGATTCAGCCTGGAAGAACTGGTAAAGTAACACTAACAATACAGAACTGCATCAAACGTTTTCTGAGTTTAAGGGAAAAAAAACAAGAATTGCAACAAGTACTGCAAAATCCCTGTCCCTTAGACAGAAATAGGAAGCAAACTGGCCTAGACCCAGTCAGTTTTGGAAAGTAATAAAATGCTTAACAGGGACATTAAATAACTCTTCAGATACCAAAAATGAACCAATAACATTCAATCACTCCACCTTTGCGAATGATTATGGTCACTTTTTGTAGTCCACCACAACTGACATAACTAAAGCGTTTCCAACAATGAACTCCCCCACCAGTGAAGAATAAGATCTAAAAAGTGGCACTTGCTGCTTTTCCTGTATTGGTGCTTCTTCCTATTTTATTAATTTATTTTGCTTTTTGCTGCACATTCTTAAAGTGTTCATTTGCACTTAATCTGCTGCATTTATTACTGCTTGTTAGTAGCCTGACTAAATTGAAACTGTTATTCTAAGCCTCTTCGTTTTGACTTAAACACTTGGGCTTTGAACTAGTAATCTTGCATAAGGAAAATTTGTGTTCAACACTCTTGTGGCAGGAGAGGTAGCTTACATCCTTCTAAGTTGGAAATTGCTGGTTGAAGGCTTATTATGTCTGTTATTCCAGAGTGTCTTAATTCTGGTATAAGTGCTTTTGCTTCTGGCCAGTTATTTTGCATTAAGAAAGTTTGTAGTCTGCACTCTTGTGGGAGGAGATGGTAGCTTATGCCCTTCTGAGCTGAGAATTGCTGGTGAAGGCTTATTGTGGTTGCTATTCTAAGTGTCTTTTGTTTTGATTAAGTACTTGGGCTCCAAACCAGTTATTTTACAGTAGGAAGGTTTATAATCTATACTCTTATGGCAGAAGAGAATAGCCTACACCTATCTAAGCTGGGAATTAACATTTGAAGGCTTACTGTGTCTGTTATTCTAAAAGTGTTTCAGTTCTGGTTTAAGCATTTGGGCTCCAAACCAGTTATTTTACATTAGGAAGATTTGTGGTCTGCATTTTTTTGGGAGGAGAGGGTAACCTCCACCCCTTCTGAGCCTGGAATTTCTGGTGAAGGCATGTTGTGCCTGTTATTCTAAGTGTCTTTGTTCTGGTTTAAGCACTTGGGTTCAAAACCAGTTATTTTACATTAGGAAGGTTTGTGGTCTACATTCTTGTGGGAAGAGAGGGTAGCCTTCACCCTTCTGAGCTGGGAATTGTTGGTGAAGGTTTATTGTGTCTGTTATTCTAAGTGTCTTTGTTCTGGTATGTGGTCTGCACTCTTGTGGCATTACTGTCTAGACAGATTTTTTTTAACTACTAGAATTTCTAGTTTGCTCATTCCTGAACGTTGTCATCAAGTTGCTTGTCTTATTGACTTGTTCAATATTTAAGTTTTCTCACTGCTGTCTAGTAGATCAGTAACCATGGATATGCACTTCCCAACTCTCTCTGTGGCCAGTCTGGTTGAGATGGGTATTCTGAGGCATTGTAGCAATTGCCTTATGTACACTGACAACTCACTTATTCTTAATAAAACAGATAGTATATGCGAAAGGTGTAAATACACTTTAATGCTGGAGGCAAAACTCTCTCACACAACCAAAAGTAATCCTATAGAGGCTGTCAGTGACAATTGCACCACACCTATTGCAAAGGGGAAAGACCCTATACATAAAACTACTTATGCTGAGGCACTTAAAGGTAACATTCCTAAAACACTAAGACCTCCTGTACAGTATAAAGAAAGAGTCCTCAGCCATCATGTAAGCACTCTGTTAAAACACCACCTGTAACTACACATAGTAACACTGTATCCAGTACCTCCACTGCTAAGCCCTTAAAGCAAACCAGCACACAGCCAAATTTCCTGGTCATTGGAGATTCTATAGTGAGGCACACTGATGTCTCCTCAGCAGACTAAGGAGAGAGTCACAGTTAGCTGCCTTTCTGGGGCTAGGATCCATCATGTCACACAGGCACTCAGGTCATTGAATCACAGGTAACAGTATGACACTGTCATAGTCCATGTGGATGTTAATGACCTGAGATGTGCCTCCCTTGACTATATGAAGCAAGACATGATCAAGCTTGTTGATTATGTGTCTCAGGCAGGTATGAGTCTAGCACTGAACAGTATACTACCTTCTCCAGTGACAATGCCACTTTACCAACAGAAAATGTTTGATTTTAATAATTGGCTTAGCTTCTGGTATCACTCCAGGGGAGTACAATATTTGACGGCCTGAGAAGACATGATTGACAGACCACGCTGCTTTGCCAGGGATGGTCTACACATATCCCCTCTAGGCGATCGGATATTGGCAAATATCTTTTCCACCCCCATAGTGTCTTTTTTAGGCAATGCCAAACTGATAAACCTACCAACTTAACTGAACTTATGAAGGAATACCTGAAGATGGTACTGCCTAATGCCAGAAGTCTTAACAAAAAACTCTACTCCCAGCAAGGCTTCCTCTCCCTGGAGAGTGTAGACATCTGTTTAGTAACAGAGACATGGTTTAAAGCCACTGAGAGTACCCCAACAATGCAAGATTTTAATGCCTTTCACACCTTTAGACCAGCTACTGCACAGGAGGAAACTCAAGGTGGAGGAGTTTCAGTCTATATTAAGACTAATCTCACATCCAGACTAGTTAAAGTGTACGACCCACTGGAACTCACACATGTGCAACTCACCATAAACAGGGGGTCATACCATATCCTTGCAGCATACAGGTCTCCCTCCACATCCCAGGAAACACATTATCTATCTCAATGTACTAGATTCAACCCAATATAATATTCATTAGGTTTCTCAACTACCCCTCTATAGATTGGGAATCCTACACCACTTCTAATGCAAAAGCCCAACGATTCCTAAATTTGTTAATACTAACATCCTGAAACAGTTGGTCCATTCTCCTACCAGGGTTACAAGTACCCTTGAGCATGGACATGGGGGGGGGGGCAATGTTCCTCACCCAATATAATATCTTCACTCATCAGATCTGACCAAAAGGCTGTACCACTTGAAATGAAAATTAAATCTGGGAATCCAGTAAAACCAAAAACCCTTAGGAACTATTCCAAGGCTAACTTCTCTCTACTAAGCAACACCTTGGCTAAATTCCAAGGACCCCCAAACCCAGTAAATGCAACAGAATACACTGAGCTATTTACAAGATCTCTGTACAGCCATATTGATAGCTAGAAAGAGCGAGTTGTTCCCAATCATATTAAGAATAAGAAAAACTCAAAAGACAAGCCACCCTGGTGGAATCACAATATTAATTGGTTATACAACAAAAGATAAAAATCTTGGCCAATCTTAAGCGGAACAAAACCATACATACTAAAAGCCCCATGACCAATCTAAACAGTCAACTAAGAGAGTTAATTAATACTTCACTGGCTAAATTTGAAGAATAAGTAGCTTCTGAGGCAAAGAAAAACCACAAAGCTTTCTACAGCTATGTCTGCAACCTCAGAGGAAGTACTCAACAATGCACAGAACTTATTGTAAATGGCATCACCCACACTGAATTGGAGGCTATTACAACCTTTTAGCTGATAGGTTCAGCTCAAATTTCTCCCCTGATAGTCCAAAGGAAATACCACATAACACAAGCCCCCCAGCCATTACTAGAAAACAGGTCATTAATGCACTTTCCAACGCCAAAAACACTGAATTGATGGGGCCTGATAACATCCCAAGATATTTAGTAAATAGCACAAAATATGACCTCTCTGGTCCACTTGAATCACTTTTCAACTGGAGCCTTCAGTCAGGTTTTGTGCCCAAGGAATGGAAGAGGGCTACATTCATTTCCCTGCACAAAGGAGGTCCAACCACTGATCTGGATAACTACAGCACCATAAGTCTTACGAACCTTATATGTAAGGCCATGGAAAGAATTATCATGGACATGATAAATGAGGACATAAGTAACCAGCAAATGTTGGACTCATCACAGTTTGGCTTTGTTAAAGGAAAGTCATGGCTATTAAATATGGTGGACTTTTTTGAGAGGGTCACCAAAGCATTGGATGAAGGTAAGACTGTTCACACAGCTTACCTCGACCTGGCCAAAGCTTTTGGTACAATACTCCACTCAGGCATTATAAACAAGCTCACTTATTTATTTATTCATTTATTGACATTTGTTAACCCGGTTAGTCCAGCTGAGCCAGGGGCCCATTTTCAGTGGAGACCTGAGGAGAAAATCTCCAGAAAATTAACAATTATTACAGAAGTTACAAAGATATAAACAGATAACATGTCTGCTATTAAGTAATAGCATGACATAAGTCTATTAACAGGTAACAAATCTATAAATATTAAATATTAAAAAAAGATAAGAGTATGAAATTCAGTGGAATACCATACATGAGGTCATTTCAATGTACAAAGAGTCAACAGTAATAAAAGAACCTTTTATTTTGGGGTGAGTCATTTAAAAATAGTAAAAAGAGAGAAAAGTAACAGAAGGTGCAGGGTAAATGAGGAAAAAGAAATGATGTAGTCAAGAAGGGAGAATAAGTCAAGTGGGTGGTTGACAAGGGCAGGACCATGACTTTTGTAGATAGAGTTTAAATTCTTGTTTGAACAGGTACTTTTGAGGAGTGTTTCTTATATTGAAAGGAGTAAGTTACAAGCATAGGCTATGGAGTATTTATAAAGGGACTTTCTGATATTTTTATTGGGTTTGTATATGTCAAGGAGGTGTTTAATTGTAGTACCGAGGGGACGTCGGGGGGTTATAGTAGGACAGTAGATTAGAGATGGAGGGCCAGAAACAGGGATCATTCAGGATAGAGTGTGCAATATGCAGTTGAGAAATAAGTAGTAGTTTACGGAATTCAGGCCACTGTAGTGTCGTAAGGGTGAGGCAGTGAAGGGATTTGTATGGAAGACTGGAGGCAAATCTGGCTTTTTTTTTATATGTTTGCTCTAGTTTGGAGAAAAGAAATGTTTGGTATGGGGTTCAGGTTTGAAAGTGGTGTTGTCGAGGGAGGTGATAGAGAAGGAGGGTGTGCAGAGCAAGTGTTTTAGGAAGGAAGAGAAGGAGTTTATTTATTTATTTATTTTTATTTAGTATGAGTTGATTATCAGAAAGCCAGATTTCAACAGAGGAGAAGTTGTGTTGAGTTTGAGCTAAAAATTCAGGAATGCTGTGGGCACAGTTGATGAGAGTGGAATAGTCGGCATATTGTATAAGTGTTGAGAGGTTAGTAGCAGAGTGAAGTTTGTTAGTGAAAATATTGAACAGGAGGGGGCCAAGGATAGATCCTTGAGGGACACCAGTGTTTACTGGGAGGAAAGGGGAGATGACAGCTTGCCATTAAATGGACTTCTGCCTGCTGGAAAGCTAGCTAGAAAACCAGTCAACAGAGGAGTTAGAGAGATGAAGGTCAGAGAGTTTAATTAGAAGTTTGGAATGGGAGACAGTATCAAAGGTCTTACCCAGACCAAGGAATAAACAGGAGACAAAAAAGTTATTGTCATGGGCTTCAGTTACAGTTTGGGTGAAAGAGAGTAGTGCAGTGGCTGTACTATGATGGGGTCTAAAGCCATGTTGGGTGGGAGTTAGGAGGTTGTTGTCAAGAATATATTTGAGTAACAGAGTATGGATGCACTTTTCCAGGATTTTGTATAGGGGGGACAGGATAGCAATAGGTCTGAAGTTAGAAGGATCAGTAGAGTTTCCACCTTTGTGGAGAGGGATTGTATAAAATGATTTTCATATATCTGGGACATGGGCTTCATAAATATAATGATTGATAAGCATAGAGACAGGATATGCAATAGACTGTGCAGCAACTTTAAGAAGGTCGAGGGGTAGTTGGTCGGCAGAGGGGGATCAAGGTTTAAGTTTATTTAGGAGAGATTTAATAATGGAAGTGGGAACTGGTTGGAAAGTGAAAGCATTGGGGAGGATTTTGTTATGGGGTGATGGAGGGGTTGAGTTAGAAGTACTATTTTGGGTACGTTTTTGGACTGTTTCTATGAAATAGTTGTTAAGTAGAGTGGCAGTTTCTGTAGCTGTGTTGTGTGGGAATTAGTTAGGAGTAGAGTTGACAGGGTGAGGCAGGTTTTTGATAGTAGTCCAGAATTTCTTTGGATTTTTATGTGGGCTACATTGACTAGAGCAGAAGAAAGCTTTCTTATCTATGTTGACTAGTTTTTTGGTCATGTTTCTGAGCTCTTTGCATCTTTGAAGAAGGATAGAAGATTATTACTATTTTACATAATATATATATATATATATATATATATATATATATATATATATATATATATATATTATAAATCACTATTACTTATTTAGGCATAAACTCTTTCATCACCCACTGGGTAGCCAACTGGCTCACTGATAGGACCCAGGAGGTCAAAATAGGTGAGGCCACCTACACCAAGAGGCCAGTCACTAGTGGAATCCCCCAGGGCTCAGTACTGGGCCTGCTCCTTTTGGGTATCTATTTCTCTGAAATGGAAGCAAATGCTGAAGGTTTATGGCTGACTAGGTTTGCAGATGATTGCAAGCTTGGGGTTATCATTGACTCCCCTGCAGACACTAGCATTCTATAAGAAGGTCCATCTTTGACTATCAAATGGTGCCAAAGCCACGGTCTTAAACTCAATGCTAAGAAATGCATAATTGTACCCTTTGGGAAATCAACCATCCTGGCTAATTGCTGTGTTGATGATGCACCTCTAAGAGCTGACCCAGTGGTCATGGATCTGGGTACACACATAGACAGTAGTCTTACCTTAGATAACCACATGGCCACAGTGGTGAGGAAGTCCTTTAATGCTGTGCAACTTATAAGTAAGGGCATGGCATCTAGGTCCAAAGAGGTCATTTTCCCACTGTACTCTGCCTTTGTCAGACCAATTATAGAGTACAATGCCACCTTTGGAATGTACCTGACCGGGCACGTGCAGCAACTAGAGTGACTTCAAAGGTTCCTTACAAAAAGAATACAAACTGTAACAAATCTGCCTTATGCATAGCACCTTAAAGCCCTTTCCCTCTACTCAGTGTTCTATAGATTGCTGAGGGGTGATTTATGCCTGGCTTACAAGGCATCCACAAACCCTACAGTTATGAATCTCCTACATATTCATAAGTCAAAGAGTACTAGACACACAAGGTGTGGGGACCTGAATGTTTTCTGTGACTTAAACAGAACATGCTCGAGAGACAAATATGTGTCCCAGAGACTGCCCTTCCTATGGAACAGGCTTCCCATCCATTTGAAGCTGAGTTAATCTATTACCCAGTTTAAGCACAACCTAGACAAGTAGTTGTGGAATAGGAAATTTACACCAGACCTGGGTTCCATGTCCCTTATGGACAGAGGTATCTTATAAATGCCTGGCCCTCAATCTCCTATTTGGATGCAGGACATTGTTATTCTTTTGGGAAATTTGAAAGGCCCCTGGGTCATTAGCCTAGTAACAGTCTATGAATGTATTATTCTATGAATCTATACCCTCTAGCATCTTATGCAGAAAACTTTAATTTCTCTGAAATTTCAGTAAAACTGACCATGACCCTACATCTCAAACTCAGCGATTCAGGATGTAAATTCAGTAATCTTCCTCTCACCTTCCTAAGGCTTGTAGTTGATAAAATTGATAAACTCCATACTCATATCTTTAACCTCTCATTCACTTCATTGTCCCAAAAGCATTCAAGCATGCAGTTAGAATTCAGCAACCTAAAGTCACTTTTTCTATAGGCTAAAGGATGATAGACCTATTTCTACCCTGAGCCCTATTACCAAAATGTTTGAAAAAAAATTGTTATACAAGTAACTACTTAAGTACATTAAGCTAGGCCTGTTATGTGATGCACAACATGACTTTCACAATTCCTTCAGTACCTTTACTGCCCTGGTAATGGCCAGTGATACTATTTAATGCAACATGAATGAGGGATTTATTACTGCAGGTCTCTTTGTTGACATGAGAAGGGCTTCTGAAATGGTCAATCATATACTTCTTCTCGACAAACCCAAAAGACTCAGTTTTGAAGATAACACTATTTGCAGTTTTCACAGCTATCTAAATGACAGACTCTTCCAGGTCTATAGCAATGTCTCATCCTCTGCTACTGGTAAAAGTAACACAGGTATAGTGCAATGGTCTATGCTAGCTTCTCTTCTCTTCTCTTCTCTTCTCTTCTCTTCTCTTCTCTTCTCTTCTCTTCTCTTCTCTTCTCTTCTCTTCTCTCTTTGTTAATAATCTCACCCTAGAATTACAAAATCTTAAATTAATAATGCTGCTCCTGCAATCCAGTACTAGTCATTTTGACCTGCAAACCAAGTTACAGAACAATTTCACTCAGTTATGTACCTTTCTTCACTACTAACAGACTACTTATTATTAGTATTAATAATAGTAATAATAACAATTCTATTTGTTAACCAGTTAGGTCCATTGTCCACTCAGTCCCTTTTTAGGGCAACCCAGGAGCAATTTCTGGTTCAACAAATTGCTCAAGGTCACATAGTAGGCAAACAAAGGCTGAGGGAATTGAACCCTATACCATAGGGACTACAGTTCACAACCTTAACCTCTGTGTCCATTGCTATTCTTATAATCCCTATGAAAGCCAGTCAAGCTCTTTGCGTCAGCAAAGAAATTATCCCCTATTCCTCCTATTCTCTTAACAGAATTTAATGGGAACAGAATACCCAATGTCACTGAACAAAGGTACCTAGGCCTAATAATACTCAAACCTTCCCTTTCCTTTACCATACATACACATTTGGTAATTAATAAAGTCTTTGCTTAATTAAAACTATGCTACAAGATCAGTAACCTTTCACCCACTGCTTGCAGGGCCATTGCTAAAAATATTTTAATACCCAACCTTGAATATGGCCTTTTTTCTTGTTATGCATTCAGCCCACAATATTTACAGAATGCAGACTGTGACACACCTGCACTGGCCCAGTAACCAAGTAGCCTCAATCCTCACCACTAGCAACAGCTAGGGGATGTGCACATTGGAAGGATGGCAAGTATACACACAGTAAAGTGCAATTTCCCTTAAGAACACACAAAGATCACAGCCAGTCTGGGCTGATTTCTCCCTCTTTCTCCAGATACCCAAGAAGACTCCTCACTGGCATAGCTATAGGGTTGATATCTCAGCTGAGTAGCCAAGCTAAGACCTTCAGCACCCTCTCTATTCAACTAGTACTTCATGTCACTGCCCAAGTAGCTGACACACACAGACTTTGAGATTTGATTTATATACCAGCACACACACCCACACACACACACACACACACACACACACACATACACACACACACACACACACACACACACACACACAGCTAGAAAACTTGTGCCAGCCTTCCCCAGGTAATTCCCCTTTTGCCCAGACTATAAGGTAGATCCAGCTGCCACCAGCAACCCTTATCAGCTACTATAAGGCCTTTACAAGGGGTGTCCAATCCTACTGTGTAATGTTACTGTTAATCCGAATGGTAGTCTGACCAAGAGGAAGGCTATTTAGGAGTGGCCTGTACAGTGTCACCAAATACATCTGCAAGTTCTCTGACAGCTTAAATATGTCCCACAAATATCAGCCACAAAGATATATTAAATATATTTAATAATAAATAATAAAAGAACAAGACAATACTCAGTCAATCAACACAGTTGCTTCAGAGTTCAAAATCATAGGAAATATTTTAAAACAACATTGCAGGGCAGTCTCAAATAAATACAGAAAACATTTAAACTAATCTTTACTATATGCCTATCTATATCTAAGAGAAATTACTGTACTCTAGTTACTTACTATTAGCAAGGCAAGTGCAGTGGGTGATGATGAATGGATTTTCCTGCTAGGTCCAAGACAAAATACAAAATGCCCAGTCTTCTCTGCTGGGTTAGCTTGGAGGACATCACTTTTTGTCACCTCACTTAAGTTCCCAAGCTAAACCAAAAACTAGCTGAATTTCACATCTCTGTGTGAAAAATACATATCTCTCAGATCTTTGCTGTTGCTAGAAGACATAAAACAATAAAACACTTACAAAACAATGCAGAAGGCAGCCTAGTTCTAGACATCCTGTCTCTTTGCCGCATTGAAACTAATTTTTTATGACAGAATCATAAACCACTCTAATCTCAACTTATTTTCTTGAGGTTTTGTAAGTTAACTCTGTATGTTACAGCTTCTACTATTAAAACATACATTTGCACAGTTATATATTTTATATTAATTTATGTTCTTTTCCAGTAGGATACATTATAGACACATTCTTGAAGCTCAGTACTGTAGTTTAATGTACATTTGTAAGACATGCATATGAATCATGCTGATATTCACAAATGACATAGAATTATTTACAAAATTCCAGTTAGCTGGGCTGGCGGCATTTTGGTTTGTCACACTGAGAATAAAATATGAATATTCATTCTATTAACAGACCCTGAGATGCAAGAAAAAAGAAAAAAGAATGTGGAAAAGCACTCAAGAAACGTACCAATATAAAATAAAAAATAAAAAATAAAAAAGAGTGCTTGAGATGTAACTAGACCCAAGCGAGTTAATCCAAGTCGTTTAATTCAAATTCACACAAAATACTAAAAAGTAGCCAATATAAGCATACACAAACAGCCGTTGTAAGCATAAACGCCTTTACACATTAGACTTGCATTTTCATCTCCATAGAAAGACTTCATCAGATGACCAGTATAAAATCAATTAATCATTTATATTAAGGTTAATTAATGTTGGACAAATGAATTGATATAAAAAACATTTAAAAGGATCAATGACATTTAGGGTTAGAACAACATAATATATAAAAAATAATTAAAAACCACTTTCAAGTATTGTTGCAACTTCTCTTAAAATAATAAATATTCATACATAAATTAGCATAAAATAGAAATAAATACTATATACACATATATAAATCTTCGAAAATAAATTAATTAAAAATGTATTTAAAAATATCACTATTCCTTTTGTATGGTATTGTGCCTATATAATGCAAGGGAATACTGCCATCTCCTGACAAAAAATGTTATTACATCTCATTCCATTCATAGTTTTGTATATCTTAATTTTAACAGCGGCAATATAGAGACATAATCATTCAGCCCAGGGAAATTTCCTGCTTCAAGGGTCACTTGCCACCACAGTTCCCTGAATTCTGTCCTCTCTTTCCATGGGCCTCCCCTAATATCATTTTTAATTTGTTCCAACACGAAGAAGGAAAATTCAGGTTTTTTACATAACTTTGTGTGCTTAAACAAATCACTAGTTTCTTTGCCTACTGCCATGTCATAAGTATGTTCGTAGATCCTTCTTTTTAACATTCTTTCAGTTTTCCCGACATAGAAGGATCTACAAACTAGGCAAATAACTAAGTGAACTATCCCTTTTGTTTCACAATTATGATAGTCAGAACTATTAATCCACCTCTTCCGACTTTCTAAATAAACCTTATCTGTGTTCATAATGTACATACATTGGGAACAATGTCCACATTTGTATGTTCCAAACCTTCTTCTGTTAGAATTAGGCTTATTATTCTTATTTTCCAAAATATTTTTTATATTCTGTGAGTTTTTATACACCACTTTAAAGGGAAGTTTGGTAATAGTGTCAAGATCTGAAAAAGATGCAAATCTATTTCATTCTTTTGAAAAAATCTTTTTAGTATTGTTATTTAAAGCATTGTATTCTAAAAGCATTGCCTGTTGATAAATGTTATTTCCATTTATATTATTCTTATCATTACCCGTATCACCATCATTATTTTGCACTCTATCCCCCTGAATAGATTTAAATCTACTACTTCTTTCTCTTTCGACCTCAGACCTAACATTTTTAATAAAATCCTGGGGGTACCCTCTTTCCATGAATATGTTTTCTAACAAATTACACTCTATTACAAAATCTGTATCAAGGCTAGTCATACGGCACCCCCTTACAAACTGGCCCTTAACTATATTCTTTTTACAGTGTAGGGGATGTGCACTTTGATAGTGAAGAAAGGAATTACAAAAGGTAGACTTTCTATAAATCTTAGTTTCAAACTTATTGTCTGCCTTGTATACCTCTAAATCCAGGTACTGTAAATTTTCATTGGATATTTTATAGGTAATATTTAAAAAGTTAGTAGTTTCATTCATATATTTCATAAAATCTTCAAACGTTTTTTACCTGCTATCCAAAAAATAACTATATAATTCAGGAACCTTCAATACAGGCTCCAATAGGACCTAAATTCAGAGTTTAAAATATACTTTTCTTGCCATTTTGCCAAGACCAGATTGGCATAAGTGGGAGCACACACTGCCCCCATTGCCACCCCTTGAATTTGTTGGTAAAATTCTCCATTAAAGCATATAAAATTATATTTTAAAACCATATCCATTAAAAACACATTAGTTAATTTCTCATTATGGGATAACCCCTGGTCCTCAAAAACAATCTCCTCGAACATTTCCATCCCAATAGTATAAGGTATAGAGGAGAACAAATCTATAATGTCAATAGTAACAAATAAGAGGTCTTCATGATATAAATCATTAGAAATTTCTCTCAAAAGGTCCCATGAGTCTTTTAAAATAGCTTTTCTTCTGACCCATAAATGCTTCAACTTAAAATCCACATATTTAGCTAAAGAATAGGTTTTGGACACTTCAGCCGAAACTATGGGTCTTAATGGTGGATCCCTCTCATTTTTTTGGGTCTTAGGGATTCCAAAAATAGTAGGTACTCTAGGTTTATCAATTTTTAAATATGTATAAGTTTTTTGATCAATAAGTCCTTCTTGTAACATATCATTAAGGCCTATGTCAATTTTATTATAATCTATGTTCACCTCATTCTTAGAAACACTAGAACATCTTAAGTCATCCCATAAGATTGAATTCATCTTACCCTCATATTGTATATTATCTATTATAACAATCTCACCCCCTTTATCTGGTTTCATTACCTGGATGTCAGGGTTAAATTTCAATTCATCAAGTATTTCCTTCTCCCTGTTGCTTAGGTTGACCTTGTATTTAATTTTGTTCTGTTCATTCCTAAGCTCCTTCTCGATTATCTTCTCCAAATTTTTTAACTGCGGATGCGGGGGAGGGTTATAAATAGTCCTTCGTTTTAGTCCTTGATCTGTGTATGTATTATCATTGGGGAATAATATACTTAAATTAATTTTCCTTAAGAATAATTTAACATCAAGCAATGATTTTGTCAAATCCCCTATTCTGTAGGGAATGAATTTTAAACCTTTGGACAGTAAATCAAAATGTTCCCTCTCTATTATTATGTTACTAAAGTTGTATATAGAAAAGTTTTTGTATGTATTCTTAACCCCTTCAACTAAAATGTCATTTTGGTCCCTAAAGATGGGGTGGGTATACACTAATAGCTCCCCCTCCCCCTTCTACCCCCCCCCCCTCCAGTGAAAATTTGATTGTTGGTACCCTTGTTTATTCATCAGTCTTTCTGATCTACGTAAAGGTGGAAAAACCTGATCATAGTCAACGTCAACATCTTCCTGGTGGAGGTTATAGTTTAAACCATTGTCATGTTTAAATAAATCATTGGTCTATTTATTATCAGTCATGTTCTTATTATACCCGTAATGTGGTTTAGGGTAACTGGAATTACTTTCATATTCATTCATATCTCTTTCCAGTTTCTTTAATTTTATGTGTACCATTTCATCACTTTTATTATCAATCTCCCCTCTTATGCTGAAATATTTTTCCTTTTCTGAGATGCACCACTAAAATTTGCTAAAAAAATTCCTCACGGCTTTCAGTGCCTCATAAGGCCACTTTTTTTCTAAGTACGCTATAGTGGTAAAAATATAGTCACTGCCACCCACCCTCCAAGAGTGAAGCTGTCTTCACAAGACAGCTCTTATGTACTCAGAAGTACACAAGACAACAAATTCTGTCCAATGCACCCTGCGTTTAAAACCAGGGTAACTGAGAGACCCTTTTCTAGAGTGGGAACTGCTGCCCGGAACCACCTGCCTAGATATCTGAAATCTAAAAAAAATAAATGCTTCAAAGCTGCAGTTAAAGAGCATCTCTTTACTGAATCTGTCTACAACTGCTACATTACAATGGTTAGGTAGCTTACCATCCAGTATTATGAGTAAAAGAATACATTTAATAAACTTTTCTCAGCCACTTAATGTGGCATCTTATATGCAAATATTTCATATGCACATAAGAGTTTATGTGTTATATGCATGATTGCACTGTATTTGATGCATATCTTAGTATGCATTTTATATATATATTTTTTCCTTAATGCACTCTACATGGATTGTTTAATCTTGCTCTGTCTGCATTCTATTCTATCATTATGTTTTGAATTTTGTCTGTACTTATTTTGTATATAATATTGTTAGTTAAAAGATCATGATGTATTTTCTGCTCTTTGAGGTTGGGTAATAGCTGAAAAGGGTCAATAGACCAGTCTAGTTACCCTGTGATCAAATAATAAATAAATAAGAGAAGGTGTCATTTTTATTTTGCTGTAGTTTATATGATCCGGAGTTGCTACAGGAGAAACTTGCGATCCATGAGCTTGGACAAATGGATGTGATCTACCCTTATGTTTAGTAAAGGTTTGGAAACAGGTACATTGACTGAGCTAATCCCCAGCAGGTCTATAGGGCAAACCTTGACAGGTGATCCTAAACTTAAGGGAATCATGACACAAGACTGTTAGGAACTTCTGTGACCCAGAAGGAAGTTAAGGCGAGGGACATCACAGAATGGTCAACAGTTAAACAGGCAAAAGAACTAAGGAAAAGGCTTTCACATGTGCTCAGGTTATCCTTTCTAACCTACCAGTCATGCCAGCTACTATTGCCCAAAATGACAAGACTATTTGGCTTAATGATATCTTGTCTTGTCTTGGTTAGAGGAAGCCTAGAGATAAATGAGGGTAACCTTTCAAGTGAGGAAACTTCCTGCTAGTGTATAAAAGCCTATATCTTGTACTATGAAGAGGGACAGGTTCAGGTGCAGAGGAGTAGAAACTAGTTAGAGAGGCAAGGCATCTGTAAAAAATGAAGGAGTTTTTTTATAGTACCACTCAGGCTACAAGGCTGAATTTAGCATGCATGAAAATCTAAATCACTGTTCACTATACTCCTCAATTTATCAAGGAGCTGCATCTTGAGTATATCAACCCCATCCAAATGACAGCTAAGGAGCATGAATCAGGGATCCTCTCTAAAAAAATGTCAGCTTTCCGGCACTGTGTATCACCCAGTGCAGATTCCTTAAGTTTTGTCTCACAGACTCACAAAGGAATCATTTGGTAGAACAATTATCAGAAGCGAAAAGTGGCTTGAGAAAGTGTGCAATTAATATCATGTATCATGATTTTGTTTTAGATATACTGTATTTCAAAGTTTAGAAACTGCATCATTTGCAGAGTTGGATGATAGGAGGAAGAATATATATTTGGTCCCACATGGAATTTGATCTCCCATGGAACATCATTATCACCAGCCCAGTTCCCAGTGCCCCTCATCCACAACGGGTCTAGCAGTTTGTCTCCTACCTGAGACTGACTTCTGCATCTCTGGGGCCAGTCGTGGCCTCTAAGGCATTCTGGGAGCTCAGCAGTCTCCAATTCCATCCTGAGGAGGTCTTTTAGATGTCCTACCCACTCCCCGCTCCATCTCCCATATTTGATAATTCACCCGAGGACAAGTCCATTCTCTGGATCACACTTCCTCTAAGGGAGACCACCTGGGGTGAGCATATCTATCCTTCCAGTTAGTCATCCAAACCTTAATTAAGCCTGGGTTGACTGGGTCTGATAGCAGTTTTTTTTTTTTTCCTGTAGTAGTGCTTGATGTGGAATGTTTTGTTTTTAGAACCTGCATCCCATTCAAAGTATATTGCCTTGCACTAGAAACCATCCACCAGGGCAGGCAAAACCAGGAGCAGCACTGTATCCTCCTTGTCAAGCTAATTAGCAGAACATGAATCACACCTGCACAGATAAAACTGCAGCCGAGTCCAGTCAGAATTCTGCCTAACATTTTATAACTACATTGACTAATTGCCAAATCAGATTGTTCAAGTGTGTATTTTTTTTAGCTGTGAAAGGTTGGAGGAAAAGAAAAACTGACCAAAAATAAACTTGGCAAGAATGCCTTTTTAAACTAAGCAACAAATGTTATGTAAATGTAGAAACTAGAAGGGACAGTAATCTAAATCTGAACTCTCTGCAGTGCAACTGAAACAGCAGATATTTTTCTTAAGTTACAAGGTAAAACAATTTATTTTGTATGGAATTATGCAGAGTAAAAGTAATAGCCTTTCATGAGAATGTTGTGTTCTCCTTTGGAATTGCACTAAATGATTCTGCATTTGATTATACAGACAAGGTAAGTATCTTCTCAGATCTCGGGAGTCCTGGAAATCGTAAACTGTCTGAATACTTATTCTGAGAGATGTTTTCGTAAGTTTCTGCCATGAGTAACTCTGTACAGTATTTACTTTCTCACCATTCAAAGTTAAAATATTTACAAAAAAGAAGTAGTGGATGATGATACAAGATAACAGTGTAGTTAGAATGTTTACACAAAGAAACATGGAATGATAATGCATACATGATAGCACTGTGTGTTCTCTTGTTTTTACAGTCTTGACTTTGATGGCTGGTAAATGTTGCAGCTTACAGCCAGATAATGACTTCATGAAGCATTTACTGGCAACCTGATGCCCTGAGTGCTAAAGGAGCTCTTCAGAGAGGAGGGGAATGGCCATTCTCTATGGGGGGAGGCTGCTAGACCCACTATGGTACTGACACCCAGTGGAGTCTTTCTGTAATGCAGGTGTGACAGCAGCAATTAGGCCATGACAAGGTGTAGCACAGTAAGCAGTGTATGCAGTATCCACAATCAGGCATGAGCAGTGGTTCTAGAGACTGAACCCATCAGCTGATGCCAGAGTGGGAGGTTAGGACTTTATCAGGAAAACCTTCAATGGCTGCCTGGATGATGGCCTCTCGTGATCAGGTCTGCATACTTCCCATCAAAGAAATGAAATCAAATTTCTAAAGGCTATGTATGAACTGAAAATTATTACCACTTAAAAGGACAACCATAAGTCCTTCCTCAGCTATGTTAAATGTCTTAGAAATATTGCACAGTACTGTACTAATATGATTCATAACACCACTCAAACCAAGAAGACGTAGCTAAAATATCAGCTGACAAATTCAGTTCAAATTTGTTTCCCCCAGTCCCCAACCTCCCACCCTTTACATACTACATTGTCTATACTTTCCACCCCAGAGATTACATCTGAGCAAATTTTAAAAAGAGCTCTTTTTGCGAAGTAAATAAACACTAGCTACATGGAGCCTGAAAATGTACTGGGGTGCTACCTTGTTTTTATAAAACACTATGTGGGGTGCTACCTTGTTTGTATAAAATACGGTGCCACTGATATACTCTGGAATCTGTACCACAACTAGAGTGGGGTAAAGGGGGCAGTTGCTCTGGGAGATTTGTGTCAAGGGGCATGATTGACATGATTAAAACATTTGGAAATGGAAGTGAGTGCAATATCATGATTCATTTAATCAGCGCTGTCTAATATTGTGTCTGCTTAAGTTAATGTGTTTAGAAGACAAGTTTAGAAGATTTTTGTTTTGTTTTGTTTTCAGCTTTGCAACCTTGGAAGATTTCTTAAGTCTTGATTGAGAGAAACACCAATCTGTCTGGGGTGCTAGCTGACCTAGCTATGTCTTTGACCTCAGCCACTGAAATCCTCCTGTACCATTGGTTTGGAGAACAACTGTGATCATACCCCTTTACGAGAGTGGTCCCACCACTGATTCAGGAAAATACAAATCAATTAGCCTTATCGGCCTTATCTACAAAGACAGTGGCAACATCATAAACAAGCGCATTGGCAGCCTGACATCCTTTAACTCATGCCATCTTGTGGTTACAAAGATAGCTCATGCCTAGTAAATTTTGTGAACTTTGAAATGTCAGTATGGTCTTTAACAATGGTAAAACAGTGTATACAATCCACCTGAATCTGGATGAAGCCTTTGACATGATCCTTCACTCTGGCATTGTAGCCAAACTAATTAAACTAAATATAAATTCATCTGCTCATTTTTGACACTAAACAGTGACAGCAATCACCTAGAGAAAATGTTTGCATATTCGAGTGCTTAGACTTGACACAGCATGCATTCTATGATCTGTGTTCTCCTACCTAAAGGATACTGTGGACCACAGCTGATGATAAAAGCGAATGGTCTACATAACTCTTCCCTTGATAGTACCCACAACTCCATTCGATTTTGGGTATAGTCTGTCAGCATATCACTCAAGTTCTAAGGTGGAAACTTCCAGACTGATTTTGAGAGGTAGGTGGAATGCCACAGAGATATGGGGAGAACATGCAAACTCCATACAGGCTTTGGCCAGAGGTCAGGCTTGAACTCTATACCTTGTGCTAAGGGATGCAAAGACTTTAACCATTATAAGTGTAACCATTACGTTTTTCTGGTAAAGAAGGTTTGGGAGAGACAGGAAAAAGGAAAGAGGAAATGAGTGCATACAGCAAAGAAATGGATTGATTGCATGACAGATGACCTGCAACAGTCATGCATGGCTGTTAAAACAGGTAGGTAGAAGACTGACGGTTGAAGCAATGCCCATGTCGATACAAAAATGTGAAAAGGAGGCTGATGACGATAATGGGAACATACATATAAAACAGGGCTCCATGCTGGGTCCAGTCCTACTTGATATTTCTTTCCTCAATGTTCCAGCTGATACAATGGGTCTCTGACTGAAAATGTTTGCGAATAATTGTAAACATGTCATCGTTAGCTCTCCTGTTGATCACTTGATCCCACAAGTGAGTCTTGCACATGTAACACATGATGCCAGGACCATAGTGTAAGGTTAAATGCAAAAAAAAGCTTTGCATTCTGTATTTTGGTGAAGACCAATATCCTTTTACATGTAATGTGGATGACACCCCACTCAAAATCAATACATTTATTAAGTACATCAACACTTTCATTGAAAATAAACTCTCCTTTGATCACCATGTCTGCAGTAGTTAGAAAACTGTTATATCTAACCCAGCTAATTACCAAACTTATATCCTTCCAGCTCTGAGATGTTATCATTTCTCTCTACTCCTGCCTTATTAAGCACATAATTAAATATAATTCTCCCTATGGTAGGTTTCTGACCAAAGACATGATCCAGCTGAAAAGACTGCAGTATTTGCTCACGTATTTCTTCAACTAGAACATCATAGTTATGATTTCTGTTGTCCTATGCAAATTGCCTTAAAGCACTATTCCTATTCTCAGTCTCATACAGACTCCTCCTGTGAGGTGCCCTCTGTCTCACCAAGAAGGCCTCAAATGATCAGCACTGTCTGACTTTCTACATGTCAGCTAACCATGCAAAACCAGAGACACCCACGTCCACTGCAGTATAAACAAAACCTGCATTCATCGCCCAGAGAATACATTTCAACTAACCATGCAAAACCACAGGCACCCATGTCCACTGCAGTATAAACAAAACCTGTATTCACCTTCGAGAGAATACATGTCAAGTAACCATGCAAAACCACAGGCACCCACATCCACTGCAGTATAAACAAAACCTGAATTCCCCTAATCAGAAATAGGATGTCCCTTCACATTAAAAAATCACTTCAGTAACCATCTTTAAATGCTACCTGGAGGAATGGATGGGACATTTGAAATGCACTCTTGGGCTTGCCCCTGTAATCCATATGGAAAGGGATATTATGTAGTGGTACTGTTAATCTAGGCTACAAAAAAGCCATTCAGGTCAACTGCCTAGTAACAACATATGAATCTATGAATGAATGAATGAATGGCCATTCTGGTCACATAAGGGCTGATGATTCGCTCACAGTACAGAGTAAAAGTATCTCAAACGATTATAGAAATTGCTAATGTCATGGTGCGATCTGCTATAACTACATCACTTCTATTAGAAGGTAGTTTAAAATGACTTCCAAGTAACTTATTTTTATAAAGCGCTATCATTTGTTTTTTATCTTGTTTCAGTATTCTCTACACGCCCTAGTAAAATGTAGATTTATTTCTATATGTAAACTGATGGTAGCTTGATAAAGCCATCACAGTCTTATATTTGGATCAAGAAAACTAAAGGATTTCTCATGGTAACAATAAAATTTGCCTGTGCAAAACTGCAAATGACATCAAAATTTCCAGCCCTTTTACAGTAAGAGTAAGTATAAAGAATGATCTCTGAGTAAATCAACAAAATGCATTTCATCAAGGTACTTAGTGTAAAATATCACAAAGCACAAATGCATGTATGGATTTGTCACTGTGAAGCTCAGTTGCAATAAAAATGTTTAAAATTTCTTTGTTCTAACTATTGTATCCGATTCTTGCAATAAGCAGAAATAAAACTGTATAATTCTTTATTATCTAGCCATAGCTCTCAACCTCTTAACACAAAAAAGGACAAAGCCAAAAATAATGGTGGGACAATGCCCAAAAAATAGAGGCAAACTTTATATATTTCTTCTTTTGACTTAGAAAGTTGTTGGAATCAAAGCTCTTGTGTTACAGTGTATTTTCTGAAGGATGCAAAGTCTGAAACTCAAATGCCTCTCATTATTTAGTGTATTCAATCCTCAGTGATTTTCTAGAAAATTTAGAAAACCACAAATTATACAAGAAACATTCCTAAAATATGAGGCAAAAATCTGGGCATTCTGCAAATATCTTGGACAGTTGAAAGCCTGAAAAGTATGTATCTAACACTTGAAGAATTTATACTTCTGTTATTTAGCAGGGCTTCTTCTTCTTCATGAAACAGGAGGCTGGCATTATAGTTTATGGTGACATAAATTTATTTAACTCCTGCAAACGCAACCTCAGATTAATAAAATAAGCCGATTGTGCTGCATGTAGAGTGATCCTCCCAGTGAAAGAATTTAAGTTCCCCTGTGCTGTGTAAAGCTTTTCTGTTTTCAACAAATAATTAGCAAGAATTTAAATCAAGCAAAGAACATATCATGATTGCAATGATCCTTAAGTACAGCAGGGAGTTATCCTGATGTCTTGTAGCACTTCAACAGATACATGTGCATGAACAAATGCACAACAGTGCTGACAAACACCATCATTTAAAATAACAGTTATATTTATGTTTTGTAGCACTTCAACAGATACGTGTGCATGCACAAATTCACAACAGCGTTAACAAACACCATCACTTAAAATAACACTATGTCCGCATACTTGCATATGTTTCAGAAAAAAAATATATATATATATATATATATATATATATATATATATATATATATATATAAAACATCTCAGGAAAACTGCTGCCTCAGGAGATATTAGATTTACTCTGACACATTGCTCAGCAAAGAAACCAGAAGCGCCTTTTAAATGTTTGCCTTTCAGCTTCAGCATAAGGGGACCATTGTACATTCAAGGAAGAAATTATGATGAACATAAATTTTGGCACCATTCCTAATGCAAACAGTGATTAAATGTGGGCACAAAAGTAAAGTCTGAGCATAAAGAAATATGAACGCAAAAAGCTTAGAATGCAGCACATTAGTGAGGAATTATTTTAGACTTGATTCCAGGCATTTTCTAAATTTCTATTAGTAGCAATCTGATCAGTTCAAAACTGATGCATACTACATTTACATATTTATCACTGTAGTCATCAAGTACTTTACAAGGAAAGCCATGCAAGGAAACCAGTAAAGGGTTTGTGACATGGATAAAAATGTAGGCAGAAAGTTTAAACATCACCACATATTGTCAAAGCTTTACAAAACGTGGTTAAGTAGTCAGACAAAAATTATATTAAAACTGTGATGGTATGAAGGAAAAAATATCATTACATAGACATATTACTCAGTTGTAAGAAATTTTACATGCTAGCTGACTTCTTGTTATTAAATAACGACTTCTTCAAAACAGCAATGTAAATAGAAAATATTTAATATTGCATTGTGTAGCATTGATGGTATAGTGGTGAGTATAGCTGCCTTCCAAGCAGTCGACCTGGGTTCAATTCCCAGCAAATGCAAGAAGCCTGTACATTTAAACACTCATGTCGGTTCTGCTGCAAGAACCCAGCCACTGGGGATGCACAAGCCAGTGCATTTCTTTGTGCCGGTCCCAAGCCCGGATAAATGGGGAGGGTTACGTCAGGAAGGGCATCCGGCGTAAAACTTCTGCCAAAAATTACTGATGCGGAGAACTTTTCATAATTGCATACCGGATCGGTCGAGGCCCAGATTAACAACGACCGCCACCAGTACTGTTAGCCAACAGGGTGCTGGCGGAAATTGGGCTACTGTTGGCCGAAGGAGAAGAGGAGGGCGAAGGCATGCCCGAAGGCAGGAAGATAGGAGGAAGGTTAGGAGTGTAGCAGTGAGGGTAGGAACTTTGAATGTTGGCAGTATGACTGGTATAGGAAGAGAGCTAGCTGATATGATGGAGAGAAGGAAGGTTGATATATTGTGTGTGCAAGAGACCAGATGGAAGGGAAGTAAGGCCAGGTGTTTAGGAAATGGGTTCAAATTGTTTTATCATGGTGTGGATGGCAGGAGAAATGGGGTAGGGGTTATACTAAAGGAACAATATGCCAAGAGTGTTTTAGACGTGAAGAGAGTGTCTGACCGAGTGATGTTTATGAAGCTCGAAATTGATGGTGTAATGATGAATGTTGTTAGTGCATATGCTCCACAAGTTGGGTGTGCGATGGATGAGAAAGAGAAATTTTGGAGTGAGTTGGATGAAGTTGTGGTGAGTGTACCCAAAGGTGAGAGACTAGTGATTGGAACGGACTTTAATGGGCATGTTGGTGAAGTGAACAGAGGGGATGAGGAAGTGATGGGTAGGTATGGTGTTAAGGAGAGGAATGCAGAAGGTCAGATGATTGTGGATTTTGTGAAAAGGATGGACATGGCTGTGATGAATACGTATTTTAAGAAGAGGGTGGAGCATAGGGTGACGTACAAGAGTGGAGGAAGATGCTCACAGGTTGATTATATATTATGTAGGAGGGCCAGTCTGAAGAAGATTGGAGACTGTAAAGTGGTGGCAGGGGAAAGTGTAGTTAAGCAGCATAGAATGGTGGTATGTAGAATGACATTGGTGATCAAGAAGAGGAGGAGGAGTGTGAAAGCAGTGCCAAGGATTAAATGGTGGAAGTTAAAAAAGGGTGATTGTGAAGTGGAGTTTAGGGAAGAGTTAAGACAGGCACTGGGAGGCAGTGGAGAGTTACCAAATAGCTGGGTAACTACAGCAGAACTAATAAGGGTGACTGCTAGAAAGGTGCTTGGTGTGACATCTGGACAGAGGAAGGAGGACAAGGAGACCTGGTGGTGGAATGAGGAAGTACAGGAGAGTATACAGAGGAAGAGGCTGGTGAAGAAGAAGTGGGATTGTCAAAGAGATGAAGAAAGTAGACATGAGTATAAGGAGATGAGGCGCATGGCAAAGAGAGAGGTGGCGAAAGCTAAGGATAGGGCATATGGAGAGTTGTACGAGATTGGACACTAAAGAGGGAGAAAAGGACCTGTACCGATTAACAAGACAGAGGGACAGAGCTGGGAAAGATGTGCAGCATGTAAGGGTGATAAAGGATAGTGAGGGAAAGGTACTCACAAGAGAGGAGAGTGTGTTGAGTAGATGGAAAGAGTATTTTGAGAGGCTGATGAATGAAGAGAATGAGAGAGAGAGAAGGTTGGATGATGTGGGGATAGTGAATCAGGAAGTGAAACAGATTAGCAAGGAGGAAGTAAGGGCAGCTATGAAGAGGATGAAGAATGGAAAGGCTGTTGGCCCAGATGACATACCAATGGAAGCATGGAGGTGCTTAGGAGAAATGGCAGTGGAATTTCTAACTAGATTGTTTAATGAAATTTTGGAAAGTCAGAGGATGCCTGAGGAGTGGAGAAAAAGTGTTTTGGTACCTATCTTTAAGAATAAGGGTGATGTGCAGAGCTGCAGTAACTACAGAGGGATAAAACTGATTAGTCACAGCTTGAAGTTATGGGAAAGAGTAGTGGAAGCAAGGTTAAGAAGGGAGGTGATGATTAGTGATCAGCAGTATGGTTTCATGCCAGGAAAGAGCACTACAGATGCAATGTTTGCTCTGAGAGTGTTGTTGGAGAAATACAGAGAAGGTCAGAAGGAGTTGCATTGTGTCTTTGTAGACTTGGAGAAAGCATATGACAGGGTGCCTAGAGAAGAGTTGTGGTATTGTATGAGGAAGTCGGGAGTGGCAGAGAAGTACGTAAGAGTGGTACAGGATATGTACGAGGGTAGTGTGACAGTGGTGAGGACTGCAGTGGGAGTGACAGATCCGTTTAAGGTGGAGGTGGGATTACATCAAGGATCAGCTCTGAGTCCTTTCTTATTTGCAGTGGTGATGGACAGGTTGACAGATGAGATCAGACAGGAGGCCCCATGGACTATGATGTTTGCAGATGACATTGTGATCTGTAGTGAGAGTAGGAATCAGGTTGAGGAGACTCTGGAGAGGTGGAGATATGCTCTAGAGAGCAGAGGAATGAGGGTCAGCAGTGAGAAGATCACCAAAGTAATGGATGAGGGCAAAATCATTCACACTGTTTGTCTTGACCTGGCAAAGGCATTTGACACAATAATCCACTTGGGCATTGATAACAAACAGAAGAGGTTAAGTAGAAACCCATATGTCACCAGGTGGATAGCCAACAAGCTCACAGACAAGACCCATGAAGTTAGAATTGGGAAGTCCACCTCTACAAAGAGGCCAGTCACAAGTGGAGTCCCTCAGGGATCAGTCATTGGACTGCTTCTTTTTGGCATTTACTTCTTTGAAGTCAAGGCCAATGTCAGTGGTCTCTGGCTGACTAAATTTGCAGATGATTGCAAATTAGGAGCTGTCATTGAATCTCACACTGACACAGATGTTCTCCAGGAGGGGTAACATAGACAAACAACTGGTGTCAGAGCCATGGACTAAAACTAAATGCCAAGAAATGCATGATAGGATCCTTTGGTGAGTTGTCCATCCTTGGTAACTATCATATTGACAACACGCCCCTTAGATTTGACCTAGTAGTCAGACATTTAGGGACATACATAGATAGTAATCTAGCCTTTGACCATCATGTGTATGCAATGGTGAGGAAATCATTCTATGTTGCGCAAACTTGTAAACAAAGGTATGGCATCTAAGTCCAAGGAAGTCATTGTTCCATTGTATTTGGCACTCATCACACCTATTATTGAGTACAATGCCCCCTTTGGTATGTACCTAACCAGGCATATCCAACAACTGGAGTGTCCACAGAGGTTCTTCACTAAAAGAATACAGGGCATAAGTAAAATGTCCTATGCAGACCACCTCAAGGCCATATCACAGTATTCTGTCTCCTACAGGCTGTTGAGGGGAGATTTATGCCTGGCACATAAGGCATTATCAGACCCCACTCTGATGGGACTCCTGCATATCCACAAAACAAACAGCAGCAGAATTGCCTGTTTGAAAGATTTAAACCTTGCCTGTGATACAAATAGGACCTGCTGGAGAGATAGGTATGTGTCCCAGAGACTACCCTGTCTATGGAACAGGCTCCCCATCCATGTGAAGCAAAATTCCTCCCTAACCCAATTCAAGTGTAACTTGGACAATTGGATGGGAAACCAGAAATCCATCCCTGGTTTGGCACCTGTGACTCTAATGGACACAGGTAACCTCTAATTGGTTCATCTTTTAGGTCCATGCTTATACCCATCAAGGGTATCAGAACTTGTAAGAGATTTAGGATGCATGGCTAGGCTTAAAAAGGCCCATGTGGTCGTTAGCCTAGTAAACACCTATGAACCTATATGCTTATAGCAAATATGGGCTTTTGGCATGCATTACAAGTATATGAAGTAGCAGTTCAAACTGTTTTACTTTAGACTGGTGATCCCCATAGCATAATGGATATCCAAAGGGGATGTACATATGTGTCTGGGTGCCCTGATGGAAAATGTCAGTGGATCAACAACAGTCACTGATTCACTGAACAGAAATGGCTAAAATAACTTTTGCCAGCAATGGAGTTTTCTTTTTTCTCTAATGTTCCATGATCTCAAAGTAGGTTATATAAGTTTGGAGGGTAGTCTCCACACAGGTGGTGCAGGAGGACTTACTCCACCTGCAAATATAACTTTCCTCAGATGTTCAATGAAAAATTGATTTGCCCATTTTATTTTATTTATTTTGATGGATGGGCACTCTGAAGAATTATTGATCTATCGCCAAGAATCCATCATGTCTTTGGATTCCTATATTACTAGGTAAAGGTCCCATCTATAGTACTGCTAACTCCCCATTATATAAAGCTGATTACTAGTGTAATTTATGCTGTGCAGATATCCAATTGATTACGGACAAATCTGGCTCAAGTGAGCAATAACAACTTCTCATTGTAAAAAGCATCAGAATTCAGCAAAAAATGCTGACAAAACACATCCTGGTGCAGCAAGCAAGAAGAAAGTCTAATTCAGGTCACAATGGCAGACTAGCCAGCAGCCTGGCAAACAATTCAAATTCATATTACTTTGCTTATCATACATATTGCAAGTGCTCTTTGTGCCAACCAAACTTGCTGAAATCCACTTAATGTATAAATTAAAGTTTTTTTTTTGTTTGCAATGGGCAACTTCCCATTTCCCAGCATATATACATACCATTGCAGCAGACACGCAACAGTACAGGGAAGAGCAGCATCAGTTACCTCTGAAAGTGTTTTTCAGCAAATCTGATGATCACAAACAAGAACTTGCACTTGGTGATTTCAGCGAAACATCTAGGCCCAGAAAATTTCCAGTAGGAAAGTATCAGTAATTAGTTTCTGTGTGCAAAGACGAATTTCAGATTATTTCTGTTCTACAATGTTATATGGAGTGTGTTACTGTAAATACAATCAAGTAATTTTTAAATGCTCAAGTGTACAATTTTGCATAATGGTACAGGCAAACTTTTCCAAGGCTATACTTAAACATCTATCTATTAAAAGACCTATTAATGATTGAATATTAATATGTCATGAACATTAAAAGAAACAATATTAAGCAATTGTTCAAATGACTGAGTTAATGGCAATAAGCAGTAACTTTACATTTAAGTAAGTGGCATTTTAATGTCCAAATGCCTAAACAAGCAATTAAGTTATTTAGGAAATCGGTGTTTGGATATTAGATTGTATGACTTTGCATGAGAGTATTTAAAGAGACTTATAGCTGCTTACATAAACAAGTGGTAAGCACTAGGTAGCCTATCCACCATGGGAAGAGTGAGTTTTGACCCAGAAATTGTAGTTTATTTGGCTGTTTGTTCAGTTTTCCATCTCTTTCAACTTGCTGGCTTAAATGCCTACGTTTGTACTTGTTCCCCGCCTTTCCTGTAACTAGTCTAGTCCAGGTACAGATTTGCTGTATCCAGGACTCTTTGTAAGCTTCTGAGCTCCCCAAGCCTTTCTGTGTTGGAGGGAAGCCTTCTAGCTTATCAGTGGGAGTGGTAAGCATTAGGTAGCCTATCTACCACAAGGGGAGGGGAGTGGTTCCTGGCCCAGAAATTGTAGCTATTGGCCGTTTGGGCAGTTTTTTTTTTCCATCTCTTTCAACGTTCTGGTTTAAAAGCTGCACTTGTGCTTGTTTCCCACCTTTCCTGTAACTAGCCTAGTCCAGATACAGAGTTGCTGTAGCCAGGACGGTTTCTAAGCTTCTGAGCCATGCAAGCCTTTCTGTGTTGGAAGAAAGCCTTCTAGCTTATCAGTGGGAGTGGTAAGAAAAAAGTAGCCTATCCTCCACGGGAAGAGTGGTTTTGGCCCAGAAATTGTAGTTTATTTGGTCGTGTGGGCAGTTTTCTCATCGCTTTCAACTCACTGGCTTAAAAGCCTACGTTTGTACTTGTTCCCTGCTTTTCCTATAACTAGTCCAGTCCAGGTACAGATCTGCTGTATCCAGGACTCTTTGTAAGCTTCTGAGCCCCCCCCCCAAGCCTTTCTGTGTTGGAGGGAAGCCTTCTAGCTTATCAGTGGGAGTGGTAAGCACTAGGTGGCCTGTCTACCACGAGAGGAGAGGTTCTTAGCCCAGAAATTGTAGTTTATTGACCATTTGGACAGTTTGTCCGTCTCTTTCAACTTTCTGGTTTAAAAGACCACATCTGCGCTTGTTTCCCATCTTTCCTGTAACTAACCTACTGGGTAGCACTAGAAAGTCTTAAACTGATACAAGCCTTCTAGCTTAGAAGAGAGACTTTGGAGTGATTAAGTATCAGTTTTCTGTACTTTCTTGCTGTACTTAACTGTTTTCCACCTAAATGCAGATTTTCCAGCATTTATTGTGATTTAAAAGCTTGTTTTTTCACATATTGTACTTATTTGACTGCCTGCACACTTAAAAAGTTGTTTTTTGTTTAATAATTTGTTTAACAATTGTAGGCTACACACTAAAGTGTGATAGCCTTTTCTGATCGTTTGTAGTCGTTTAAATCTGTTTTAAGTGTATTTTTTACTGTTTTTGCCTTATCTTTTCAAAAAAACAAAACAAAAAAAAAAATTCCTTGTTTCCCACCTTTCTAAGCTAGTATAATCCAGTTTTTAGGCTAGTGCTGAACTCAGGGCTGTGATACTCATTTCTGAGTTACCCATACCTTACTTGGATAGAAGGAAGTTTCTCTGTTCACCTATGAGAGAGGGGAGCTTTGAGCAACTTATCTGTCCCTGGAGGAGTGGTTCCAGCCCAGAAGTTAGTAGTTTATTGGCCATTTTGGGCTAATTTCTATCTCTTTCATTTCCCTACTATAAAAACCGCATTTGCACGGTTTTGCACACCGAGCAGTGCCGGTTAGCTACGGTTAAATTATTCCCAGCTCCACTAAGTCTCCTCTTCAGTTTTTCCCTTGAAACTAGTCTAACTCCCAACCTAAGCACTCAAAAAGCATCTTACAGCCCAGCACTTGCTCAGACCTAATAGCAAGCACTAACATACCCTGACACTGATTGCCCAGCAGGGCAATGCTCTTTATTCACCCCTCACCAACCAAGCGACTAAGCAGCTCACCCTACTATTCAGGCATGACCAAAGGGCAACTTCAGGTGCACTCTCCAGTCCAACTGGTGAATCTGGGTATCCTGAGGCAATGTTACAACTGCCTCATATACACAGACAACCCTCTCCTCCTACCATAAAACACTAACATATGCAAGAGATGCAATTATACAGCCAAACTGGAAGCTAAGCTGTCTCCACCCAAGACTGGAACAGACAGTCAAGAGGAGAAGGTTAACACTTGCACCACACCTCCAGCCTCACACAGACCTACTAAAACAGCACTGGCAAAAAATACACATAAATACACAAAATCATACTCGGAGGCTCTAAATAAAAACCTGCAAAAGCATCAGAGACCACCAAAGCAGACACGCAAACAACCTGCACTTCCCGTCACAAACCAGACAACACATAAAAAACAAAATCAGTGTGCTGCACAATCACAGCCCTTAAGGAAAAATAACATACCTAACACAGTAGTAATAGGTGACTTTATAGTCAGGCAGACTGACGTCCCACTCACTAGGCTGGACAAGCAGAAGGTTACTGTTAGCTGCCTTTTGTGAGCCAGAATCCGCCACATAACACAAGCACTCAGGTCACTCCAGAACAAGTACAAATATGACTCTGTCATTTTTCATGTTGGTGTGAATGACCTGAGATGTACCTCCCTGGATTACATGAAAAGAGACATGGAAGAGCTCTCTGATCATGCAGCCCAGGCTGGTATGACCCTGACCCTGAGTAGCATCCTGCCCTCACCAAGAATGATACCTCAGTATAAAGAAAAAATTACCAATTTCAACAATTGGCTAAGCTTCTGGTGTTATTCAAAGGGGATCCAGTGTCTGTCAGCCTGGAACGACATGCTCGACAAGCCGCTTTGCTTCGCAAGAGATGGCTTGCACTTGTCACCCCTAGGCTTTCAAATACTGGCCAAGGCTCTTGCTGTCCACATAGTGCCTTTTTTAGGCAAGGCTCAAATGTCAAGCCCATCTCCGTAAATAGGACAATTAACAAAAAACTGAGGGTTATGCTACTCAACGCCAGGAGTTTAAATCTCAAAATGCACGCACTCAAAGCACTCCTCAGTGTGGAAAATGTCGACATCTGTGCAGAAACTGAAACCTGGTTCAAGGCTCCAGAGACCACCGCAGCACTACCGGGCTACAACTCATACCACACGTTTCGGCCACAGAACATGAGCCGAAACACAAAAGGAGGGGGAGTATCCATATTCATCAAGGATACATACACCTCCAGGTTAGTGGCACAGCATGATACCTCTGAGATCATCCATGTGCAACTAACATCGGGCAAATCTGCAATGCAAATTGTGGCCTGCTACAGATCACCCTCCATGACCTATGACCACCACTCCACCTTTCTGGAGACACTGGAAAACATGAAGTCCTACCGCACACCCTGATATTGGGCGATTTCAATTACCCTACCATTCACTGGGAAAACTACTCGAGTACATATTCCCAGGCCCAGCGCTTCCTGGAATTCATCAACTCAAACACCCTGAATCAGCTGGTAAACTCCCCTACCAGAGGTGAAAATATATTGGACCTGATCATCACCAACATGGGTGACAGGTGTTTCACCGGAGGTCAACCTGTCACTGATTAGATCAGACCATAAACTAATCACTCTGAATGTCCACACCCCCCACCACCCCCAACTAAGGAAACCACAGTAAAAACTTTTTTAAAGCAAATTTCACCTTACTTAAGACAGAGGTGGTAAGTTTCACAGCTCCCACACTAAAGGATAATGCTGCCCAAGATGCAGAAACCTTTACTAATGCACTCTATGAGCACCTACAAGGATGCATGGATCGTGCCATCCCTAGCAAAACCAAGGCTCACTCCTCTAAGAGAAGGAAACCAGTTTGGTGGACCCCTGCAATAAAAAGGCTATACAATAGAAGGAGGAAACTAGTTCAGAAAAAAAGCAAATCCCAAAAAGGAAAGACATCCCTGATCAGTATCAGTAAGAAACTAAGGTCCCTCATGAAATCATCCAAGGCTAACTTCGAAAGAAAAATAGCCAAGGATTCAAAAGAGAACCACAAAGCCTTCTTTAGCTATGTTAAGAATCTAAGTGGCAACTCGCAGATATGCACTGAACTAGTGCAAAATAGCACAAAATATACTGAACCTACTGATATTGCCAACATCCTGGCAGATAGATTCAGTGCAAACTTCACCCCCTCTCACCTCCAAAAGGGCCCACAACAATACCGGAAAAGTGTAGTGTCCCAAAAATCAGAGATGCACAGGTGAAAACAGCCCTTTCAAAAGCCAAAAACACAGCATCAATGGGACCAGATGGTGTCCCAGGCTGCAACTTGCACGAGCTACAGAACAAAGTAACCCCCCACCTAAACACGCTGTTCAACCTCAGCCTCTCCACAGTCTACGTGCCCATAGAATGGTGCACAGAAATGGTTATTCCTCTCCACAAAGGAGGGACCACAACTGACCCCGGTAACTATTGCCCCATAAGCCTGACTAGCCTAGTCTGCAAGGCTATGGAGCGCATCATCATGGAACTCATTAACAGAGACATTGGGAACCTCCAAACAATGTTATTTCTTTCCACAAAAAGAATCAAATGAGACAGTTAAGCAATTTGCACTATATGACATACATGCATAGACAAAAAAGGTACAGTTTAGACTCTGGAAAAAATGTTTTTTGGTAAGTCTCATAAAGATGACATGTATTGCTTTAACAACAATGCTATAGTCTACTGTAATGGCAAAAAGGATCAATAATGGGGTAGGTATGCAAGTGAAACTAGAGTAAAATGCTGTAGTTGGTATTTTAAAGGGTCAATACTGTGAAAATATGCACATGGAAATACAGTAAAAAGAAAGTGAATCGCAAACACAGGGTCTGCTACAAATGCTCATATGCTAGAAGATTATGACACACATACTGACTGCCACTTGCTGTAATTGGCAAGTGTCCTGACTCCCACTAGCACAATCCTAAAAAATTATCTAAGCCTGCTACCACCCAACCCTACTGAACTATATAGCCCTACTAGAACCTTAGCTCTATCCCTAAAACTCCTTCCCAGTCTGTAAGCCTGACCATAGCAATTGCCTCACTAATCCTAATGTCCCAGATCACTGCCTAAACTAAAGATGCACTCCCTCCTTTCTAAACCTTAAGTCCCTGATTACTCCCTGACCCTAAAACTCCACTGGTACTTCTTAACTCTATACTCATCTTCTACTTCCTAAACCTAAAACATCATTCCTGCTCCCTATACCTAAACTCCTTTGCCACTCTCTAGACTTAAAGTCCCTTATCAACTCTTTTCCCACTCGCTAAACCTAAACTTTCCCCTCCCTAAGCCCTAAATCCTCCTGTCAATCACTGCCTAAAACCCTAACCTGCACCTCATCCCCTGCTATTCCCTTCTGATAGCTACCACATTAACCCTGCCCAAAATCAGATACTGTGTTTAGCAAAGTACAGAAGCTCACCCCCCAATGGCTACTGCACTTTGCCTGAATATGTAGTCAGATTTGAGTGTGAGCAGCCAACCAACTAAGCTACAAGATGCCTGAGTCCCTGGCTGTGAGAGTCAGGGCTGGTAGTAGACCGACAAACACAGGATGCAAGATATGGATGGCAGATATAGTTAAAAAGTATGTGTATGAGTGATCAAATAATGCTGTTTTGGGCCTTGAGTGATAGAGATGAAACTATCAAAACAACAAAACATTTGAAGACCAATTTGCCAGACTGTTGACCCCCTGTACTTGTCACATGCATCTTCATTCTGAAATGAAAAAGACCGCATTCCAACCAAATATCATGGAAGAACAGCATTGACATCTCCATTTAAAAGTGAAATAAAATGATTTAAGGCCCATGCAGGTCAAACAAGGGCAAGGATTGCCCCAGATTCTGCAGTGTCCCACACATCAGGAACATAAACTTGGCACTGAAATGCATAAAGGACAATAACAGTATGCAGCCCATAAATGTGAGTGGAATGGCATTATATTCGGACAACTCTGTCAGGATACAGAACACACAAAACTGGGAATACCAGATTACAAGTTAATGTCTGAGAAAATACATGACTAATGTGTACAGATTTTATATAAGGTACTGCATAATACGTTTACTAAGTACCATCTGCCATTGTGTGATTACCAGCAGACTCATACCCGATACACTGCAGCAGCCAATGCAGTAGGGAGTACCAGAGATTAACTCTTGCAGAAGGTTCAGCAATGAATATGGAATACTGGTCACATATAGATACTATATATGGTTATCTTTTCACTTTAGAGACTCATGTAACAGGCAATGTAGGCAGTTCTACTGCTGCTTTAGGGTTGTCCATATTTGTTGTTGCATTGTCTGTGTCTAAGCCTGTCTTGTGTAGTGGTAGTGTTATGGAAAGGGTTTTTTTCTAAGATAAGGTGCAGAGTTAGTGTTAGGGGTGGAAGCAGGGTTACCCCACCCTATTAATATATGCTAACCGTATTCCTAAATCTGCAACTTACCTTAGGAAAAAATCTCTTTCCATATATGCTTTGCAGGACTTATTACAATATGCTTATTTAACTGAGTGTGCTGCATGCTAACTATATATAAAGAAGACTGAATATGTAGATAGGAAATGTGTTGACTGTAGTATGCTACAAAAGTTGAGAATGATTATTGAAGACAAATGTATTGACCCAGCAACACAGTTTGAATGTAGTAATGGTAAAGCAATTTTTACTATATTTAATTTAATTAAAAACAGGATGGAAGATATTGGTGCCATTAGCAGTGTAGCTAGTTTGATAAGTAGTGATGCTGTTGTCAGTCTAGTAGAAAAAGAATTTGGCAATGATATTGATATAGGCAGTCATCATAAGACTGACAATTATTTAAATGGAATAGAAGCTGATAACATTACTAACTGATTTAGCTAAGCAATGAAAAAAATAAGAATTTAAAGAAACATAAAAATCATAAACCATCTCTAAGAGAAATTACATTATGCATAAAACTTCTTTTTCCTAACAGCAATTTATCTTCTGTGGCAAACAGTGTATCCCCTTCGGGAGATTTTACTACTATTCCTGAGCCAGATTTACCATCATCAAATGAATTATCTACATTAATACAAAAATGTGGATGCATCTCCTAATTCATCGATAGCTGCTAACAATGATGTCTCCAATTATGGTTATAGCATTATAGAGCCAGCACAAATGTGAATTAGTTCTGAGCGATCTAACTTTATGGAAACTCCATCTCTTAAACAAAAGACTGTTGTTTCTTCTAATCTAATAGGAAACAATAACAGTAGGGAATCTCACCATAAGAGTATCATAAATGAGAGACAATATAAGTTAAAAAGACATGCACTATGGCATTATGACAGTCTTAACTTTTTGGAAAATTATACTGTCTCAAATTCAACTACTTGCAGTGAAAGTAGTGATGTTTGTCTAGACTCTCTTTCTGATATATCAGTTTTTGGTGAAAGAGAGAGGTTTTCCATTTGTTCACTTCTTGGTATTAAGCTAGTTGATTTTCCTGAGACAATTCATAGATTATTCAAGAGCAAAAGCAAAATATGGACTTGTTATTATACATGCAGGCACTAATGATTTAAGAAGTACTCTATTAAGTCATATGAAGCATTCAGTTTTGAAAATTATTTAGATGTTGGAAAGTAACTCTGGAGAAATTCTGTTAACTGAAACCCTTCTTTCAGAAAAATAGAGTAATTATACTTAACATAGGGGGACTTTGGGGTTGGCATAATGGTTATAGTATTTACCGAACAAACAAAAGGTACAGGGTTTGATTTTCACCAAGGAAAATTGGCTAAACTTAAATAGCACATGGGAGCAGCTAACCTAGTACTTAACTATGAATCTATGAATCTGTGTAATATTGCAACTTGGAAGGAGTTTGTTTAAGAATGATTTCTCATGATTTACTTAAAGTCATTATGGTTCTAACTACTTATCAGAAAAATTTAGTGATTTCATTAATGTTTTCAGGACATCACTCAAATGGCATTATGTTCGAAAAAGAGGGTCTACATTATGAGATCAAAACTTCAGGTACTCAAATACCTAAAGCTTGATCTCTAAATGTTGAAACCTAAAAACCACAAATGGCCACTTCCACAAGGGAAATAATTCACTTGGCTGTATAAAACAAAATAAACTTTTAAAGGCAAATGAAGTGGGGGACTTTGCCCCCACACCCCCTAACTAAACATACCAACTCCAAGATTACTCTACATTGGAGAAAAGGGCAAACTCTGCATAACGCCCAAGCAAATTTTTTCCTTGATGAAAAATTTGTGGAAGTGGTCATTCGCAGTTTTCAGCTTTCTACATTTACAGATCAAGCTTTATGTATTCCAGTACCTGAAGTTTTGATCTTGTAATACAAACCCAGAAAAAGATCTTGTAACATTGTAGGTTATATTAATAAACTGAATTGTAAAAGTGAATCCTCATTGACAAAATAAGTACTTTCTTTTGTAAAAGTCAGAGCATTGGTAATAAATCTGAGTATTTAAAATGTATTACATTTAATATGAATTATGATTTGATAATAATTACTGAAGTGTGGAACTCTAATGAATTTATAATCCCTAAACTTAAGAAATTTGAGTATTTATCTGTGTATTTGAGGGGGTGTGGTTTACTTATACTTGTGAGAAACATTATAACATCTGACGTAGTCATTTCTGATGTAAGTAATAAATCTTTAATGACACTGATGAGAATATCCAGAATTTTGGTGTATTACTAAAGGCATAATATGGATAAAATAAAACATATGGAGTTTCTGGATCTTCCTGAGTCAAGATTACCCCATGATATGTTATCTTTATTTGGTGACTTTAATTACCCAGATATTGGCTGGCAAATATTTAGTGGTAAGTATGAATTTTACAGGAAATGTATTAGCATAATGTTTTTGCAAAATATTGTACAGCTGGTATCTGATAATACTAGTAAAATAAAAAAACTGGAGTTAAGATTTGCATCATCTGTTAATATTATCAATAATGTTCAAGATGCGGCACCATTAGGGTTCTCTGACCATAATTCCAAAAGTCTCAAGATCCTGACCGCAAAGTCTATTTTTAAAAAGTTGAAGGTTTATTTATAACAACATTGGAAACACTTTGGTTTATGTATTAGGAGTATAAACCTAGAATAATGAGGCATCAAACACTGGCTATGGTTATAATATCCTGGAAACCATATTAACTAACAGTGGGTAAAACTGCCTTCCAGTTTATAGCCTGCTACAGACCACCCTCCCAAACCCAGGAACCCCACTCGGCCTTCCTGAGAACACTGGAAAATATGAAGGTCTCTCCAAACACCATTATATTGGGCGACTTCAACTACCCAAACATAAACTGGGAGCATTACTCTAGCTCCAACACCCTAGCCCAAAGGTTCCTAGAATTTATAAACTCAAATGCTATGGAACAACTTGTTACCACTCCCACAAGAGGGGAAAACATACTGGACCTGATCATCACCAACATGGGGACTCTATGCTCCAGACCAGAAGTGTATGCTTCACTGGTAAGATCAGACCATAAACTAATCTCACTGGATATTCACATCCCGACCCCACCCCCTGCCCAGAAAACCACAGTGAAAAACTTCTCTAAAGCAAATTTCACACTCCTCAAAACTGAGGTGGAATCCTTCAAAGCCCCCGAGCCTGTGGAAAATATGGCCCAGACCGCAGAATCCTTTATAAACACATTCTATGAACACCTTCAGGAATGCATGGATCATGCAATCCCAAATAAAACCAAGACCCAATCCTCCAAAGGCAGGCGTCCTGTCTGGTGGACCCCAGCCATAAACAAACTATACAATAGAAGGAGGAAGCTACTACATGATAGAGCAAAATCCCAAAAAGGGAAGGCATCTCTGATCAGTATTAGCAAAAAACTACGGGCACTCATAAAATCATCTAAGGCCAGCTTTGAGAGAAAAATTGCACAGGACACTAAGGATAATCACAAGGCTTTCTTTAGTTATGTTAAGAACCTGGGTAGGAATTCCCAGATATGCTCAGAATTACTCCAACATGACAAAAAATACATCGAACCCACAGACATTGCCAACATCCTAGCTGACAGGTTCAGCGCAAACTTCTCCCCCCCTCCCCACCAAAAGGGCAAATATCTATCCCAGCAGAGTGCTGCCCCCCTAACATCTCAGATGCTCAGGTAAGAGCCACCCTCTCCAAAGCAAAAAACACAGCATCAATGGGACCAGATGGTGTCCCGGGCTGCATCCTACATGAACTCCAAGAAGAGCTAAACCCAAACATAAAACTACTGTTCAATCTCAGCCTTACTACAGGATATGTACCCAAAGAGTGGCGTCAACAGATCCTGGAAACTATCGCTCCATAAGCCTGACTAGCTTGGTCTGCAAAGCTATGGACATCATAAATAAAGATATTGAGGACCTACAGATACTGGATCCTACCCAGTTCGGCTTTATTAAGGGCAGATCCTGCCTCTTAAACCTGGTTGATTTCTTTGAAACAGTCACCAAGGCCATTGGCGAGGGGAAGGTGGTCCACACAGCCTACCTGGACCTCGCAAAAGCCTTCAATACAATACCCCACTCGGGCATTATAGATAAGCCCACCAGCTTAAATATAAACCCCTATGTCACTAGATGGGTTGCAAACTGGCTCAAGGACAGAACCCACATGGTTAGAATTGCTGGAGCCATGTCAGACTCCAAACCAGTTACAAGTGGCGTCCCATAAGGCTTAGTCCTGGGACCTCTCTTGTTCGGTATATATTTCTCGGAGGTACAGGCCAACACGGAAGGACTGTGGCTGACCAAGTTCGCAGATGACTGCAAACTGGGAGCCATAATCGACTCTCCAGCTGACACAAGCATCCTCCAAAAGGGCCTCATAGAAACAGACAACTGGTGCCAGAGCCATGGCCTCAAGCTAAATGCCAAAAAGTGTATAGTCATCCCCTTTGGCAAAAACAAAGTGCCCACAGATTACCACATAGGTGGTAATCCATTAAGTACAGAAGAAGTAATTAGGGACCTGGGGACCCAAGTTGATACCAATCTCTCATTTGACAACCACGTGGCCAAAGTGGTTAGAAAAACATTTTATATAGCCCACCTAATCATGAAGGGATTCACATCTAGATCAGTGGAGGTCATTGTGCCATTTTACTCATCCCTCATCAGGCCCATAATTGAGTACAATGCCCCTTTTGGGATGTACCTTACCAGACACCTGCAGCAACTGGAAAGACCAAAAAAGTACCTCACCAAGAGGATCAAAGGGCTCAAACAGATGCCATATGCTGCCCGGTTAAAGAAAGTCCAGCTCTACTCAGTGGCATACCGCCTGCTCAGAGGCGATCTGTGCCTGACATATAAAGCCATGTCCAACCCGGAATTAATGGACATGCTGTACCTCACAAAATCCAAATCCCATCGAGCTACGCACTCGAGAGACTTGAACCTCAGCATTGAAATAAATAGGACATGCTGGAGGGACAGATTCATAACCCAGAGGCTCCCTTCACTCTGGAATAAAATCCCAGTCCAGGTTAGGCAGAGTCCCTCATTGACTCTCTTCAAGAGGAATCTTGATGAGTGGATGGGAGATCATAGGTTTACCTCGGGTATCACTTCTGTGTCACTGTTAGACAGAGGCACAGTATACTAACCTCAAAAAAGGGCATAGCAAAATAAATTTAAAATGGGTGGCAAAAGCCAAACACACTCTGGCTAGGCTTATAAATGCCCTAGGGCAGATAGCCTAGTATGAACCTATGAACCTATGAACTAATAGAGTACAGTCTCCTTTGATATTAATAAATCTTGCAATACATTTCATTATTGGTGAGATAAAAAGTTGATCATATGTTATGGAAAAAAGAAAGCTTGTTTTGGAAGTATAAATGTTTCCTTCTAGGCAAAGTAAAAGAGAATTAAACAGTATGACTAAAGAGTTATAGAATAGCATAAACAGATTAAAATTCATTGTGAAATAAAGTTGGCTTCCTCTGACAATAAAACAGTATTACAAATGTATTAATCCTCAAAAGAAAATTTTGAATTTAGTTATGATGATCGATCCAAATATTATCAAGTTAGTTAATCCCATGTTAATATCTAATGCCTTTAGCACAATTTTTTCTTACCTATCTACTGCTGTTGGTAATAACAAATTTATGTTTACTAAGTTAAACACAAAAGGATCTATCTGTCTTGGAATTACTATACATACTGATGTCACTGCCCCAAGTAAACTTCAAAATAAAACACCTGCAGGTCAGATGATATCCTCTCCATTTTATTAAAACAATTAAAGGATGAGTTAGTTATTGTTCTTAATGTATTAAATGGGTCTATATTAGAAGACCGAATGTGTAGGTGATCGTACACCTAAACATCGATCTTCTAATATCGAAAGCAAAAAACAGCAAATGGCCGATTTAACGCAGGAAAAGATTTCCCTTGGCCATTCGCCGGAGTTTGCTATTTCCCTACTGTTGAGCAATCTCAGAGTTGGTATATTTAGTTAGGGGGTTTGGGGGACACTTAATTTAGATGTAAAGTAATTTTTTTTTGTGTTGTTGCTGAGGGACATGTTTCCCCTGGGACATTTGACATTGTGTGGTTCGATATTAGAAGATCGATGTTTAGGTGTTCGATCACCTAAACAGTCGGTCTTCTAATATAGACCCATATTAAATGCCTTGTTGTAAGTTCTTATGCTGTTCACATTTTTTGAAATTATCATCTGTTACTCTTATAATTAAAAAGGGAAAGATTACTGACACAAATAAATATTGCCGTATAAATTTAACTCCTGTATTTGGGAAATATATTGAAAGTTGCCTTCTCAATCTTATTATACAAGATAGGGTTTCATATAATTTGTATGACTTACATCAGCATGGCTTTAATTCTGGATAATCTATGCTAACTAACTTAATCAAATTATATGACTATGTCATTACAACAATTGACCAAGGTTTGTCAGAAGTGCTCATATTTTTAGACTTAGCAAAAGCTTCTGACACACTACCACATAAAGTCATATATGAAACTATTCTAAAAGATAAACTAAAACCTTACCTTAATAATTGGATTATGAAGTGTTTATCTGACAGAAATCAAGTAGTTACAGCCCAAAGACATATATCTGATCCCTGTTTTGTATTAGCAAGGGCTTCACAGGGTTATGTGTTTGGTCACGTACTGTTTAACATTATTTTTGCATTTTCTCAGTGATAAACCATTTCTGAATGAAGAAATATGGTGATGATTCCAAGCTAGGGTTTGCTCTCACTTCAGTTGAAGAAAAATATAAATAATAATACTACAGAAATGTTATATAGGGTCAATAATATTGGAACAAAATTTAATAAATATAAATGCAGCATTAAGTACTTTGGTAAGAATATTAAAGGGGACCTATTTTATTTTATAATAATTTAATTGAGGTCACTGTTTACAAAGACTTGGGAATATTAATTTCATCAAATTTGAAGTTATAGCCAAAACCATAAAACAACTAGGTCTGTTGCTAAAACATTTCTCTATAAGGGATGACCTGCATATAGTAACATTGCATATAACATTTATAAGACCATTTCTTGAATATAATAATGCTTTTTGTATTTACAACAAAGGTCACATAACATTGCCAAGACAATTATATTGTTGGAAGATCAAATTTATGAATAGAGATGTACTAATTTAAACTTGTATTCAGTACAGTATAGATATCTCAGAAGGAAATTTAGTTTTGGTTACAAAGTATTAACTAGTGAACAATTTCAAGCTAGGTTTGACATCAATATTAACAATAACAGTAAAGCATATAAACAAAGAAATTGCATAGTTAAAGTTAAAACTGTTAGCATTGCACTGAGATCTTCTTCTTTCGGCTTTTCCTGGTTAGAGGTCACCACAGTGGATCACCTGTCCGCTCAAGATTGGCAGTGGAGTTTTACGGTGTTGAGTTGTCAGCCCAGCGCCCAACCTTCCACAGAAGGCACACACAAATGCATGCACTCAGACCTAATGCCAATTTAGAGTGTCCAATCCACCTACAGCATGTCTTTGGGATGTGGGAGGAAACCGGAGCACCCGGAGGAACCCCACGTGACTACAGGGATGACATACAGACTCCGCACAGAAGGCACCCCAGCCAAGAATCAAACCGGAGAACCTCTTGCTGTGAGGTGGCAATGCTAACCGCTGCACCACCATAGCTGCCCTAGCACAGGATTGAGATCAAAATATATAATTCAATTGATTCCTAGATTATGGAATAACTCACTTTGGACATAAAACAATCTGATTCTCTTTTGATATTTAAGAAGAGGTTAAATACTTGGTTTAGGCCTAGGTTATATTACCCTGAATTGACTGAATTTCTTAGATGGCCTTTAAATACTGTATAATTACTTATGAAGTTAAGGGCTGCCACTTTTTCAGGCAAATCACATCCTATGGATTGGCATGATTTGGTTATTTTTTTAGTAAACTGATCAAAGAAGTAGAGTGTTTGCCTGCTTTTTGCAATTGTTTTAGATTTTTTGTCTGTATTATTCATGTATGTACATTATGAACTTTCTGTATTCAGGTGTCTGTATGGTGTACCTGTATTTTGATGTGTTGGCAGTTTTAAATATATTCAACCATTCACCAGCAGCAGATTATTTTTGTTTCTATAGGTAAAATAATGGCTCCTTTGTCATCCAGCTGATATATGATAAATTTATCTTGATGTGCAATGTTTTCTGGTGGCACTGCTAAACCCTACATTGCCCATTCAGTATCATCTGTGGCACATATTCATTTATTTATTATTTTATTTATTTATTTTTTTTTACAGTTTGATGACCGGGGAAGTCCACTGGGTCTAGTGAGCTCATTTTCAGTGGTGGCCCAAGTAGAAAAGCTCTAAGATACAATAAAGAATGTGTACAGAACAATACCAAGAACAATCAGAGGTATTATGGTAACATGAACAATCAGAACAATAATGTAGTAAAACACACACTAACATGATAAATCATGCATATGATTGCATTCAGATTGATAAAAATAACTACATAGGTGAATATCCTAGGTAATAATGAATGACCGTGTGGATATATTATTCCATGATTTGATTTTAGAAAGTATTTCTAGGTAGCAGTGAGGAACAGGAGAGCGAAGAGATATGGTTAGGTTGGAAGGTTACAGGAGCATTTCAGTTTATAGTAAAGGTAGGAATGGAGAAGAGTTTTAACGTTTTCAGGGTTCTGTGTAGTCCTAAGAGCAGGGGAACTGAATTCCATTTTTTGGCTAAGGAAAAAGAGAGGAGTAACTGTCCAGATGAATGGTTAGGTTTATGAATGCTAAGTAGGTTTTGCCTTTCAGATCTGAGGACTCTATTAGGCAAGGATGTCAGAAAGAGCGAGGCTTTTAGTAGGGCTGAAGATAAGTTTGTGGGCTGTGATCAGTTGAAGGTAATCTAGGTAGTTTGGTAGCTCTAGCTAATTTAGAGAGCGGAGGGCTTCATAATGATGGGAAGAGCATTTATAGTTAGTGGCAAATGTGGATATTTTGTTATAGCAGGTTTCTAGCTTGGAAGTGAGAGAGGTTTGCAGATTTGTTAGCTGGGGACCACCATACATAAGGGAGGGTAGGATTTAAGTGGAGGCTAGAGTATGTCTAGTGTGAGATGTAAGGAAACAATTGTTCCTGTAGAGCATACCAAGCTTTTGATGGGTTCTCTTTATGTTTTGAAGGACATGGTTGTAAAATGTTAGTTGTTCATCTATGATAACTCCTAGAAATTTAGCATGGGGAGCAACTTTGATCAAAGTGTTGTTTTGGCTTAATACTTGGAAAGTGTTTTTGTCTAGAGGGAAGGATTTTGAAGGTGGAAATATTAATATTTTGGATTTGTTGGCATTTAGAGATAGATGGTTTTAGAGCATCCAAGCTTCAGTAGTTGAAAAGGCAGCTTGATTTTTTACTAGATGTTCAGGAGATTAGTAGCACAGCAGACTAAAGTAGAGTCATTTGCATACTGAATTACTGTGACATTGGGAATGGCAGAGTGAAAGGTGTTGCTAAAGATGTTAAACACCATAGGACCCAGTATGGATCCCTGGGGCATACCTGTGGGGGTATGGAGAAAAGAAGAGATATCTTTTTTTTTTTTTACATTTCACAGCTTGTGATCTATCAGACAAATAGCTGAAAAACCAGGATATCATGTTTTGGGAGAAACTGAGATTTGAAAGGTGGCTCAGAAGGTGGGTATGAGAAACAGTACTGAATGCTTTGGAAAGATCTAAAAGCACAGTGGATTCTACTTTCCCTGTGTCACGATTGACAGTATCAAGGAAAGAAAGAGTGCTGTGGTAGTACTATGACCTGGTTGGAATACATGTTGGGTTGGGGTAAGGAGATGGTTTTGAGTTAGGAAGGGCATGAGTTGTAGGTGAACGCATTTTTCCAGGATTTTAGAAATTGGTGAGAGAATAGCTATCTTGGTGCAAGGTTTGTGGTCTGAGTGGATGCACTGTGTCAGAAGCAGCAGTGATTTCCAGTATTATTTCAGTAGTTGTTTGTTTTCTGCATGCAGATGCTTTCTTAGGAATTGCAAATCATTTAAGCTACTACAACACCATAGATGTCCAGTGAGTGGTCATGGATAGCATAATTATTCATTTAAAAAGTGTTTGTAGTATACAGAAAGGTAACAGCATAGGAGTTACACCATACTGAGCCCTTACTAATGCTACATTAGAATGAATTGCTAATTTCTTTATTTATTTATTTGCTTCCAATTGGGTAAAGCCTGTTTTTAGCAGAAGCCCAGGGAGAAAAGTTCCACATTACATTATTTTCACAGGCAATTAGCATGAGGTTAATATATAACATTAAACTGAGTATATAGTATATCAGCTGATCACCATGGCTAAGTAGACTGTACAGTATTTATAGCATGCTAAAACTGTACACATCTAAAGAACATTTACCATTATTTTCCAATTAATGTATAAAGCCCCATTGAATTTTTGAGTACACAGACAACAGACGAGGCATATGCAAGTTGTTATCCAATTAGTTATTCACTTGAGATATGTGAATGGTTAAAAACATATGAGGATTTTATATTACACAATTTTGTTGTGTAAGGAATGAACTTCATTATGGTGCAACTACAACAGCTAACTGTTTTAGGATTTCAAAATATAGATGGAAAATGATTAGACCAAGATGGGAGCTTAGTAATGAAGCTGTTAACAAGTGCATGACCATTTTGTTGACAGGTATGTTTTCAAGGTGGTTATAAGTAGTAGATTAGATCAGATATTTCTGATGTTTGTTGGAAGATAGTTCCGCAGTTAAGCAATGTATACAGAGAGCAGGCAGTCACCATTATGATTTTTAGATTTTTGAGTAAGCACTAAGTGTTGGTTCAGTGAACACAGTTCTCTATGAGTCAAGTACCAGCTCTGATGGCAGAAAATCTGTCTGGGTTATAGAGGATACTGTGGTCAGTCTTAATGTGAGTGTAGGCGAATAGATTAGGTAGCTCAAGCCATTTAAGGGACTGAAAGGCAAGACAGTGATGTGGTTGGTCAATGTAGTTACTTCCGAACTTTGCAATCTTATTATATGATTGTTCCATGTTGGCTAACTCACAGACTGTAGGTCCTTTATCAGGCAAACAAGAGAGTAAGGAGTTCAGAGCTCTGAGCTATGGTCTTAAATGCATAGTCTTATCGAAAGGGTTTGACTGTATAAAGAAATCCTAGTTTATGTTTTTTTTTTGTACAGCATATTGGACATGCTGATTGAATCTTAATCTGTGGTCAATTATTATACTCAATATTTCCCTGTTTTATGCTAGTTCACTTCTAGTATTATCGACTAATAATATTTTAAGCCACAGTATTTTTATTGCTTGTGAGGTGAAAATGCTATTACCATAGCTTTTGTGGATTTAGGAGAGCTTTTGATTACTGAAGCCATTTTTTCATTTTTTTAAAGGAATGTTGTAAGTCATCTTGGAGCTGTATGACTGAAGAGGAGGAAGCACGTGTTAGTGCTGAATTGTCTGTGACTCTGCATATTGGATTATGTTTGATGAAGAGTTATGGTCCCAATATTGAACATTGTGGACATCTAGTTTTGTGTCCTGAGGAGATGATAGCTCATGTGTCCAATATGCACACTGTAACGTCTTGCAGTAGTACAGGTGTTCACATATGATAAGTTGTGATTATCCCAATGAATTGGATGGCCTTGTAATGCTTACTGATTGTACAGGAACACTGTTGGACTATTGCACTGTACATACCACCTTGTCACCTGACACCATAAAGTACAGTGACAAGAGGCATATTTGTATTTGCTAGTTCCTGTTCTGTAAGTAACATTACAGCGCTAGTTACAAGTTATCAACAAGTAGCTGGTAATTACTCTTTCCTTTCTTGAGATGTTCTTTTTGGGGTCATAGGTCACACATGAAATTAACAGAGCTCTAGCTCATTTCTCAGAGTCACAGATTCCTGCCTTCAGGAAATAATTTTCATTCATTTAACTGGATTTGAACACTTCTTAGAAGAACAAGGATGACTCAGTTATGCTAATCATATTTGGAACAAAGAATATGTACACAAAATTGAGGATGCAGGAATAAGTGAAGATCTGCCCAAGATGAAGTCTGACAAAGAAGATTAATCCTATGTGTTGTTGTGCTTATATATGCATAACATTAAAAAAACTGGAGGGAAATTATTTGTATTACTTCAGAAATGGTAGGAGTAAAACATCAGAGATCGATACCATATCTCCATTGCCTATGATTTGTTTTGTAAGACACGCCTCTCAACTGTCACTGATTTTGCAGGATGCGACCGATCTTGCCTCCTACTTTTGCCCTGTCCTTTTTAAAATTGTGGATTTTCTGGCATATTAATAAGGATCACTGTCAATCAGTAATACTGTATATTTGAGTTTAATGCTTAGAAAATATGTGATGGTGCAAAACATGCTATTCTACTAACATTTCAAGTGAATTAGAGTAATATTTAAATTACTACCCCCACTTTTACCTCTCCCACTTCATTATTTTGGCATTGTCAAAAATTCTTAACCAAGAACATTGAGAAGCATTATTAAACAGTATGCAAACTTGCTTACACATGCAGCATTGGATAAGTCAGAAGTGTTACTATATCCTGAATTGGTGAAATAAATCTCATCAATGGTAAAAAACTAGTGACTGTGTAGGTGAGTGTAGGTGTTCATAGGTTCATAGGATGGTACTAGGCTATTTGCCCTAGGGCCTATACAAGCCTAGCCATAACAATTCCCCGGCTATTTCTTCCCAAAATATTTACTTCCCTGGACCCCTGTCTAGCAGGGCGGCTGATGTGATCCCCGGGGTGAATTTCCTATCTCCCATCCAATTGTCAAGGTTCATTTTGAAGAGGGTGAAAGAGACGCTCTGCTTGACATGTATGGGTAGTCTATTTCCGAGTTTGGGGGGGGGGGTCTCTGGGTCAGGAACCTATCCCTCCAGCATGAGTGTGTGTGCGTGTGTGTGTGTGTGTGTGTGTGTGTGTGTGTGTGTGTGTGTGTGTCTGCGTGTGTGTGTGCGTGTGTGTGTGTATGTGTGTGTGTGTGTAACAAATAAAGGCAAAACACAGATGTGAAATTTTCAGTTCAAGATAAAAGAAGACTAGATCTGGCTGGTAACAAGTGCATACGAAAATAAACTTGACCGATAAATTATTAATTAAGCTCTCTGCAAGTGGCAGCCAATAATAATAAGATAAAAGATAATTATATATCTCTATGTTTAGGGATGTCTCCAAATCAAACATTTTTCAGTTACTTGATGACCTAAATAATTCATTCAAACCTATAGCACCTTTATTTGTCTCTTTCCTTTTAATAGCCATAGCTCCTTATGGCATTGTGGCATGTTTTAGGGACTGGCTGCCATAGCCAAGTGATTTTCTAATTAATAATAAGCAGCATAAAAAGGTCAGAGTGCAAATATCAAAATGGCACTAAATCTGTTACTCTGGGATGCCTTGCAGTGGAGATATTAATGACTGTCACTTTTTATTCATATTTTCTTCCCTAGTTTTGTTGACGGGCAGAGTTTGATATATCATGCTACAAGGCATAAAATACATTATCCGTGTCCATGTATAGCACACTATTCTGGGCATATTGGCAGTTATTTGCCAGCAGTTCTGAAAAGTTGCAATATCCTATATCTACATCAACATTTCCAAAATATAGTGACTTAAAAATGTTGCATGGCATGAGGTTACCAGGGATGGATGACTTCCCAAAGGATACTATTATGCATTTCTTGGCATTTAGTTTTAGTCCATGACTCTGACACCGGTTGTTTGTGTCAGCCCCTCTTGGAGAACATTTGTGTCAGTGTGAGATTCAATGTCAGCTCCTAATTTGCAATCATCTGTAAATTTAGTCAGCCAGAGGCCACTGACATTTGCCTTGACTTCTGAGAAGTAAATGCCAAAAAGGAGTGGTCCAAGGACTGATCACTGAGGGACTCCACTTGTGACTGGCCTCTTTGTAGAGGTGGACTCCCCAATTCTAACTTCCTGAGTCCTGTCTGTGAGCCAGTTAGCTATCCACTGGGTGACATGCGGGTTTGTACCTAACCTCCTGAGTATGTCAAAAATCCCTGAGTGGGGTTCACTTAGGGGACATTTTAAGCTTAGCCAATTTCCATTTTGGTGCTTGAATTAACATTTCCTGATTGGTCTTACCATTCCCATGGCTGATAATTGTACGTTAGCCCTAGTGAGAATGACTGTGATCATACCATAGATAATTTGAGGGGACCCATGCAAGGGATGCAGCATTTAGGAACTGCCTCTATCCATTAGTGGCATGAGGGGCAATCCTGGAGTGCATTTTCTATTACCCATCCTTAGATCTAAGTTGCATTTGAATATGGACAGGGATGAGGTATGTTTTACTTGAATGGATAGTCTGTAACCCCGTGCCACTCCAGCGCAGCCCCCTCCCCAGCCACTCCAGTGTTCCATTAATTGGATATTTTTCCTCAGTTACCATAAACACTGTCCAAATCTGTCAGCATGCATACTGTTTTTTTTATTTACTTCTATAGTGATTACAGAAACTGAAACAAAATAACACAAACACTGAGGCATTTGCTAAACAAACAATACAGTCTTGCAATGAAAACAGACTTAGCATGAGCAGTAAAACTTCTCTGCTCTTGAAACTCACATTCATTGAAATGGCATGAAAACCCACATTCATTTTGCATCTGACCAGTGGAGGACTAAGCTTACCTCTAGGCTGTTTTCAAACCATAGGCTCCTTGCACACTTTTAGGGCCATGCATACATGTATGCTTTGATTCGCCTTCCTGATTGTATTAAATTATATTCCTTCTATAGCACCACTTGTTAGAATGTGTTTTAAATTTGAAGAGTTTCATTCTGGGTGTCATTTGCAACCAATATATGTAGGAAGTCTAACAATATTCAGTATATTATGACAAAACATTTCTGCAACATCTGAATTCATCTGTAAAATCTAAATGGATTTGAAAATGAATATCTAGAAATCAAACTGATGATTTTTTACAAAATACTACAAATTTGCAAATTTTAAAAATATGGAAAGGAAACATAGACACACTTTTGCATAATTTCTCCAGTTTGAGCAAGCAAAGGAATATAAAAGGATGTAGTGAGCGCTTTAGTGGACATTTATTAACAAAGAAAAAAAACAACTTTAGGTACTCACTATGAGGACATACAAGAAAGAAAGAGACAAAGGTATCTGAAGGGAAATGCAGAATGAAGGAAATTACTCCAGCTTTATTCAGTCTCATACCGCTTGCTCAGAGGTGACCTGTGCCTGACATATAAGGCCATGTCAAACCCAGATTTGATGAATATGCTTCACCTCAAAAAATCTAGATCCCTCAGAACCACAAGGGCGGGAGACTTAAACCTTGACACGGTTATAAATAGAACGTGCTGGAGGGACAGATTCATCACCCAGAGACTCCCTATGCTGTGGAACAAAATCCCGGTACATGTGAGGCAGAGCACCTCGCTGGCCTTGTTCAAGAGGAATCTTGACCAATGGATGGGAGATCGCAGATATACCCCAGGGATTACTTCAGTGTCACTGCTTGACAGAGGCACAGAAAAATGATAGGCATAGTTTTTATTCAAACTAAAGGGGTGGTGAAAGCCACATAACTATGGGCTAGGCTTATAAATGCCCTTGGGCAGATAGCCTAGTATGAACCTATGAACCTATGAACCTATGAACTTAAAGAATAATTTTAGCTCATTGCAAAAACAAAACCCTATTGTAAAGAACTGACATAAAAAATAGATACAAAAAATAAAACTTTTGGACAAGATGAAGAAAGCAAACTTCTACATACACGCATAGTTTGCAAAGTGCTTACAAGTTCCTTTGTTCAATGTCTACACAGCCTAATCAGTCATCAAGGTCAGACATTATGAAATCTCCTTCAAATAAAAAGTGCCTTTGTCAACAGTAGCATGTAGGAGCAAACACTTTTTTCGAAAAAGTTCACGAATGAGAAGAGACAATATATTTTCAAACATTGTGGCATATGGACAAGGATTTTGGCCACTAATCATGACCTAAATATCAAGACTGAAAAATTTCTCTCAACTCCAAAGTGGAAGATACTTTTGAAGAAGCAATTACAAAGCTGAAAATCTTCAAATACCTCTATAGAAACTGTTGAGTGAATACCTGCTTCATTCAGGCATCCCAGAAATAGTAATACTAATAAAAAAACAAGTAAAAAAAGTTTAACACTATGTCCAGCACTAGCAAGTATAGCTTGCATACATACAAAACATCTTACTTTAGTTTATCAGCTCACAGGAGAACTAAGACATAAAATATTTCTTTACAAAACCCAGAGACAGAGCAAGGCAGTATTCAGTTAAATTATTCCATTTCTGAGAAAGCATTTTGTTTCTTTAGTAAGTATGCCTTCTGTGGAAGGTTGGGTTTTGGGCTGGCAACTCGATGCCATAAAACTCTGCTGCCAATCATGAACAGACAGTTGATCCGCTGTGGTGACCCCTAACTGGGAAAATCCAAAAGAAGAAGTATGCCTCTAGTTTGGTTCAAAATAAAATTAAATTGTACACAACTCATTAGATCTACACACACTTTTGCGTTGCAAATCTGTCAGTGCAAATACTTTTGAGTTCCTGTTCAGCAAAAAAAAAAGGAGTTCAAGTGTCAGACAAGACATTTTTGAAGTGCAAAGATTTCTAATGCTGTTGTTATGTCTTGAGTTCTTCATCAAAAGATTGCCAGTTTCCTAAATAAAGTAGCTGAATTTTCAAAAATGGTCAGTATAAACTTCATTTGAAGACATTGAATACTGCCTAATTATCGTACACTGAATAGTTAAGAACTCGGTCTACCTTCAGCGTGTCTTCTGGAATCATGCCTGTAAGAGGTACACTGAAGTCTTCAAGACAATCCCCCCAGCAGCAGCATACAAGACAACAATGCCTGCAGCAGCATACAAGACAATCCCCCCAGCAGCAGCATACAAGACAACGATCCCAGCAGCAGCATACAAGACAACAATCCCTGCAATATCATAACAGACAATGATCCCTGCAGCACCATACAAGACAACGATCCCTGCAGCAGCATAAAAGACAACTATCCCTGAAGAAGCAGCATATATCCAAAACATCTTGCCTTTGCCTGCCTAAAACATTCTTCAGGTAAGCAGGCAATGGAATTTTGCACCTAAGTTGTGTTTGGTGTAAATATGCACGTATGGCTTCCAGTCCTTTTTTTCTCTGCCCACGGGGACTAGACTAAAGTGGAGACTACACAAAAAATGCAGGGGACTAAAGTGAAAGTGCAGGGGACTAGACAAAACAAAAAGTGCCCACGGGGACTAAACAGAAAGTGCAGGGAACTAAACAAGACAAAAAGTGCCCACTGGATGGGACTAGACAAGACAAAAAGTGTGGGGGGGGGTGCTCCCTGCCCCCTCCCCCTTGCCCCCCCCCCTCGCTCAATGGTTCTGGTGCCCCTGGCCCCAGCCGAGAATCGAACCAGAGAAGCTCTTGCTGTAAGGTGACAATGTGTTGCCCAAAAACAAGGAATGAAAGATTCCACAGAGATTTGAACTCAGGTCACTGGATTAAAAGTCCAGAGTGCTAACCATTACACCATGTAACCAGGTAAAAAGAAGAATGGGCCCAATGTGGGGCATGAACCCATGACTCTGAGATTAACAGTCTCATGCTCTACCAATTGAGGTAGCTGGGCAAACCGAAATGGAAGTCTTCTATGAAACTACTAATAATCATCAGATGTGAAAGTTCATTTTATTCTAACAAATTGATTTGAGAGTGGTACCTATACCAACTATATGATGACAGATAATTAGCTAGGTAACCCAGTGAATTCCAAGTGTGAAATGATATCTTTGTTGTGTTCTGAAGACAGGGAAAATGACAAAGGACATGGTTATATTTTATGAAGAGTTCTGTAGAAACAAAAATGCATAGGCTTGAAACAAAGATAAGTGTTAATTTTTCAAGGATGAAATCTCAAATTACTTCTGCATCTGCAGCCGATGCTGAATTGCCTATCTTGTGGGAAGGAAAGTGACTTGAACACTATATAGTCCCTATAGGGATGTGGGGAAATGTCACAAGCAGGTATAGGATCAGTGTAGCTATGTGCTGCACATAGACCTGGGAGACATGCAAATGCATACCAAATGTGAATAAAATTTCACGAGAGTAGCAACATATGTGGGAGCCACCAAACAACTCAGAGAGGGTAACGTTTGGTAGACACTGACCTCACATGATGGCCTACTCATACCTTTCAGGGGAATGAAGGGGTCTATAGATTTTGACATAATTACAGGACAAATGGTCTACAGGGATCTTTCTGTGGTCTAGGAGTGAAGTGGTTGACTCTGATTCTAAGGAGCAAAAAATGAGTCAATGGGTGGAAGTAGAAAGTCTAGCAGTTAGTCACAGTAATGTCACAAAAATAAAAAGGTGGAATCTCAATTTGTGTGCTTATGATTGACAAGAACAAAGTTTTCAGGAAGTGAACTAATAAAGAGGCTGTTCTGGATTCAGTCCTTAGTTTACATCACCTTTGAAAGTTTCTAACGGATACCTAAGTGGTAGTATGGCCATTAAATACTCTGCTGTAGAATGGGCCTGTGTGGTAATGAAAGGACAACCGTGAACCAAGGAGCCAAAAAAAATAGCCACATCAGATCCATACTTGTTTATTAGGCTGGCATGTGATATTTCACTTTAAGGAAATAGTTTTTTTGCTATATTACATGGTATGGACAATCAAAGTGCACTTGCTTCAAGGCCACTGATCGAAACTGAACATAAACATGCCTAGATAGCTAAAGAAGCCCTTGACCTGGTCTGAGGAGTATAGTAATAAAACCAAAGCTTATGCATAAAATAAATAAAAGTTTATACTAATTGTGGATCACTATGCACAGCTAGCTATATTAAGTTCTAGAAAAGGGATATACATTGAGAACTGCAGTCTGGTTAAAAAGTAAATCACTGCTTTGGTGGAAACACTCATACGCTAGTGAATGTAAATTAGAAATGCAGTATAAAAATTGAGATGACTTCCTATGATGGCTGCATGCTAATCATTAGATCTGGGACAAATATCCCTGATGAATTATGTCATACAAAAGGAAAGCAGGAATAATCCGGTGCTATCACCTGTGTGTGCATCAGTTGAAGGAATGGCCCAGGACCGGAATGTTATATGGTAATTCCAGCCAACATTATAATACAGAATGTTGGATACTACAAAATACATATCTGAAAAAGGCCAAAACAAATTCCTCAAGTCCTTCAAGTGAATTTTCAGAGGGTAGCCTCGCATCAGTAAGGAAATGATGAACTGGAAATCAGATTATCCAAAATGCACCACCATTAGCAGTACTTTGTATCCTGAGAAATCTCCATCTGTGTCACAGCAATGCATTCCTTCTGTCTTTGCCAGTAGTTTCATGTGCTCATTATACAGCATTATATTCTGATACTGACGTGAGAAGTGCTCTGCATCAAGGTAACGATGTCTGAGACGTCTAGATCAATATTAAGTACAATGCTGGCAAGAAATGCTTTCGTGAGATTGTTAGTGGAGATGCCTCCCTCATCCCAGTTCAAATCAAAAGGTTTCAAAATGTTTATGAAGCAAAATACAACCATTTTGTGACTGTACTGTATGGCTGGGTCAAAATGGGCTGCTGAAACATATGCGCAAGCATATTATATATGGGATCCATTTCAGGTGGTCAATTTCACTTTGTCAAAGCACTGATACAATGATGACCCATTTTAACCAGTTCACTGCTTAAAGAAATGCACCATGGCTAAGTAGAGATCAGGAATTTCTGCTTCCTCTACTGTTATGTGAACACAAAGTTGTGTAATTAGCACTGCACAGATGTAGCTGAGGCCATTTCATGGAAAAGTATTATTTTAGTGTGTTATGTAGATGGGGTTTTGTGATCACGGTTGTCTGTAGATAGGGAGTTTTACATGTTGTAACTGCAATACAATCACGGTGTTAGTATATTTACATTATAGTACATGAATAGTACTACTTGCATAATAAATGTTTGTTTTTGGTAGAAGTTAAAGTGTGAGATGAGACAAGACTTTATCAATTAGTTTGTAATAATAGAGTCCCAACCAAGTGAAGCTACAATAATACATCAATCACTTACACAGTTAAATGATTTTATACGCATCATCTCTCGCTCTCTATGTATATGTATACAGATAGATAGAGATTACAGTTGGTTGCACACAAAAATCAGTTTGACACATTTAATATAAAACAATAATTAAACTTACCTTTCATTAACATTTTATATTCAAAAATCAATAAACTGATGAGAAAAGGGAAACAGTTTCCTTTTCTAATTAGTTAAATAAAAAGCGAGGGAAAAAGACCACCAACTTGCAGATATTATTATCCTTCAACCCACTCTTACTGATGAGTGCTACCTCTACTTCTATCAGTGCCCTTAACAACAGCCCTACACTTTAGGGCACGAATGCTAACTTCTACCAGTGCCACTAACAAACAGCCATCCACATTAGGGGATGAATGCTACCTTCTACCAGTGACACTAACGACAGCCGTATACATTAGGGTACGAGTGCTGCCTCTGATTCTACCAGTGCCCCTTAAAAACAACAGCCCTACACATAAGGGTATGAGTGCTACTTCTACTTCTACCAGTGCCCCTAACAAACAGCCCTTCACATTAGGGTATGAGTGTTGCCTCTGATTCTATCAGTGCCCCTAACAACAGCCCTACACATAACGGGACGAGGGCTACCTTTACTTCTACCACTGCCGCTAATGACAGCCCTGCGCATTAGAGTACAACTGCTAAATTCTACCACTTCCCCGAAAGACAGCCCTAGACAATACCATATGAGTACGATCTTCTATCAGTGCCCCTAACGACAACGCTGCACATTAGGCTACAAGTGCTACCTTCTAAAAGGGCCCCTAATAACAGCCCTAGACATTACAGTATGAGTGCTACCTTCTAACAGTGCCCCTAACAACAGCACTACACATTAGGGTACGAATGCTACCTCTGCTTCTATCATCACCCCTAACAACAGCCTTCAACATAAGGGTACAAGTGCTACCTCTACTTCTACCAGTGCCCCTGATAACAGCCCTACACATTAGGGTATGAGTGCTACCTCTACATCTACCATTGCCCCTAATAACAGCCCTACACATTAGGGTATGAGTGATACCTCTACTTCTACCAGTGCCCCTAAAAACAGTCCTAGACATTAGGGTATGACTACTATCGTCTATCAGTTCCCCTAACAACAGCACTCCACATTAGGGTACAAGTGCTACCTTCTAGAAGTGTACCTAACAGCCCTCAACATTAGGGTATGAGTGCAAACTTCTATCAGTGACCTTAACAACAGCACTACACATTTGGGTATGAATGCTATCTCTGCTTCTACCAGTGCCCCTAACAACAGCCCTACAGATAAGGGTACAAGTGCTACCTTCTATCAGTGCCCCTAACAACAGCCCTCCACATAAAGGTACGAGTTCTACCTCTACTTCTATCAGTGCCTCTAACAACAGCCCAACACATTACAATACGAGTGCTACCTTCTACCAGAGCCCCTAATGACAGGCCTACACATTAGGGTATGTGTGCTGCCTCTGAATCTACTAGTGCCCCTAACGACAGCCCTGCACATTAGGGTACAACTGCAAAATTCTACTAGTGCCTCTAACAACAGTCCTAGACATTAGGGCATGAGTACTATGTTCTATCAGTGCCCATAACAATAGTCATCCACATTAGGGTACCAGTGCTAAATCTGCTCTTACCCGTACCCCTAATGACAGCCCCACACATTAGGGTACAAGTGCTACCTTCTACAAGTGCCCATAACAGCAGCCCTAGACATTAAGGTATGAGTGATATCTTATATCAGTGCTCCTAACAACAGCACTACACATTAGGGTACAAGGGCTACCTTCTACCAGTGCCCCTAACAACAGCCTTAGACATTAGGGTATGAGTTCTACCTCTGCTTCTACCAGTGCCTCTAAAACAGCCCTCCACATAAGGGTACGAGTGCTATCTCTACTTCTACCAGTGCCCCTAACAACAGCCCTCCACATAAGGTATGAGTGTTACCTCTACTTCTACCAGTGCCCCTGACAGCATCCCTACAAATTAGGGTACAAGTGCAACCTCTACTCCTGCCAGTGCCCCAAACGACAGCCCTACACATTAGGGTATGAGTGCTGCCTTTGAATCTACCAGTGCCCCTAACAAAAGCCCTGCAAATAAGGGTATGAATGCTACCTCTACTTCTACAAATGCCCCTAACAACAGCCCTGCACATTAGGGTACAACTGCAAAATTCTACTAGTGCCCCTAACAACAGCCCTAGACATTAGGGTATGAGTACTATGTTCTATCAGTGCCCATAACAACAGTCGTTCACATTAGGGTACGAGTGCTAAATCTGCTCTTACCCGTATCCCTAATGACAGCCCCACACATTAGGGTACGAGTAATATCGCTACTTATACCAGTGCCCATAATGACAGCCCCACACATTTGGGTACAAGTGCCACCTTCTACAAGTGCTCATAACAGCAGCCCTAGACATTAGGGTATGAGTGATACCGTCTGTCAGTGCTCCTAACAACAGCACTACTTCTACCACTGCCCCTAACAACAGCCTTAGACATTAGGGTATGAGTGATACCGTCTGTCAGTGCTCCTAACAACAGCACTACTTCTACCACTGCCCCTAACAGCAGCCCTAGACATTAGGGTATGAGTGCTACCTGCTATCATTGGCCATAATAACAGCACTACACATTTTAGTATGAATGCTACCTCTGCTTCTACCAGTGCCCCTAACAACAGCCCTCCACATAAGGGTATAAGTGCAACCTCTACTCCTGCCAGTGCCCCTAATGGCAGCCCTACACATTAGGGTGCAAGTGCTACCTTTTAGCAGTGCCCCAAATGACAGCCCTACACATTAGGGTGCGAGTGCTGCCTCTGAATTTACCAGTGCCCCTAACGACAGCCCCACACATAAGGATACGAGTGCTACCTCTATTTCTACCACTGCCCATAATGACAGCCCTGCATATTAGGATATAACTGCTAAATTCTATCAGTGCCCCTAACAACAGTCCTAGACATTAGGGTATGAGTACTATCTTACATCAGTGCCCCTAATAACAACCCTCCACATTAGGATACAAGTGCTACCTTCTACAAGTGCTCGTAACAACAGCCCTAGACATTAGGATATGAGTGCTACCTTCTATCAGTGGCCCTAGCAACAGCACAACACATTAGGGTATGAATGCTACCTCTGCTTCTACCAGTGTCCCTGACAACAGCCCTACACATTGGGGTACAAGTGATACCTTCTACCAGTGCTCCTAATGAACAGCCCTACACATTAGGGTATGAGTGCTACCTCTAGTTCTACCAGTGCCCCTAACATACATTAAGGTATGAGTGCTACCTTCTAAATGTGCCCCTAATAACAGCCTTAGACATTAGGGTATGAATGCTACCTTCTATCAGTGGCCCTAACAACAGCACAACACATTAGGGTATGAATGCTACCTCTGCTTCTGCCAGTGTCCCTGACAACAGCCATACACATTGGGGTAAAAGTGATACCTTCTACCAGGGTTCCTAATGACAACCCTCAACATTAGAGCATGAGTGCTACCTTCTAACTGTGCCCCTAATAACAGCCCTACACATTAAAGTGCGAGTGCTACCTCTACCTCTAACGGTGAACCTAATGACAGCCCTACACATTAGTGTACCACTGCTACCTCTATTCCTATCAGTGCACCTACTACCAGCACTAAACATTAGGGTGTGAATGCTTACTCAGCTCCTACCAGTACCCCTAACGACAGTCCCACACATTAGGATACCAGTGTTACCTCTACTTCTACCTGTGCCCCTTATGACAGCCCTACACATTAGGGTACATGTGCTACCTTTTAGCAGTGCCCCTAACAACAGCCTTTCACATTAGGGTACAAGTGCTGCCTCTGAATCTACCAGTGATCCTAACAACAGCCCTACACATAAGGATACAAGTGCTACCTCTATTTCTACCAGTGCCCATAATGACAGCTCTGCACATTAGGGTACAACTGCTAAATTCTACCAGTGCCCCTAACAACAGTCCTAGACATAAGGGTAATAGTACTATCTTCTATTAGTGCCCCTAACAACAGCCCTTCACATTAGGGTACAAGTGCTACCTTCTACCAGTGCCCCTAACAACAGTCCCAAACATTACGGTACAAGTGCTACCTTCTAGAAGTGCGACTAACAACACCCCTAGACATTAGGGTATGAGTGCTACTTTTTACCAGTGCCTCTAACAACAGCACTACACATTAGGGTACAAGTGCTACCTTCTATCAGTGCCCCTAACAACAGCCCTACACATTAGGGTACAAGTGCGACCTTCCCACTAACAACAGCACTACACATTAGGGTACGAGTGCTATTTTCTACCAGTGCCCCTAATGACAACCCTAGATATTAGGGTATGGGCGCTAGCTTCTACCAGTGCCCCTAACAACAGCCCTCCACATTAGGGTATGAGTGCTACCTCTATTTCTACCAGTGATCCTAACGACAGCTCTACACATTAGGGTACGAGTGTTACCTATATCAGTGACCCTGACAGCACTACACATTAGGGTAACAGTGCTACCTCCACTTTTATCAGTGCCCCTGCTGACAGCCCTACATGTTAGGGTATGAGTGCTACCTCTACCTATGACCCTAACAATAGCCCTACAGATTAGGGTACCAGTGCTATCTCTACTTTTAACAGTGCCCCTACTGACAGCCCTACACATTAGGGTATGAGTGCTACCTCTTCTCCTACCAGTGCTCCTAACAACAGCCCAACAACTTAGGGTACAAGTGCTACCTTCTACCAGTGTCCATAACAACAGCCCTAGACATTAGGGTACAAGGGCTACCTTATACCAGTGCTCCTAACAACAGCCTTGGACATTAGGGTACAAGTGCTACTTTCTACAAGTGCCCCTAACAGCAGCCCTAGACATTAGGGTATGAGTGCAACCTTCTAGCAGTGCCACTAATGATAGCCCTCCCCATTAGGGTTTGAATGCTACTTCTACTTCTACCAGTGCCCCTAATGACAGACCTACACATTACGGTAAAAATTCTACCTTCTACCAGTGCCGCTAAGAACAGCCCTAGACATTAGGGTATGAGTGCTATCTTCTACCAGTGTCCTATCGACAGCCTACCACATTAGGGTATGAGTGCTACCTCTTATTCTACCAGTGACCTTAACAACAGTCATCCAAATTAGGGTACAATTGCTGTCTTCTACCAGTGCCCATAACAACAGCCCTAGACATTAGGGTATGAGTGCTATCTGCTACCAGTGCCCCTAACAGCATCCCTAGACATCAGGGTAAGAGTGCTACCTTCTATCAGAGCCCCTAACAACAGCACTTCACATTAAGGTACGAATACTACTTCTGCTTCTACCAGTGCCCCTAAAAACAGCCCTACACATTAGCGTACAAATGCTACCTTCTATCAGTGCCACTAACAACAGCCCTACACATTAGGGTACAAGTGTTACCTTCTATCATTGCCCAGAACAACAGCCATACACATTAGTGTACAAGTGCTACCTTCCAGCAGTGCCCCTAACAACAGCCCTAGATTTTAGGGTATGAGTGCTACCTTCTACCAGTGCCTCTAACAGCAGCCCTACACAATAGAGTATGTGTACTACCTTCTGTCAGTGCCTCTAATACCAGCCCTACACATTAGGGTATGAGTACTGCCATCTACTAGTGCCCCTAAAGACAGCCCTACACATTAGAGTGTGAATACTACTTCTCCTTCTACCAGTGCCCCTAAAGACAGCCCTACACATTACGGTACAAGTGATACCAGTGAACCTAACAACAGCCCTAGACATTAGGGTACAAGTGCTACCTTGTACCAGTGCCCCTAACAACAGCCCTAGGCATTAGGGTATGAGTACAATCTTCTACCAGTGACCTATTGACAGTCGTCCACATTAGGGTATGAGTGCTACCTCTTATTTTACCAGTGACCTTAACAACAGTCATTCACATTAGGGTACAATTGCTACCTTCTACCAGAGCCGCTAACAACAGCCTTAGTAATTAGGGTACAAGTGCGACCTTCCACCAGTGTCCCTAATGACAGCCCTCAACTTTAGGGTATGAGTACTACCTCTTCTTCTACAGGTGACCCTAACAATAGCCCTCCACATTTGTGTACAAGTTTTACCTCTACTTCTACCAGAGCCCCTAATGACAGCCGTCAGCATTAGTGTACGAGTGCTACCTCTACTTCTACAAATATCCCTAACAACAGCCCTGCACATCAAGGTATGAGTACAACCTTCTACCAGTGCCCCTAACAGCAGCCCTACACATTAGGGTATGAGTGCTACCTCTCCTCCTAGCAGTGCCACTAACAACAGCCCTAGACATCAGGGTATGAGTGGTAACTTCTATCAGAGCCCCTAACAACAGCACTACATATTAGGGTAGAAATACTACCTCTGCTTCTACCAGTGCCCCTAACAACAGCCCTACACATTAGGATACAAATGCTACCTTCTATCAGTCCTCCCAACAACAGCCCTACACATTAGGGTACAAGTGCTTCCTTCTCTCAGTCCCCCGAACAACAGCTCTACACATTAGGGTACAAGTGCTACCTTCTAGCAGTGACCCTAACAACAGCCCTAGATTTTAGGGTATGAGTGCTACCTTCTACCAGTGCCCCGAACAACAGACCTTCACATTAGGGTACATGTGGTACCATCTACCAGTGCCCCTAACAACAGCCCTACACATGAGGGTATGAGTGCTACCTTCTACCAGAGCTCCTAAACACAATCCTATATGTTAGGGTACACATTCTACCTATACTTCTACCAGTGCCATGTACGACAGCCCTACACACTTGAGTATGAGTGTTACTTTCTACCAGTACCCCTAACAACAGCCCTACACATTAAGGTACAAGTGCTTCATCTGCTTTTACCAGTGCCTCTAATGCCAGCCCTACACATTAATGTACAGCTTTTACCTTTGCTTCCACCCGTGCCTCTAATGACAGCCCTATACATTAGGTTATGCGTGCTTCTTCTTCTATTAGTGCCCCTAAAAACAGCCCTACACATTAGGGTACAAGTGCTTTCTCTGCTTTTACCAGTGCCTCTAATACCAGCCCTACATATTAATGTACAAGCTCTACTTCTGCTTCTACCCATGCCCCTAACGACAGCCTCCATATCAGGGTACAAGTGTTATCCCTACTTCTACCAATGTCCCTAACAACTTCCCTACACATTAGGGTATGAGCGCTACTTCTACTTCTAGCAGTGCCACTAATAACAACCCTAGACATCAGGGTATGAGTGCTACCTTCTATCAGAGCCCCTAACAACTGCACTACACATTAGGGTACAAATACTACCTCTGCTTCTACCAGTGCCCCTAACAATAGCCCAACACATTAGGATACAAATTCTACCTTCTATTAGTCCCCCGAGCAACAGCCCTACACATTAGGGAACAAAGTGCTACCTTCTAGCAGTGCCCCTACCAATAGTGCTAGATTTTAGGGCATGAGTGCTACCTCCTACCAGTATGCTTAACAGCAGCCCTTCACATTAGGGTACAAGTGCTACCTTCTTCCAGTGCCCCTTAACACAGCCCTATATGTTAGGGTACAAGTTCTACCTATACGTCTACCAGTGCCACTTATGACCCCCCTACAAACTTGAGTATGAGTGCTACTTTCTACCAGTGCCCCTAATGACAGCCTTATACAGTAGGTTATGAGTGCTACCTCTTCTTCTACCAGTGCTCCTAACGACAGCCCTCCATATCAGGGTGCAAGTGTTATCCCTACTTCTACCAGTGCCACTAACAACAGCCCTACACATTAGGTACAAGTGTTACCTTCTATCAGTGCCCCTAACAACAGGCCTAGACATTAGGGTACAAGTGCAACCTTCTACCAGTGCCACTAACAACAGCCCTAGACATTAGGGTATGAGTGCTAGCTTCTATCAGTCCCCCTAACAACAGCTCTACACATTATGGAAGAAGTGCTACATCCACTTCTACAAATGCCCCTAACATACAGCCCTACACATTAGGGGACAGGTACTACCTTCTAACAGTGCCCCTAACAACAGCCCGAGACATAAGTGTATGAGTGCTACCTTCTATCTCTGCCTCTACCAACAGCTCTACACATTAGGGTACAAGTGCTACCTTCTACCTGTGCCACTAAAAACAGCCGTAGACATTAGTTTACAAGTTCTACCTTCAACCAGTGCCCCTAATGACAGCCATCCACATTAGTGTAGGAGTGTTACCTCTATTTGTACTGGTGACCATAATGACAGCTCTAGACATTAGGGTATGAATGCTACATCTACCTCTACTGGTGACCCTAACGACAGCTCTACATGTTAGGGTATGAGTACTACTTCTACTTCTATCATTGCCCTAATGACAGCCCTACACATTAGGGTATGAGTGTTACCTCTGCTTCTACATGTGCCCCTAATGACAGCACCACACATCACGGTAAGTGTGCTATCTCTACTTCTACCAGCTCCCATAATGACAGCCCTTGACTTTAGGGTACAACTGCGACCATCTACCAGTGCCCGTAACAACAGCCCTGGACATTAGGGTATGAATGCTACCTTCTATCAGTGCCCCTAACAACAGCCCTACACTTTAGGGTACAAGTGCTACCTTCTATTAGTGCCTCAAACAACAGCCATACACATTAGTGTACAAGTACTACCTTCCAGCAGTACCCCTAACAACAGCCCTAGACTTTAGGCTATGAGTGCTACCTTCTACCAGTGCCCCTAACAACAGGCCTACACATTAGGGTATGTGTACTACCTTCCATTAGTGCCCCTAACAACAGCCCTACACATTAGCCTAAGAGTGCTGCCTTCTACCAGTGCCCCTAATGACAGCCCTACACATTACGGTACAAGTGCTACCTTCTTCCAGTAACCCTAATAACAGCCCTAGACATTAGAGTGCAAGTGCTACCTTGTACCAGTGCCCCTAACAACAGCCCTAGACAATAGGGTATGAGTGTGATTGTCTACCAGTGCCCTATTGACAGCCGTCCACATTAGGGTATGAGTGCTACCTCTTATTCTACTGGTGACTTTAACAACGGTGATTCACATTACAGTAAAATTGCTACCTTCTACCAGTGCCACTAACAACAGCCCTAGACATTAAGGTATGAATGCTACCTTCTATGAGTGTCCTTAATGACAGCCCTCCACATAAGGGTATGAGTGCTACCTCTACTTCTACAGGTGACCCTAACAATAGCCTCCACATTTGTGCATGAGTTTTACCTCTACTTCTACCAGAGCCCCTAATGACAGCCCTCAACATTAGTGTATGAGTGCTACCTCTACTTCTACAAATATCTATAACAACAGCCCTACACATCAAGGTATGAGTAATACTTTCTACCACTGCCCCTAACAGCAGCCCTACACATTAGGGTACGAGTGCTACCTCTACCCCTAGCAGTGTCACTAATGACAGCCCTAGACATCAGGGTATGAGTGCTACCTTCTATCAGAGCTCCTAACAACAGCACTACATATTAGGGTAGAAATACTACCTCTGCTTCTACCAGTGCCCCTAGCAACAGCCCTACACATTAGGGTACAAGTGCTACCTTCTTCCAGTGCCACTAGCAACAACCCTACACATTAGGTACAAGTGCTACCTTCTATCAGTGCCCTTAACAACAGGCCTACACATTAGGGTACAAGTGCAACATTCTACCAGTGCCACTAACAACAGCCATAGACATTAGGGTATGAGTGCTACCATCTATCAGTCTCTCTAACAACAGCTGTACACATTATGGAAGAAGTGCTACCTCCACTTCTACAAATGCACCTAACATACAGTCCTACACATTAGTGTACAGGCTCTACCTTCTTACAGTTCCCCTAACAACAGCCATAGACATAAGTGTATGAGTGCTACCTTCTATCACTGCCTCTACCAACAGCCCTATACATTAGGGTACAAGTGCTACCTTCTTCCTGTGCCACTAAAAACAGCCCTAGACATTAGCGTACAAGTGCTATCTTCTACCAGTACCCCTAACGACAGCCATCCACATTAGGGTAGCAGTGTTACCTCTACTTCTACCGGTGACCCTAACAACAGCCCTACACTTTAGGGTACAAGTGCTACCTTCTATTAGTGCCTCAAACAACAGCCATACACATTAGTGTACAAGTACTACCTTCCAGCAGTACCCCTAACAACAGCCCTAGACTTTAGGCTATGAGTGCTACCTTCTACCAGTGCCCCTAACAACAGCCCTACACATTAGGGTATGTGTACTACCTTCCATTAGTGCCCCTAACAACAGCCCTACACATTAGCGTAAGAGTGCTGCCTTCTACCAGTGCCCCTAATGATAGCCCTACACATTACGGTACAAGTGCTACCTTCTTCCAGTAACCCTAATAACAGCCCTAGACATTAGAGTGCAAGTGCTACCTTGTACCAGTGCCCCTAACAACGGCCCTAGACAATAGGGTATGAGTGTGATTGTCTACCAGTGCCCTATTGACAGTCGTCCACATTAGGGTATGAGTGCTACCTCTTATCCTACCAGTGCCCCTAACAGCAGCCCTAGGCATTAGGGTATGAGTGCGATCTTCTACCAGTGACCTATTGACAGTCATCCACATTAGAGTATGAGTGCTACCTCTTATTCTACTGGTGACTTTAACAACGGTGATTCACATTACAGTAAAATTGCTACCTTCTACCAGTGCCACTAACAACAGCCCTAGACATTAGGGTATGAGTGCTACCTTCTATGAGTGTCCTTAATGACAGCCCTCCACATAAGGGTATGAGTGCTACCTCTACTTCTACAGGTGACCCTAACAATAGCCTCCACATTTGTGCATGAGTTTTACCTCTACTTCTACCAGAGCCCCTAATGACAGCCCTCAACATTAGTGTATGAGTGCTACCTCTACTTCTACAAATATCTATAACAACAGCCCTACACATCAAGGTATGAGTAATACTTTCTACCAGTGCCCCTAACAGCAGCCCTACACATTAGGGTACGAGTGCTACCTCTACCCCTAGCAGTGTCACTAACGACAGCCCTAGACATCAGGGTATGAGTGCTACCTTCTATCAGAGCTCCTAACAACAGCACTACATATTAGGGTAGAAATACTACCTCTGCTTCTACCAGTGCCCCTAGCAACAGCCCTACACATTAGGGTACAAGTGCTACCTTCTTCCAGTGCCACTAGCAACAACCCTACACATTAGGTACAAGTGCTACCTTCTATCAGTGCCCTTAACAACAGGCCTACACATTAGGGTACAAGTGCAACATTCTACCAGTGCCCCTAACAACAGCCATAGACATTAGGGTATGAGTGCTACCACCTATCAGTCCCTCTAACAACAGCTGTACACATTATGGAAGAAGTGCTACCTCCACTTCTACAAATGCACCTAACATACAGTCCTACACATTAGTGTACAGGCTCTACCTTCTTACAGTTCCCCTAACAACAGCCCTAGACATAAGTGTATGAGTGCTACCTTCTATCACTGCCTCTACCAACAGCCCTACACATTAGGGTACAAGTGCTACCTTCTTCCTGTGCCACTAAAAACAGCCCTAGACATTAGCGTACAAGTGCTATCTTCTGCCAGTACCCCTAACGACAGCCATCCACATTAGGGTAGCAGTGTTACCTCTACTTCTACCGGTGACCCTAACAGCAGCTCTACACATTAGGGTAAGAGTACTACCTCTTCTTCTATCGTTGCCCTAATGACAGCCCTACACATTAGGGTACGAGTGCTACTTCTGCTTCTACATATGCCCCTAATGACAGCCCCACACATTATGGTAAGTGTATTATCTCTATTTCTACCAGTGCCACTAATGACAGCCCTAGACTTTATGGTACAAGTGCTACCGTCTACCACTGCCCGTAACAACAGCCCTAGACATTAAGGTATGAATGCTACCTTCTACCAGTGCCCCTAACAACAGCCCTTCACATTAGGGTATGAGTGCTACCACTACTTCTGCCAGTTACCCTAACTATATCCATCCACATTAGGGTACAAGTGCTACCTTGTACCAGTGCCCGTAACAACAGCCCTAGACATAAGGGTATGAGTGCTACCTTCTCCCAGTTCCCCTAACAACAGACCTATATATTTGGGTATGAGTGCCCCCTGTACTTCCCTTTTCCCCACAATAGTGCGATCTCGGAGTGAGAATATTAAAGTAGGGGTGTGGGGGGTGCAGCCCCCCAGATGGGGGCTGCAGGAGGGAGTACTACTTCTGCTCCTACCAGTACCTCTAATGACAGTCCCACACATTAGGGTAAGAGTGCTATCTCTACTTCTACCTGTGCCCCGAACGACAGCCCTACACATTAGGGTACAAGTGCTACCTTCTACCAGTGTCCCTCACAACAGCCCTAGACATTAGGGTACAAGGGCTACTTTCTACCAGTGCCCCTAACAACAGCCCTCCACATTAGGGTATGAGTGCTACATCTACTTCTACCAGTGCCCCTAATGACAGCCCTACACATTAGGGTATGAGTGCTACCTGTACTTGTACAGGTGACCCTAACAACAGCCATCCACATTTAGGTAAGAGTTTTGCCTCTACGTCTACCAGGGCCGCTAAAGACAGCCCTCAACATTAGTGTGCGAGTGCTACCTTTCCTTCTACCAGTGTCCCTAACAACAGCCCTACACATTAGGGTAAGAGTGCTACGCCTACTTCTACCAGTGCCCCTAACAGCAGCCCTAGACATTAGGCATACCTCTCAACTGTAAGATTTTCATGGAATGCCCAGATTTTTGCCTGATATTTTTGGTGTATTCCTCCTAAAATCTGTACCTTTCTGGCAAACACCTGAGGATTGAAGTCATTAAATACTGACAAACATTTGAGTTTAACACTGCAAATCCTTCAGAAAATTCATGCTAATCCAAAACCTATTATTCTATCAACTAAGTAAGTTTGTAAGAGCAATATTTAAATCTGTCTCTATTTGTTCCTCCATCATTTTAGGCTTTGTCCATATTTTTTGCTCTAGGAGGTTGAGAGGTATGACATTAGGGTATGAGTGCTACCTTCTATCAGAGCCACTAATAACAGCACTACACATTAGGGTATGAATACTACCTCTGCTTCTACCAGTGCCCCTAACAACAGCCTTACATATTAGGGTACAAATGCTACCTTCTATCAGTGCTCCTAACAACAACCTTATACATTAGGGTACAAGTGCTACCTTCTACCAGTTCACATAACAACAGCCCTAGACATTAGGGTACAAGTGCTACCTTCTACTAGTGTCCCTAACAACAACCCTACACATTAGGGTATGAGTGCTACCTCTATTTCTACAGGAGACCCTAACAACAGCCATCCATATATGGGTACGAGTTTTACCTCTACTTCTACCAGGGCCCCTAAAGACAACCCTGCACATTAGGGTATGAGTGCTACCTTCTACCAGTGCCACTAACAGCAGCCCTACACATTAGGGTATGAGTACTACCTTCTACAGTGCCCCTAATGACAACCCTATACAGCAGGTTACGAGTGCTACCTCTGCTTCTACAAGAGCCCTAACAACAGGTATACACATTAGGGTACAAGTGCTTCTTCTGCTTTTGCCAGTGCCTCTAATGATAGCACTACACAATATTGTATAAGTTTTTCCTCTGCTTCTACCCATGCCCCTGATGACAGCCCTCCATATCAGGGTACATGTGCTACCTCTTCTTCTACCACTGTCCCTAACAACAGCCCTACACATTAGGATACGAGTGCTACATTTTGCCAATGCCACTAATAACAGACCCACACATTAGGGTACAAGTGCTACCTCTGCTTTTACCAGTGCCCCTAACAACAGCCCTACACATTAGGGGACAAGTGCTACCTTCTACCAGTGCTCCTAGCAACAGCCCTAGACATTAGGGTATGGGCGCTTCCTTCTATCAGTACCCCCAACGACAGCTCTACACATTAGGATATAAGTGCTACCTGTGCTTCTACCAATTCCCCTAACACACAACCCTACAAATTAGGGTATGTGTGCTACCTTCTAACAGTGTCCTTAATGACAGCCCTCTACTTCTACCAGTTACCCTAATACAGGCATCCATATTAGGGTACAAGTGCTACCTCCTACCAGTGCCCATAATAACAGTCCTAGACATTACGGTATAAATTGTACCTTCTACCAGTGCCCCTTATGACAGCACTCCACATTAGGGTATGAGTGCTACCTCTACTTCTACCAGTTAGCCTAACTACAGACTCCACATTAGGGTACAGGAGCTAACTTCTAGAAGTGCCTCATAACAACAGCACTAGACATTAGGGTATGAGTCTTACCTTCTACCAGTGCCCCTTATGACAGCCCTACATATTAGGGAACGAGTGCTAACTTCTAAGAGTGCCCTACCAACAGCACTACACATTAGGGTACAAGTGGTACCTTGTAACAGTGCACCTAATGACAGCACTCCACCTTAGGGTATGATTGCTACCTCTACTTTTACCAATGACCCTAACAACAGCCCTACATGTTAGAGTATGAGTGCTACTTCTACTTCTACTAGTGCCCCTAATGACAGCCATACATGTTAGGGTATGAGTGCTACCTTCTACCAGTGCCCCTAACAACAACCCTATAAATTTGGGTATAAGTGCACCCTCTACTTCTACCAGTGCCCCTAACACACAGCCCTCCACATTATGGTACAAATGCTGCCTCTGATTTTACCAGTGCATCTAACAACAGCCCTAAACATAAGGGTACGAGTGCTACCTCTACTTCTACCAGTGGCCCTGATGACAGCCCTACACATAAGGGTACAAGTGCTGCCTTCTACCAGTGTCCCTAATGACAGCCCTACACATTAAGCTATGACTGCTGCCTCTGAATCTACCAGTGCCCCTTACAACAGCCCTACACATAAGGATACGACTGCTACCTCTACTTCTACCAGTGCCCCTAATGACAGCCCTGCACATTAGGGTACAACTGCTAAATTCTACCAGTGCCCCTAACAACAGCCCTAGACATTAGGGTATGAGTACTATCTTCTATCAGTGCCCCTAACAACAGCCCTCCACATTAGGGTACAAGTGATACCTTCTACAAGTGCCCCTAACAACAGCCCTAAACATTAGGGTATAAGTGCATCCTCTATTAGTGCCCCTAACAACAGCCCTAGACATTAGGGTATGAGTGCTATCTTCTATCAGTGCCCTAACAACATCCTTCTACATTAGGGTATGAGTGCTATCTCTAATTCTACCAGCGACCCTAACAACTACACATTAGGGTATGAGTGCTACCTTCCACCAGGGCCCCTAACCACAGCCCTCAACATTAGTGTATGAGTGCTACCTCTAATTCTTTCAATGCCCCTAAAATAGCCCTATACATTAAGCATATCTCTCAACTGTATAGATTTTCACAGAATGTCCAGATTTTTGCCTCATATTTTTGATGTGTTCCTCCTAAAATCTGTACCTTTCTGGCAATTACCTGAAGATTGAAGTCATTAAATAATGACAAACATTTGATTTTAAGATTCTAAATCCTTCAGAAAATTCATGTCAATGCAAAACCTATTATTCTATCAACTAAGTTTATAAGTGCAATATTTAAAATGTCCCTATTTGTCCCCCTATCATTTAGGCTTTGTCCAGATATTTTGCTCTAGGAGGTTGAGAGGTATGACATTAGGGTATGAGTGATACCTTCTATCAGGGCCGCTAACAACAGCACTACAGAGTAGGGTATGAATACTACCTCTGTTTCTATCAGTGCCCCTAACAACAGCCCTACACATTAGGGTACAAGTGCTACATTCTATCAGTATCCCAAACAACAGCCGACACATAAGGGTACAAGTACTATTTTCTAGCAGTGCCCCTAACAACAGCCCTACAGATAAGGATACAAGTGCAACTTTCTATCTGTGCCCCTAACATCAGCCCTTCTCATTAGGGCACAAATGATACCTTCTACCAGTGCCCCTAATAAACAGCCTTCCATATTATGGTATGAGTGCTGCCTCTGATTTTACCAGTACCTCTAACAACAGCCCTACACATAAGGATACTAGTGCTACCTCTATTTCTACCAGTGGCCCTGATGACAGCCCTACACATTAGGGTACAAGTGCTACCTTCTTCCAATGCCCCTAATGGCAGCCCTACACATTAAGGTACGAGTACTGCCTCTGAATCTACCAGTGCCCCTTACAACAGTCCTACACATAAGGATACTAGTGCAACCTCTATTTCTACCAGTGGCCCTAATGACAGCCCTACACATTAGGGTACAACCGCTAAATTCTATCAGTGCCCCTAACAACAGCCCTAGACATTAGGGTATGAGTACTATCATCTATCAGTGCCCCTAACAACAGCCCTCCACATTAGGGTACTAGTGACACCTTCTACAAGTGCTCCTAACAACAGCCCAAGACATTGGGGTACAAGTGTTACCTGTACCAGTGCCCCTAACAACAGCCCAAGACATTACGGTATGAGTGCTATCTTCTACCAGTGCCCTAATGACAGCCATCTACATTAGGATATGAGTGCTACCTCAAATTCTACCAGTGACCCTAGCAACAGTCATTCACATTAGGGTACAAGTGCTACCTTTTATCAGTGCCCCTAACAACAGCACTACACATTAGGGTACAAGTGCTACCTTCTATCAGTGACCCCAACAACAGCCCTACACATTAGGGTAAAAGTGCTACCTCTACTTCTACCAGTGCCCATAACAACAGCCTTATACATTAGGGTACAAATGCTAGCTATACTTTTACCATTGCCACTAATAACAGCCCTACGCATTTGGGTATGAGTGCTACCTTCTACCAGTGCCCCTAATGACAGCCCTATACATTAGATTATGTGTGCTACCTCTTCTTCTGCCAGTGCCCTTAACAATAGTCCTACACATTAGTGTACAAGTGCTTCCTCTGCTTTTACCAGTGCCCCTAATGCCAGCTGTACACATTAATGTAAAAATTAGACCTCTGCTTCTATCCATGCCCCTAATGACAGCCCTCCATATCAGTGTACAAGTGCTACTTATACTTCTACCAGTGTCCATAACAACAGCCCTACACGTTATTGTATGAGTGCTACCTTCTATCAGTTCCCCCTAATAACAGTCCTACACATTAGGGTACAAGTGCTACTTACTACCAGTGCCATTACAACAGCCCTAGATATTAGGGTATGAGTTCTACCTTCTATCAGTGCTCCTAACAACAGCACTACACATTGGGGTATGAGTACTACCTTCCATTAGTGCCCCTAACAACAGCCCTACACATTAGGGTATGAGTGCTACCTTCTACAAGTGCCTCTAAAGATGGCCCTATATGTTAGGGTACAAGTTCTACCTATACTTCTACCAGTGCCACTTATGACAGCCCTACGCATTTGAGTATGAGTGCTACTTTCTAGCACTGCCCCTAATGACAGCCCTATACATTAGGTTACAAGTACTACCTTTTCCGCTACCAGTGCCCCTAACAACAGCCCTACACAACAGGGTACAAACACTTCCTCTGCTTTTACCAGTGATGCTAATGACAGCCCTACACATTAATGTACAAGTTCTACATCTGCTTCTTTCCATGCCTCAAATGACAGCCCTCCATATCAGGGTAGAAGTGTTATCTCTACTTCTACCAGTGTCCCTAACAACAGCCCTACACATTATGGTACAAGTACTATCTTCTACCAGTGCCACTAACCACAGCCCTACACATTATTGTATGAGTGCTAGTTCTGCTTCTATCAGTGCCCCTAACAGCAGCTCTACACTTTAGGGTACAAGTTCTACCTTCTATCAGTGCCCCTAGCAACAGCCCTTCTCATTAGGGCACAAATGCTACCTTCTACCAGTGCCCCTAATAAACAGCCTTCCATATTATGGTATGAGTGCTGCCTCTGATTTTACCAGTGCCCCTAACAACAGCCCTACACATAAGGATACTAGTGCTACCTCTGTTTCTACCAGTGGCCCTGATGACAGCCCTACACATTAGGGTACAAGTGCTATCTTCTTCCAGTGCCCCTAATGGCAGCCCTACACATTAAGGTACGAGTGCTGCCTCTGAATCTAGCAGTGCCCCTTACAACAGTTCTACACATAAGGATACTAGTGCTACCTCTATTTCTACCAGTGGCCCTAATGACAGCCCTACACATTAGGGCACAACTACTAAATTCTATCAGTGCCCCTAACAACAGCTCTAGACATTAGGGTACAAGTGTTACCTGTACCAGTGCCCCTAACAACAGCCCAAGACATTAGGGTATGAGTGCTATCTTCTACCAGTGCCCTAATGACAGCCATCTACATTAGGATATGAGTGCTACCTCAAATTCTACCAGTGACCCTAGCAACAGTCATTCACATTAGGGTACAAGTGCTACCTTATACCAGTGCCCCTAACAACAGCCCTGGACATTAGGATATGAGTGCTACCTTCTAGCAGTGCCCCTAACAACAGCCATCCACATTAGGGTATGAGTGCTAACTCTACTTCTTTCAGTGCACCTAACAACAGCCCTAGACATTAGGCATATCGCTCAACTGTATATATTTTTGCAGAATGTCCAGATGTTTGCCTCATATTTTTGGTGTGTTCCTCCTAAAATCTGTACTTTTCTGGCAAATATCTGAAGACTGAAGTCATTAAATAATGGCAAACACTTGACTTTAAGACTCCAAATCCTTCAGAAAATTCATGCCAATGCAAACCCTATTATTTTATCAACTATCTAAGTTTGTAAGAACAATATTTAAAATCTGTCCAAATTTGTCCCCCCACCATTTTAGGCTCTGTCCAGATTTTTTGCTCTAGGAGGTTGAGAGATATGACATTAGGGTATGAGTGCTACCTTCTGTCAGAGGCCCTAACAATAGTCCTACACATTAGGGTACAAATGCTACCATCTATTAGTGCCCCTAACAACAGCCCTACACATTAGGGTACAAGTGCTATTTTTTAGCAGTGCCCCTACCAACAGCCCTAGATATTAGGCTATGAGTGCTACCTTCTATCAGTGACCCTAACAACAGCCCTACACATTAGGGTAAAAGTGCTACCTCTATTTCTACCAGTGCCCATAACAACAGCCTTATATATTAGGGTACACATGCTAGCTATACTTGTACCATTGCCACTAACAACAGCCCTACACATTTGGGTATGAGTGCTACCTTCTACCAGTGCCCCTAATGACAGCCCTATACATTAGATTACGTGTGCTACCTCTACTTTTACCAGTGCCCTTAACAACAGTCCTACACATTAGTGTACAAGTGCTTCCTCTGCTTTTACCAGTGCCCCTAATGCCAGCTCTACACATTAATGTAAAAGTTAGACCTCTGCTTCTATCCATGCCCCTAATGACAGCCCTCCATATCAGCGTACAAGTGCTACCTATACTTCTACCAGTGTCCATAACAACAGCCCTACACATTATTGTATGAGTGCTACCTTCTATCAGTTCCCCCTAATAACAGCCCTACACATTAGGGTATAAGTGCTACTTACTAAAAGTGCCATTATTACAGCCCTAGGCATTAGGGTATGAGTTCTACCTTCTATCAGTGCTCCTAACAACAGCACTACATATTGGGGTATGAGTACTACCTTCCATTAGTGCCCCTAACAACAGCCCTACACATTAGGGTATGAGTGCTACCTTCTACCAGTGCCCCTAAAAATGGCCCTATATGTTAGGGTACAAGTTCTACCTATACTTCTCCCAGTGCCACTTATGACAGCCCTATGCATTTGAGTATGAGTGCTACTTTCTAGCAGTGCCCCTAATGACAGCCCTATACATTAGGTTACAAGTGCTACCTTTTCTGCTACCAGTGCCCCTAACAACAGCCCTAAACAATAGGGTGCAAACGCTTCCTCTGCTTTTACCAGTGATGCTAATGACAGCCCTACACATTAATATACAAGTTCTACATCCGCTTCTTTCCATGCCTCAAATGACAGCCCTCCATATCAGGGTAGAAGTGTTATCTTTACTTCTACCAGTGTCCCTAACAACAGCCCTACACATTATGGTACGAGTACTATCGTCTACCATTGCCACTAACCACAGCCCTACACACTATTGTATGAGTGCTAGTTCTGCATCTACCAATGCCCCTAACAGCAGCTCTACACTTTAGGGTACAAGTGCTACCTTCTATCAGTGCTCCTAACAACAGGCCTGCACATTAGGGTACAAGTGCAACCTTCTACCAGTGCCCCTAACAACAGCCCTAGACATTAGGGTATGAGTGCTACCTTCTATCAGTGCCCCAAATAACAGCTCTACACATTATGGAAGAAGTGCTGCCTCTACATCTACAAGTGCCCCTAACATACATCCCCACACATTAGGGTACAGTTGCTACCTTCTAACAGTGCCCCTGACAACAGTCCTAGATGCAAGGGTACGAGTGCTACCTTCTATCACTGTCCCTACCAACAGCCCTACACATTAGGGTACAAATGCTATCTTCTACCTGTGCCCATAATGACAGCCCTCCACATTAGGGTAGGAGTGTTGCCTCTACTTCTACCGGTGACCCTAATGACAGCTCTACACATTAGGGTATGAGTGCTATCTCTACCTCTACCAGTGACCCTAACGACAGCTCTACACGTTAGGGTACGAGTACTACCTCTACTTCTTTTAATGCCCCTAATGACAGCCCTACACATTAGGGTAAGAGTGCTACCTCTGCTTCTACCTGTGCCCCTAATGACAGCCCCAAACATTGCGGTAAGTATGCTATCTATACTTCTTCAAGTGCCCCTAATGACAGCCCTACCAATATTTACAAGTGCTACCTTCTACCAGTGCTCCTAACAACAGCTCTAGACTTTAGGGTACAAGTGTTACCTTCTACCAGTTCCCATAACAACAGCCCTAGACATTAGGGTATGAGTACTATCAATACTTCTACCAGTTATCCTAACTATATCCATCCACATTAAGGTACAAGTGCTATCTTGTACCAGTGCCCGTAACAACATCCATAGACATAAGGGTATGAGTGCTACCTTCTCCCAGGTCCCCTAACAACAGCCCTATACATTTGGGTATGAGTGCACCCTCTACATCTGCCAGTGCCCCTAACAACAGCCCTACACATTAGGGTACAAGTGCTACCTTCTACCAGTGCCCCTAACACTAGCCCTCCACACTAGAGTACAAATGCTACCTCTACTTCTACCAGTGCTCCTAACAACAGCCCTACACATTAGGGTATGAGTGCTACCTCTACTTCTACTGGTGGCCATAACAGCCATCCACATTTGTGTATGAGTTTTACCTCTGCTTCTACCAGGGTCCCTAAAGAGCCCTCAACATTAGTGTAGGAGTGCTTCCTAACCTTCTACCAGTGTCCCTAACAACAGCCCTACACATTAGCACATGAGTGCTACCTTCTACAAGTGCCCCTAACAGCAGCCTTACACATTAGGGTATGAGTATTATTTTATACAGTGCCCCTAATGACAGCCATAGACAGCAGGTTATGAGTGCTACCCCTACTTCTACTAGTGCCCTAACAACAACCCTACACATTAGGGTACAAGTGCTTCCTTTGATTTTGCCAGTGTCTCTAAAGACAGCACTACAGAATAATGTACAAGTTTTACCTCTGCTTCTACCCGTGCCCCTAATGGCAGCCCTCCATATCAGGGTACAAGTGCTACCTCTACTTCTACCAGTGTCCCTAACAACAGGCCTATACATTACAGTATGAGTTCTACGCTCTACCAATACCACTAATAACAACCCCACACATTAGGGTACGAGTGCTGCCTCTGCTTTTACTAGTGCCCCTAACAACAGCCCTACACATTAGGGGACAAGTGGGTTACCTTCTACCAGTGCCTCTAACAACAGTCCTAGACATTAGGTTATGAGTGCTTCCTTCTATCAGTGCCCCTAACAACAGCTCTACACATTAGGGTATAAGTGCTACCTCTAGGTTCATAGGTTCATAGGTTCATAGGTTCATACTAGGCTATCTGCCCTGGGGCAATTATAAGCCTAGCCCAATTCTGTATGGCTTACGCCACCCCTTGATTTGAGTATACTGTGCCCTTTTTAAGGTTTAGTTTACTGTGCCTCTGTCTAATACTGACACGGGAGTAATCCCTGGGACAAACCTACGATCCCCCATCCACCTATTGAGATTCTTCTTGAAGAGATTCAGTGAGGTGCTCTGCCTCACATGAACTGGAATTCTATTCCAGAGCGAAGGGAGCCTCTGGATTATGAACCTGTCCCTCCAGCAAGTTCTATTTATTTCTGTGTTGAGGTTCAAGTCCCTCGAGCGTGTGGCTCTAAGGGATTTAGATTTACTGAGGTGGAGCATGTCCATTAATTCTGGATTTGACATAGCTTTGTATGTCAGGCATAGATCGCCTCGAAGTAGGCGGTATGCAACTGAGTAGAGCTGGAGTTTTTTTAACCGAGCAGCATATGGCTTCTGTTTGAGACCCTTGATCCTCTTGGTGAGATACTTTTGGGGTCTTTCTAATTGCTGCAGGTGTCGGGTAAGGTACATCCCAAAAGGGGTATTGTATTCTATGATGGACCTGATGAGGGATGAATAAAGGGGCACGATTACCTCTCTTGATCTAGATGTGAAACCCTTCATGATGAGGTGGGCTATGTAGAAGGTCTTTCTAACCACTTTGGCAATGTGGTTTTCAAAGGAGAGATTGCTATCAACTTGGGTCCCCAGGTCCCTAATAACTTTCTCTGTACTTAATGGGTTTCCGCCTATGTGGTAATTTGTGGGCACATTGTTTTTGCCAAAGGGTATGACTATACATTTTTTGGCATTTAGCTTTAAACCATGGCACTGGCACCAGTTATCTGTCTCTGTGAGACCTTTTTGAAGGATGTTTGTGTCAGCTGGAGAGTTGATTATGGTGCCCAGTTTGCAGTCGTCTGCGAACTTGGTAAGCCATAGTCCTCCCACGTTTGCCTGTACCTCGGAAAAGTATATACCGAACAAGAGTGGTCCCAGGACAGAACCCTGTGGGATGCCACTTGTGACCGGTTTCGAGTCTGACATGGCTCCAGCAACTCTCACTCTGTGGGTTCTGTCTTTGAGCCAGTTTGCGACCCATCTTGTGACATAGGGGGTTATATTTAAGCTGGATAGCTTATCTATGATGCCCGAGGGGGTATTGTGTCAAATGCCTTTGCAAGGTCCAGATAGGCTGTATGGACTACCTTCCCTTCATCTATGGCTTTGGTGACTGTTTTGAAGAAGTCAACCAGGTTCAAAAGGCAGGATCTGCCCTTGACAAAGCAGAACTGGGTAGGATCTAGTGTCTGTAGGTCTCCAATGTCTTTGTTTATGAGCTCCATGATGATCCTCTCCATAGCCTTGCAGACTAAGCTAGTCAGGCTTATGGGGCGATAGTTTCCAGGGTCTGTAGAGGCTCCACCTTTGTGGAGTGGGACCACTGTTGCTGTACACCATTCTGTGGGCACATATCCTGTAGTGAGGCTGAGATTGTATAGCTATTTTATTTGAGGGATTAGTTCCTCTTGGAGTTCATGTAGGACGCAACCTGGGATGCCATCTGGTCCCATGGAAGCAGTGTTTTTTGCTTTGGAGAGGGCAGCCTTCACCTGAGCATCTGAGATGTTTGGGAGGCAGCCCTCTGCTGGGATAGATACTTGCTCTTTTGTGGGGGAGGGGGTGGAGAAGTTTGCACTGAACCTGTCTGCCAGGATATTGGCGATGTCTGTGGGTTTAATGTATTTTTTGTCGTTTAGAATCAACTCAGAACAAGTCTGGGAGTTGCAACCCAGGTTTCTAACATAACTGAAAAAAGCCTTATGATTGTCTTTGGTGTCCTGTGCAATTTTTCTCTCGAAGCTGGCCTTGGAGGATTTTATGAGGGATCGTAATTTTTTGCTAGTACTGATCAGAGATGCCTTCCCTATTAGGGATTTTGCTCTATCATGCAGTAGCTTCCTCCTTCTGTTGTACAGTTTATTTATGGCAGGAGTCCACCAGACTGGACTCCTGCCTTTGGATGATTGGGTCTTGGTTTTGTTTGGGATAACATGATCCATGCATTCCGGGAGATGTCCATAGAATGCATTTATATAGGATTCTGCAGTTTGGGCTGTAATTTCCACTGGCCCTGGGGCCTTGAAGGATTCCACTTCGGTTTTGAGAAGTGAGAAGTTTGCTTTTGAGAAGTTTTTCACTGTGGTTTTTCTGGGCTGGGGCTGGGGTCGGGATGTGGACATCCAGTGAAATTAAAATTATGGTCTGATCTTACCAATGAGGGATATACTTCTGGTGTGGAGCATAGAGTCCCCATGTTGGTAATGATCAGGTCTAGTATGTTGTCCCCTCTTGTGGGAGTGGTGACTAGTTATTCCATATCATTTGAGTTTGTAATTTCCAGGAACCTTTGGGCTAAGGTGCTGGGGCTTGAGTAGTGCTCTCAGTCAATGTTTGGGTAGTTGAAGTCGCCCAATATAATGGTGTTCGGAGAGATCTTCATGTTCTCCAATGTTTTCAGAAAAGCCGAGTGGGATTCCTGACTTTGAGATGGTGGTCTGTAGGATGCTATAAACTGAAAAGCAGTCTTGCCCACTGTTAGTTGCACATGGATGGTCTCCGATACTTTGTGCAATGCCACTAACCTGGAGGTGTGGATATCCTTGATAAATATGGAAACCCCCCTCCTTTTGTGGTTCGGTCCGGGTTTTGGGGCCAAAAAGCATAATATGAGGTATAGCCGGGTAGTGCTGGGGTGCTCTCTGGAGCCTTGAACCAGGTTTTTGTCACTGCACAGATATCGATGTTCTCCATACTGAGGAGAGCTTCGAGTGCGTGCATCTTGAGGTTAAGACTTCTGGCATTTAGCAGCATTACCCTTAGTTACTTGTTCCTTGTGTTGTCTATGGGGGTGGGTTTGACTTTTGAGCCTTGCCTAAAAAAGACACTATAGGGGTGGCAAGAGCCTTTGCCAATATCCAAAAGCCCAGTGGTGACAGGTGCAAGCCGTCCTTAGCGAAGCAACGTGGCTTGTTGAGCATGTCATCCCAGGCTGACAGACACTGGATCCCCTTTGAATGACACCAAAATTTTAGCCACTTGTTAAAATCGATAATTTTGTCTTTGTACTGTGGCATCATTCAAGGTGAGGGTAAGATGCTGCTCAAGGTCAGGGTCATACCAGCCTGGGCTACATGATCAGAGAGCTCCTCTACATCTCTTTTCATGTAGTCCAGGGAGGTACATCTCAGGTCATTCACACCAGCATGTACAATGACTGAGTCATATTTGTATTTGCTTTGGAGTGACCTGAGTGCTTGCGTTATGTGGCGGATCCTAGCACCCGACAGGCAGCTCACCGTGACCTTCTCTTTGTTCAGCCTGGTGAGTGGGACGTCAGTGTGTCTGACAATAGAGTCACCTATTACAAGAGTATCAGGTGTGTTATTCATCCTTAAGGGCTGTGGCTGCTTGGCACACTGACTTTGTGGGTTATGTGTTGTGTGTGTTTTGTTTCGAGGTAGCGTTTGCTTGGAGGTTTGCTTTGGAGGTCTCTGTTGCTTAGGCAGATTTTTATTTAGAGCCTCCGAGTATGTTTTTGTGTATTTATATGTTTGGTTCGCTGATGTAGTGGGACTATGTGATACTGGAAGTGTGTTGTGTGAGGTTACCTTCTCCTCCTGACTGGTTACACCAGTTTTGAGATGAGATAGCTCAGCCTCCAGTTTGGCTAAATAGTTGCATCTCTCACATATATGTGAACCTGTTTGGAGGAGGAGAGGGTTGTCTGTGTACATGAGACAGTTGTAACATTGCCTCAAAATTCCCAGATTCACCAGCTGGACTGGAGAGGAAACCATTGACTGACCTTTGGACATGCTAGAGTAATATAGGGAAACTGAATTTAAGACGGACCAATAGAGGACAGGGTAATCATAGAGAGTGTAAGAATAAGTAGTGCTTATGGTTTAATAGTGCTAACTTGTAGGATTACTTAATTGGACCAGTGAAGGGCCTTAGAATGAGAATATGGTGTTTAAATTGAGAGATAGAACAGTTCTAAAAGAAAAAGTGAAGTGCAGACTTTGTGGAGCCAGGAATAGTTTAAACCCAATTTGGTGGCGCTGCCCGCTGTTGCGCTATGCACAAAAACACGCAAAACCGTGCAAAAGAGGGTTTTAAGAGAGGAAGATGAAGGAGTTTTGGAATTGACCCAAAATGGCCAATAAAACTACAGTTTCAAGTCAGTAACCACTCCCACAGGGGCAGGCAGGCTGCTCAATGTTTTTCACTGCCACTGATCAACAGAGAGACTTTCCTTTAGCCCAAGCAAAAAATGGCCTCACAGAAACTTACAAACAGTTCAACAACAGCAAGCCTGTAATTGAACTTTTTTAAATCTCAGAAAAGTGGGAAAAAAGCAAGATTTTTTTTTGTTTTTGTTTTTTCAGAGATAGCAGAGATTCACAAGTATCAACAAGTTATAACAGTGCAGTAAATGACCCCACACAAGAGTGCTAGGCCAAAGACAGATAAAATGCAAGTTTTGAGAAAAAAACGATTTTAAAAATAAGTGCAAACAGGAAATTCAGTAAACAGCTCTAGGTTGTGCTCTAAATACAGTTACTAATGCAGAAGTCTACTTCTAAAAATGCCTCTAACACACAGCCCTACAAATTAGGGTATGTGTGCTAGCTTCTAACAGTTCCCCTAACAACAGCCCTAGACATAGGGGTATGAGTGCTAACTTCTATCACTGTCCCTACCAACGTCCCTACACATTAGGGTACAAGTGCTACCTTCTACTGTGCCACTAAAAACAGCCCTGGACAGTAGCATACAAGTGCTACCTTCTACCAGTGCCCCTAACGACAGTCCTCTACATTAGGGTAGGAGTGCTACCTTTACTCTTACCGGTGACCCTAATGGAAGCTCTACACATTAGGGTATGAGTCCTACCTCTACTGGTAACTCTAACGAAAGCTCTACACGTTAGGGTATGAGTGCTTCTTCTACTTCTATCAGTGCCCCTAATGACAGACATACTCATTAGGGTACAAGTGCTACCTATGCTCCTACCAGTGACCCTAATGATAGCCCCACACATTATGGTAAGTGTGCTATCTCTACCTCCACCAGTGCCCCTAACGACAGCTCTACCGTAAGGTACAAGTGCTACCTTCTACCAGTGCTCCTAACAACAGCCCTAGACATTAGGATACAAGGAATATGTTCTACCAGTGCCCTTAACAATAGCCCTAGACTTTAGGGTACAAGTGCTTCCTTCTACCAGTACCACTAACAACAGCCCTAGACATTAGGGTATGAGTGTGACCTTCTACCAGTACCCCTAATGACAGTCTTCCACATTAGAGTATGAGTGCTACTTCTGCTTCTACCAGTGCCCCTAATGAAAGCCTTATAAATTAGGGTACAAGTGCTACCTTCTACCAGTGCCACTAACAGCCCTACAATTTAGGGTACAAGTGCTACCTTCTACCAGTGCCCGTAACAAAACTCCTAGACATTAGGGCATGAATGCTACCTTCTAACAGTGTCCTTAATGACAGCCCTCCACATTAGAGTATGAGTGCTACCTCTACTTCTACCAGTTACCCTAACTACAGGCATCTGCATTAGGGTACAAGTGCTACCTTCTACCAGTGCCTGTAACAAAAGTCATAGACATTAGGGTATAAATGCTACCTTCCACCAGTGCCCCTTATGACAACACTCCACATTAGAGTATGAGTGCTATCTCTACTTCTACCGGTGACTGTAATGACAGCCCTACACATTAAGGTATGAGTGCTACCTCTACTTGTACCAGTTAGCCTAACTAAAGACTCCACATCAGGGTACAGGTGCTACCTTATAACAGTGTGCCTAATGACAGCGCTCCACATTAGGTTATGAGTGCTACCTCTACTTTTACCAGTGACCTGAACAACAGACCTGCATGTTAGGGTATGAGTGCTACTTCTACTTCTACCAGTGGCCCTAATGACAGCCCTACACTTTAGGGTACAAGTGCTTCCTCTACTTTTATCAGTGCTCCTGACAACAGCCCTACACATTAGGGTATGAGTGCTACCTTCTACCAGTGCCGTTAACAACAGCCCTACACATTACGGCACAAATGCTACATTCTACCAGTGACCCTAACACAAAGCCCTGCACGTTAAGGTACAAGTGCTGCCTCTGATTCTACCATTGCCCCTAACAACAGCCCTGCACATAAGGGTACGAGTTCTACCTCTACTTCTACCAGTGCCCCTGAGGAAGCCCTACATATTAGGGTACAAGTGCTATGTTCTACCAGTGTCCCTAATGACAGCCCTACACATTAAGCTACGAGTACTACCTCTACTTCTACCAGTGCTCCTAATGACAGCCCTGCACATTGGGGTACAACTGCAAAATATTTACAGTGCCCCTAACAACAGTCCTAGACATTAGGGTATGAGTACTATCTTCTATCAGTGCTTCTAACAATAGCCCTCCACATTAGGGTACAAGTGATATCTTTTACCAGTCTCCCCTAACAACAGCCGTAGACATTAGGGAACAAGTGCTACCTGTAAGAGTCCCCCTAACAACAGCCTTCAACATTAGGGTATGAGTGCTACCTTTTACCAGTGCCCCTAACGACAGCCCTAGACATAAGGGTATGAGTGCTACCTTCTCCCAGTGCCCCTAATGACAGCCCTCTACATTGTGGTATGAGTTTTACCTCTACTTCTACCAGGGCCCTTAATGACAGCCCTAGACATTAAGCATATCTCGCAATTGTATAGATTTTTACAGAATGTCCAGATTTTTGCCTCATATTTTTGGTCTGTTCCTCCTGAAATCTGTATCTTTTTAGCAAATACCTGAAAATTGAAGTCATTAAATAATGACAAACATTTGACTTTAACAATCCAAATCCTTCAGAAAATTTATGCTAATGCAAAACCTATTATTCTATCAACTATCTAAGTTTGTAAGAGTAATACTAAAAATGTCCCCTTTTGTCCCCCCATCATTTTAGGCTTTGTCCAAATTTTTTATTCTAGGAGGTTGAGAGGTATGACATTAGGATATGAGTGCTACCTTCTGTCAGACCCACTAATAACAGCACTACAGATTAGGGTACGAATACTACCTCTGCGTCTACCAGTGCCCCTAACAACAGGCCTACACATTAGGGTATGAGTGCTAGCTCACTTCTACCAGTGCCCCTAACAAAAGCCCTAGACATCAGGGTAAGAGTACTATCTACTATCAATGCCCCTAACAACAGCCCTCCACATTAGGGTACAAGTGATATCTTCTACAAGTGCCCTAACAACAGCGCTAGATATTATTAGTGCTATCTTCTACCAGTTCCCTAACAAAAGCAGTCTACATTAGGGTATGAGTGCTACCTCTAATTCTACCAGTGACCCTAACAACAGCACTCCACATTAGGGTACAAATTATACCTTCTACAAGTGCCCCCAACAACAGCCCTAGATATTAGGGTATTAGTGCTATATTCTACCAGTGCCCTAACGACAGCAGTCTACATTAGGGTATGAGTGCTACCTCTAATTCTACCAATGACCCTAACAACAGTCCTTCACATTAGGGTACAAGTGCTACTGCTACTTCTACCAGTGCCCCTACCAACAGCCCTCCACATAAAGGTACAAGTGCTATATCTACTTCTACCAGTGCCCCTAACAACAGCCCTACACATTACAGTATGAGTGCTACCTCTATTTCTATCAGTGGCCCTAATGCAAAATCTAGTATTCTATCAACTGTCTAAGTTTGTAAGAGCAATATTTAAAATATGTCCCTATTTGTCCCCCCATCATTTTAGGCTTTATCCAAATTTTTTGCTCTAGGAGGTTGAGAGGTATGACATTAGGGTATGAGTGTTACCTTCTATCAGAGCCCCTAACAGCAGCACTACACATTAGGGTATGAATACTACCTGGGCTCCTACCAGTACCCCTAACAACAGCCCTACACATTAGGGTACAAATGCTACTTTCTATTAGTACTCCTAACAACAGCCCTAAATATTAGGGTACAAGTGCTTCCTTCTATCAGTACCCTGAGCAACAGCCCTACACTTTAGGGTAAGAGTGCTACCTCTACTTCTACCACTGCCCCTAACAACAGCCTAATACATTAGGGTACAAATGCTACCTATACTTGTGCCAGTGCCACTAATAACAGCCCCACACATTTGGGTATGAGTGCTACCTCTGCTTTTACTAGTGCCCCTAACAACAGCCCTACACATTAGGGGACAAGTGCTACCTTCTACCAGTGCCTCTAACAACAGCCCTAGACATTAGGGTATGAGTGCTTCCTTCTATCAGTGCCCCTAACAACAGCTCTACACATTAGGGTATAAGTGCTACCTCTACTTCTAAAAATGCCCCTAACACACAGCCCTACAAATTAAGGTATGTGTGCTAGCTTCTAACAGTTCCCGTAACAACAGCCCTAGACATAGGGGTATGCATGCTAAATCACTGTCCCTACCAACAGCCCTACACATTAGGGTACAAGTGCTACCTTCTACTGTGCCACTAAAAACAGCCCTGGACAGTAGCGTACAAGTGCTACCTTCTACCAGTGCCCCTAACGACAGTCCTCTACATTAGGGTAGGAGTGCTACCTTTACTTCTACCGGGACCCTAATGGAAGCTCTACACATTAGGGTATGAGTCCTACCTCTACTGGTAACTCTAACAAACGCTCTACATGTTAGGGTACGAGTGCTTCTTCTACTTCTATCAGTGCCCCTAATGACAGACATACTCATTAGGGTACAAGTCCTACCTATGCTCCTACCAGTGACCCTAATGATAGCCCCACACATTATGGTAAGTGTGCTATCTCTACTTCCACCAGTGCCCCTAACTACAGCTCTACCGTAAGGTACAAGTGCTACCTTCTACCAGTGCTCCTAACAACAGCCCTAGACATTAGGATACAAGGAATATGTTCTACCAGTGCCCTTAACAATAGCCCTAGACTTTAGGGTACAAGTGCTTCCTTCTACCAGTGCCACTAACAACAGCCCTAGACATTAGGGTATGAGTGCGACCTTCTACCAGTACCCCTAATGACAGTCTTCCACATTAAAGTATGAGTGCTACTTCTGCTTCTACCAGTGCCCGTAATGAAAGCCTTATAAATTAGGGTGCAAGTGCTACCTTCTACCAGTGCCTGTAACAAAACTCCTAGACATTAGGGCATGAATGCTACCTTCTAACAGTGTCCTTAACGACAGCCCTCCACATTAGAGTATGAGTGCTACCTCTACTTCTACCAGTTACCCTAACTACAGGCATCTGCATTAGGGTACAAGTGCTACCTTCTACCAGTGCCTTTAACAACACTCATAGACATTAGGGTATAAATGCTGCCTTCCACCAGTGCCCCTTATGACAACACTCCACATTAGAGTATGACTGCTACCTCTATTTCTACCGGTAACCGTAATGACAGCCATACACATTAAGGTATGAGTGCTACCTCTACTTGTACCACTGAGCCTAACTAAAGACTCCACATCAGGGTACAAATGTTACCTTATAACAGTGTGCCTAATGACAGTGCTCCACATTAGGGTATGAGTGCTACCTCTACTTTTACCAATGACCTGAACAACAGACCTACACATTAGGGTATGAGTGCTACTTCTACTTTTACCAGTGCCCCTAACGACAGCCCTACACTTTAGGGTACAAGTGCTTCCTCTACTTTTATCAGTGCTCCTGACAACAGCCCTACACATTAGGGTATGAGTGATACCTTCTACCAGTGCCCCTAACAACAGCCCTATACATTTGGGTATGAGTGCACCCTCTAATTTTACCAGTGCCCCTAACAACAGTCCTACACATTACGGCATGAATGCTACATTCTACCAGTGACCCTAACACAAAGCCCTCCATGTTAAGGTACGAGTGCTGCCTCTGATTCTACCATTGCCCCTAACAACAGCCCTGCACATAAGGGTACGAGTTCTACCTCTACTTCTACCAGTGCCCCTGAGGAAGCCCTACATATTAGGGTACAAGTGCTATGTTCTACCAGTGTCCCTAATGACAGCCCTACACATTAAGCTACGAGTTCTACCTCTACTTCTACTAGTGCTCCTAATGACAGCCCTGCACTTTGGGGTACAACTGCAAAATATTTCCAGTGCCCCTAACAACATCCCTAGACATTAGGGTATCAGTACTATATTCTATCAGTGCTTCTAACAACAGCCCTCCACATTAGGGTACAAGTGATACCTTCTACCAGTCTCCCCTAACAACAGCCGTAGACATTAGGGAACAAGTGCTACCTGTAAGAGTCCCCCTAACAACAGCCTTCGACATTAGGGTATGAGTGCTACCTTTTACCAGTGCCCCTAACGACAGCCCTAGACATAAGGGTATGAGTGCTACCTTCTACCAGTGCCCCTAATGACAGCCCTCCACATTGTGGTAGGAGTTCTACCTCTGCTTCTATCAGGGCCCCTAATGACAGCCCTAGACATTAAGCATATCTCGCAATTGTATAGATTTTTAAAGAATGTCCAGATTTTTGCTTCATATTTTTAGTCTGTTCCTCCTGAAATCTGTACCTTTTTAGCAAATACCTGAAGATTGAAGTCATTAAATAATGACAAGCATTTGACTTTAACAATCCAAATCCTTCAGAAAATTTATGCTAATGCAAAACCTATTATTCTTTCAACTATCTAAGTTTGTAAGAGTAATACTAAAAATGTCCCTTTTTGTCCCCCCATCATTTTAGGCTTTGTCCAAATTTTTTGCTCTAGGAGGTTGAGAGGTATGACATTAGGATATGAGTGCTACCTTCTGTCAGAGCCACTAATAACAGCACTACAGATTAGGGTACAAATACTACATCTGCTTCTACCAGTGCCCCTAACAACAGCCCTACACATTAGGGTATGAGTGCTATCTCTACATCTACCAGTGCCCCTAACAAAAGCCCTAGACATCAGGGTAAGAGTACTATCTTCTATCAATGCCCCTAACAACAGCCCTCCACATTAGGGTACAAGTGATATCTTCTACAAGTGCCCTAACAACAGCCTTAGATATTATTAGTGCTATCTTCTACCAGTTCCCTAACAAAAGCAGTCTACATTAGGGTATGAGTGCTATCTCTAATTCTACCAGTGACCCTAACAACAGCACTCCACATTAGGGTACAAGTGATACCTTCTACAAGTGCCCCCAACAACAGCCCTAGATATTAGGGTATTAGTGCTATATTCTACCAGTGCCCTAATGACAGCAGTCTACATTAGGGTATGTGTGCTACCTCTAATTCTACCAATGACCCTAACAACAGTCCTTCACATTAGGGTACAAGTGCTACCTCTACTTCTACCAGTGCCCCTACCAACAGCCCTCCACATAAAGGCACGAGTGCTATATCTACTTCTACCAGTGCCCCTAACAACAGCCCTACACATTACGGTATGAGTGCTACCTCTATTTCTATCAGTGCCCCTAATGCAAAATCTATTATTCTATCAACTATCTAAGTTTGTAAGAGCAATATTTAAAATATGTCCCTATTTGACCCCCCATCATTTTAGGCTTTATCCAGATTTTTTGCTCTAGCAGGTTGAGAGGTATGACATTAGGGTATGAGTGTTGCCTTTTATCAGAGCCCCTAACAGCAGCACTACACATTATGGTATGAATACTACCTGGGCTCCTACCAGTGCCCCTAACAACAGCCCTACACATTAGGGTACAAATGCTACTTTCTATTAGTACTACTAACAACAGCCCTACACATTAGGGTACAAGTGCTTCCTTCTATCAGTACCCTTAACAACAGCCCTACACTTTAGGGTAAGAGTACTACCTCTACTTCTACCATTGCCCCTAACAACAGCCTAATACATTAGGGTACACATGCTACCTATACTTGTGCCAGTGCCACTAATGACAGCCTTACACATTTGGGTATGAGTGCTACTTTCTACCAGTGCCCCTAATGACTGTCCTATACATTAGGTTATGAGAGCTACCTCTACTTCTACCAGTTCCCCTAACAACAGTCCTTCACATTAGGGTACAAGTGCTACCTTCTACGAATGCCACTAACAAAAGCCCTCCACATTAGGGTAAGAGTGCTACCTCTACTTCTACAGGTGACCCTAACAACAGCCCTCCACATACGGTTACGAGTTTTACCTCTACTTCTACCCAGGCCCCTAACGACAGCCCTCAGCATTAGTGTATGAGTGCTACCTCTACTTCTTTCAGTGCACCTAAGAACAGCCCTAGACATTTGCCATATCTCTCAACTGTGTAAATTTTCACAGATTCCAGATTTTTGGCTCATATTTTTTGTGTGTTCTTCCTAAAATCTGTACCTTTCTGGCAAATACCTAAAGATTGAAGTCATTAGATAATGACAAACATTTGACTTTAAGACTCCAAATCCTTCAGAAAATTCATGCTAATGCAAAACTTATTATTCTATCAACTATCTAAGTTTGTAAGAGCAATATTTAAAATCTGTCCCTTTTTGTCCCCCCATCATTTTAGGCTTTGTCCAGATTTTTTGCTCTAGGAGGTAAGAGGTATGAAATTAGGGTATGACAACTATACACATTAATGTACAAGTTACACCTCTGCTTCTACCCATACCCCTAATGACAGCCCTCCATATCAGCATACAAGTGCAACCTATACTTCTACCAGTGCCCCTAATGACTGTCCTATACATTAGTGTACAAGTGCTTCCTCTGCTTTTACCAGTGCCTCCAATAGGTTCATAGGTTCATACTAGGCTATCTGCCCTAGGGCATTTATAAGCCTAGCCAGAGTGTGTTTGGCTTTCGCCACCCATTTTAAATTAATTTTTCTATGCCCTTTTTCGAGGTTAGTATACTGTGCCTCTGTCTAACAGTGACACAGAAGTGATACCCGGGGTAAACCTACGATCTCCCATCCACTCATCAAGATTCCTCTTGAAGAGAGTCAATGAGGGACTCTGCCTAACCTGGACTGGGATTTTATTTCAGAGTGAAGGGAGCCTCTGGGTTATGAATCTGTCCCTCCAGCATGTCCTATTTATTTCAGTGCTGAGGTTCAAGTCTCTCGAGTGCGTTGCTCGATGGGATTTGGATTTTCTGAGGTGCAGTATGTCCATTAATTCTGGGTTGGACATGTCTTTATACGTCAGGCACAGATCACCTCTGAGCAGGCAGTATGCCACTGAGTAGAGCTGGAGTTTCTTTAACCGGGCAGCATATGGCATCTGTTTGAGACCTTTGATCCTCTTGGTGAGGTACTTTTGGGGTCTTTCCAGTTGCTGCAGGTGTCTGGTAAGGTACATCCCAAAAGGGGCATTGTTCTCAATTATGGGCCTGATGAGGGATTAGTAAAGAGGCACGGTGACCTCCCCTGATCTAGATGTGAATCCCTTCATGATTAGGTGGGCTATATAAAATGTTTTTCTAACCACTCTGGCCATCTGGTTGTCAAATGAGAGAGTGCTATCAACTTGGGTCCCCAGGTCCCTAATTACTTCTTCTGTACTTAACAGATTACCACCTATGTGATAATTTGTGGGCACTTTGTTTTTGCCAAAGGGAATGACTATACACTTTTTGGTGTTTAGCTTGAGGCCATGGCTCTGGCACCAGTTGTCTGTTTCTATGAGGCCCTTTTGGAGGATGTTTGTGTCAGCTGGAGAGTCGATTATGGCGCCCAGTTTGCAGTCATCTGCGAACTTGGTCAGCCACAGTCCTTCCGTGCTGGCCTGTACCTCTGAGAAATATATACTGAACAAGAGAGGTCCCAGGACTGAGCCTTATGGGATGCCACTTGTAACTGGTTTTGACAGTTATACACATTAATGTACATGTTATACCTCTGCTTCTACCCATACACCTAATGACATCGCTCCATATCAGGGTACAAGTGATACCTATACTTCTATCAGTGTCTTTAACAACAACACTAATAGGGAATGAATGCTACCTCTGCTTCTACCAGTGCCACTAACAGCCCTACATGAGGGTACAAGGTCTGCCTTCAGTCAGTGTCCCTAACAACAGCCCTCCATATAAAGGTACAGGTGATGCCACTAATTCTTTCACTGCCCCTTACAACAGGTCCTCAAATATGGTACAAGTGCTACCTCTACTTCTATCAGTGCCCCTAACAACAGCCCTCCACGTAAAGGTACACTTGCTATCTCTACTTCAACCAATGCCCCGAACAATAGCCCTATACATTACGGTATGAGAGCTACTTCTATTTCTACCAGTGCTCCTAATGACAGCCCTACATGAGTGTTGCCTTCTACCAGTGGCACTAATAACAGCCCCACACATTAGTGTACAAGAGCTAGCTTCTACCAGTGCCCTTAACAACAGTCCTAGACATTAGGGTATGAGTGCTACCTTCTATCAGTGACCCTAACAACAGCTCTACACATTAGGGTAGAAGTGCGACCTCTACTTCTACCAATGCCCCCAAAATGCAGCCCTACAAATTAGGGTACTAGTGCTACTTTATAACAGTTCCCCTAACAACAGCCCTAGACATAAGGGTAGGAGTGCTACCATCTATCACTGCACCTACCAACAGCCCTACACATTACTGTACAAGTGCTACCTTCTACCTGTGCCACTAAAAACAGCACTAGACATTAACGTACAAGTGCTTCCTTCGATCAATGCTACTAATGACAGTCCTCCACATTAGGGTATGAGTGTTACCTTTACTTCTACCGGTGACCCTAATGACAGCTGTACACATTAGGGTATGAGTCCTACCTCTACCTGTATTGGTAACCCTAATGACAGCTCTCCATGTTAGGGTACGAGTGCTACCTCTACTTCTATAAGTGCCACTAATAACAGCCCTACTCATTATGGTAAGTGTGCTATCTCTACTTCCACCAGTGCCCCTAATGACAGCCCTACCATTAGGTACAAGTGCTACCTTCTATCAGTGCCCATAAAAAAATCCCTTGATTTTAGAGTAAAGGTGTTACCTTCTACCAGTGCCCCTTAGAACATCCCTAGATATTGAGGTATGAGTGCGACCTTCTACCAGTGCCCCTAATGACAGCCCTAGATATTAGGGTATGGGTGCTACCTCTACTTCTACAAGTGCCCCTAATGACAGCCCTAGACATTAGTGTATGAGTGCTACCTCTACTTCTACCAGAGCCCCTAATGACAGCCCTGTAAATTTGAGTACAATTGCTACCTTCTACCAGTGCCTCTAACAACAGCCGTACATATTAGGGTACAAGTGCTACCTTCTACCAGTGCTCGTAACAAAACCCCTATACATTAGGGTATGAATGCTACCTTCTACCAGTGTCCTTACCAACAGCCCTCCATATTAGGGTATGAGTGCTACCTCTACTTCTACCAGTTAACCTAACTACAGGCATCCACATTAGGGTACAAGTGCTACCTTCTACCCTAACTGCAGACATCTGCATTACGGTACAAGTGCTACCTTCTATCAGTGCCCATAACAACAGTCCTAAACATTAGAGTATGAATGCTACCTTCTACCAGTGCCCCTTATGACAGCACTCCACATTAGGGTATGAATGCTACATCTACTTCTAACGGTGACCATAATGACAGCACTACACATTAGGGTATGAATGCTACCTCTACTTCTACCAGTTACCCTAACTACAGCCTCCACATCAGGGTACAAGTGCTACCTTCTAGAAGTGCCCATAACAACAGAACTAGAAATTAGGATATGAGCGTTACATTCTGCCAGTGCCCCTAATGACAGCCCTACACATTAGGGTACGAGTGCTACCTTCTAACAGTGCCCTACCAAAATCTCTACACATTAGGATAAAAGTGCTACCTTTTAACAGTGCGCCTAATGACATCACTCCACATTAGGGTATGAGTGCTACCTCTACTCCTACCATTGACTCTAACAACAGCCCTCCACATTAGGGTACGAGTGCTACTTCTACTTCTACTTCTACCAGTGCTCCTAATGACAGCCCTACACGTTAGGGTATGAGTGATACCTCTACTTTTAACAGTGCTCCTAATGACAGCCCTACACATTAGGGTATGAGTGCAACCTCTAGTTCTACCAGTGCCCCTGATGGCAGCCCTACTCATTAGGGTACAAGTGCTACTTTCTACAAGTGCCCCTAACAACAGCCTAGACATTAGGGTATGAGAGCTAGCTTATATCAGTGGCCCTAACAACAGGACTACACATTAGCATATGAATGCTACCTCTGCTTTTACAAGTGCCCCTAACAACAGCCCTACACATTAAGGTGCAAGTCCTACCTTCTATCAGTGCCTAATGACATCACTCCACATTAGGGTATGAGTGCTACCTCTACTTCTACCAGTGCCCCTAACAACAGTCCTACACATTAGCATACAAGTACTTCCTCTGCTTTTATCAGTGCCTCTAGTGACAGCCCTACACATTAATGTACAAGTTAGACCTCTGCTTCTACCCGTACCCCTAATGACAGCCCTCCATATCAGGGTACAAGTGCTACCTATACTTCCATCAGTGTCCCTAACAACAGCACTACATATTAGTGTACAAATGCTACCTCTGCTTCCACCAGTGCTACTAGCAACAGCCCTACATTAGGATACAAGTGCGTCCTTCAGTCAGTGTCCCTAACAACAGCCCTCTATATAAGGGTACAAGTGCTACATCTAATTCTATCACTGCCCCTTACAACAGGTCTCCACATATGGGTACAAGTGTTACATCTACTTCTACTAGTGCCCCTAACAACAGCCCTCCACGTAAAGGTACGAGTGCAATCTCTACTTCTACCAATGCTCCTAACAACAGCCCTACACATTATGGTCTGAGTGCTACCACTATTTCTCCCAGTGCCCCTAATGACAGCCCTACACATTAGGGTAAGAGTGCTAATTCTAGTTCTACCAGTGCCCCAGATGGCAGCCCTACTAATTAGGGTAAAAATGCTACCTTCTACAAGTACCCCTAACAAAAGCCTTGACATTAGGGTATGAGTGCTACCTTCTATCAGTGGCCCTAAGAATAGGACTAGACTTTAGCATATTAATGCTACCTCTGCTTCTACAGGTGCCCCTAACAACAGACCTACACATTAGGGTACAAGTCAGACCTTCTATCAGTGCCTAATGATATCGCTCCACATTAGGGTATGAGTGCTACTTCTACTTCTACCAGTGCTCCTAACAACAGCCCTACACATTAGGGTATGAGTGCTACCTTCTACCAGTGCCCCTAACACACAGCCCTCAACATTAAGGTATGAGTGCTGCCTCTGATTCTACCAGTGCCCCTAACAGCCCTACACATAAGGGTACAAGTGCTATCTTTACTTCTACCAGTGCCCCTGATGACAGCCCTATACATTAGGGTACAAGTGCTACCTTCTACCAGTGCACCTGACAGCCCTACACATTAAGCTACAAGTGCTGCCTTTGAATCTACCAGTGCCGCTAACACATAGTCCTCAACATTAAGGTACGAGTGCTGCCTCTGATTCTACCAGTGACCCTAACAACAGCCCTACACATAAGGGTACAAGTGCTACCTCTACTTCTACCAGTGCTCTTAATGACAGCCCTGCACAAATGGGTACAACTACTAAATTCTACCAGTACCCCTAACTACAGCCCTAGACATTAGGGTATGAGTACAATCTTCTACCAGTGCCCCTAACAACAGCCCTCCACATTAGGGTACAAGTGATACCTTCTACAAGTGCCCCTAACAACAGCTCTAGACATTAGGGTATGAGTGCTATCTTCTACCAGTGCCCTAACGACAGCCATCTACATTAGGGTAAGAGGGCTAAGTCTAATTCTACCAGTGACCCTGACAACAGTCCTTCACATTAGGGTACAAGTGCTACCTTCTACCAGTGCCCCTAACAACAGCCCTAGACATTAGGGTATGATTGCTACCTTCTACCAGTGCCCCTAACAACAGCCCTCCACATTCGGTTACGAGTTTTATCTGTACTTCTACCCGGGCCCCTAACAACAGCCCTCAGCATTAGTGTATGAGTGCTACCTCTACTTCTTTAAGTGCACCCAAGAACAGCCATAGACGTTAGGCATATCTCTCAACTGTGTAAATTTTTGCAGAATGTCCAGATTTTTGCCTCATATTTTTGGTGTGTTCCTCCTAAAATCTGAAACTTTCTGGCAAATGCCTAAAGATTGAAGTCATTAAATAATGACAAACATTTGACTTTAAGACTCCAAATCCTTCAGAAAATTCATGCTAATGCAATACCTATTATTCTATCAACTATCTAAGTTTGTAAGAGCAATATTTAAAACCTGTCCCTATTTCTCCCCCATCATTTTAGGCTTTGTCCAGATATTTTCTCTAGGAGGTTGAGAGGTATGACATTAGGGTATGAGTACCACCTTCTGTCAGAGCCCCTAACAGCAACACTACACATTAGGGTATGAATACTACCTGGGCTCCTACCAGTGCCCCTAACAACAGCCCTACACATTAGGGTACAAAGGCTACCTTCTATTAGTACTCCTATCAACAGCCCTACGCATTAGGGTACAGCTGCTACCTTCTATCAGTGCCCCTAACAACAGCCCTACACATTAGGGTAAGAGTGCTACTTCTACTTCTAACAGTGCCCCTAACAACAGTCCTACACATTAGCATACAAGTGCTTCCTCTGCTTTTACCAGTGCACCTAGTGACAGCCCTACACATTAATGTACAAGTTAAACCTCTGCTTCTACCCATACCCCTAATGACAGCCCTCCATATCAGGGTACAAGTGATACCTATACTTCTATCAGTGTCCCTAACAACAGCACTACATATTAGGGTACGAATGCTACCGCTGCTTCTACCAGTGTCACTAACAACAGCCCTACATTAGCGTACAAGTGCTACCTTCAGTCAGTGTCCCTAACAACAGCCCTCGATATAAGGGTACAAGTGTTACCTCTAATTCTATCACTATCCCTAAAACAGGTCTCCACATATGGTTATAAGTGTTACCTCTACTTCTACCAGTGCCCCTAACAACAGCCCTCCATGTAAAGGTACAAGTGCTAGCTCTACTTCTACCAATGCCCCTAGCAAAAGACCTAGTTTTACCAGTGCACCTTGATGACAGCCCTACTCATTAGAGTACAAGTGCTACCTTTTATAAGTGCCACTAACAGCAGCCTAGACATTAGGGTATGAGTGCTACCTTCTATCAGTGGCCCTAACAACAGGACTGCACATTAGCTAATGAATGCTACCTCTGCTTCTACAAGTGCTCCTAACAACAGCCCTACACATTAGGGTACAAGTGCTACCTTCTATCAGTGCACCTAACAACAGTCCTACACATAAGGGTATAAGTGCTACCTACTACCAGTGCCCTTACAACAGCCCTAGACAATAGGGTATGAGTGCTACCTTCTGTCATTGCTCCTATAAACAACACTAAATGATAGGGTATGAGTGCTACCTTCTGCTACTGCCCCTAACGACAGCCCTACACATTTGGGTATGAGTGCTAACTCTACTTCTACCAGTTTTCCTAACATACAGCCCTACAAAGTAGGGTATGAGTGCTACATTCTAACAGTGCCCCTAACAACAGTGCTAGACATTAGGGTATGAGTGCTGCCCTCTACCAGTGCCACAACGACAGCCCTCCACATTAGGGCATGAGTACTACTTTATAAAAGTGCCCCAAATGACAGCCCTACACATTAAGGTTTGAGTGCTACCTCTACCTCTACCAGTGACCCTAATGACAGCCCTACACATTAGAATACCAGTGCTACCTCTACTTCTATCAGTGCCTCTAATGACAGCCCTACACATTATGGTACAAGTGCTAAGTCTGCTCCTACCAGTACCCCTAATGATAGCCCCATATAGGGAACAAGTGCTATCTCTGTTTCTACCAGTGCCCTTAATGACAGCCCTACACATTAGGGTACAAGTGCTACCTTCTACCAGTGCCCCTAACAACAGCCCTAAATATTAGGGTACAAGTGCTACTTTTACAAGTACCCCTAACAACAGCACTAGACATTAGGATATGAATGCTACCTTTGTTTCCTGCCAGTGCCCCTAACAACAGCCCTACACATTAGGATACAAGTGCTACCTTCTATCAGTGCCCCTAATAACAGCCCTACACATTAGGGCACAAGTGCTACCTTCTATCAGTGCCCAAACTTCAGCCCTACACATTAGGGTACACGTGCTACCTACTGCCAGTGCCCTAAACAACAGCCCTAGACATTAGGGTATGAGTTCTACCATCTATTAGTGACCCTAACAACATCACTACAGATTAGGGTACAAGTGCTACTTTCTACCAATGCCTATCATGACAGCCCTACATATTAGGGTATGAGTGCTAACTTCTAACAGTGCCCCTAATAACAGCCCTAGACATTAGGATATGAGTGCTACCTTCTACTAGTGCCCCTAACATCAGCCCTCCACATTAGGGTATGAGTGCTTTCTCTACTACTACCGGTGATCCTAACGACAGCCCTACACATTAGGGTACGAGTGCTACCTGTACCTCTACCTCTACCAGTGATCCTAATGACAGCCCTTAACATTAGGGTACCAGTGCTACCTCTGATTTTATCAGTGGCCCTACTGACAGCCCTACACCTTAGGCTATGAGTACTACCTCTGCTCCTACTACTGTCTCTAATGACAGCCCCACACATTAGGGTACAAATGCTATCTCTACTTCGACCTGTGCTCCTAATGACAGCCCTGCATATTAGGGTACAAGTGGTACCTTCTTCCAGTGTCCCTAACAACAGCCCTAGAGATTAGGGTACAAGGGCTACCTTCTGCCAGTGGCCCTAACAACAGCCCTAGACATTAGGGTACAAGTGCTACATTCTACAAGTGCCCCTAACAACAGCCCTAGACATTAGGGTATGAGTGCGACCTTCTTCCAGTCCCCCTAATGACAGCCTTCCACTTTAGTGTATGAGTGCTACTTAGGTTCATAGGTTCATAGATTAGTACTAAGCTAACTGCCCTTGTGAGCCATTTAGACTCAAACCCTGCACCTTGTGTTTGTAAGGCAAACACCTTAACCATTAGGCCACCCTCCCAACTCCCAACTTCTACTTCTACCAGTGCCCCTAATGACAGCCGTACACATTAGGGTACTAGTGCTACTTCTACTTCTACCAGTGCCCCTAACAACAGCCCTACACATTAGGGTACTAGTGCTACTTCTTCTACCTGTGTCCCTAACAACAGCCCTACACATTAGGGTATGAGTGCTGCCTTTCACCAGTGCCTCTAACAGCAGCCCTACACATTAGGGTACAAATGCTACCTCTCTTTCTACCAGTGTCCCTAGCAACAGCCCTACACTTTAGGGTATGAGTGCTACCTTTCACTAGTGCCCCTAACAGCAGCCCTACACATTACGGTACAAGTGCTACCGCTACTTCTACCAGTGCCCCTAGCAACAGCCCTAGACATTAGGCATACCTCTCAACTGTAAGATTTTCATGGACTGCCCAGATTTTTGCCTGATATTTTTAGTGTGTTCCTCCTAAAATCTGTACCTTTCTGGCAAATACCTGAAGACTGAAGTCATTAAATACTGACAAACATTTGAGTTTAAGACTCCAAATCCTTCAAAAAATGCATGCTAATGCAAAACCTATTATTCTATCAACTAAGTAAGTTTGTAAGAACAATATTTAAAATCTGTCCCTATTTGTCTCCCAATTTGTTTCTCTAGGAGGTTGAGACATATGACATTAGGGTATGAGTGCTACCTTCTATCAGAGCCCCTAATGACAGAACAACACATTAGGGTACGCATACTACCTATGCTTCTACCAGTGCCCCTAACAACAGCCTTAAACATTAAAGTACAAATGCTACCTGTACCAGTGCCCCTAACAACAGCCCTAGACATTAGGGTATGAGTGCTGTCTTCTACTAGTGCCCTAACAACAGCAGTCGACATTAGGGTACGAGTGCTACCTTCTACCAGTGCCCTTAATGACAGCCCTCCACATTAGGGTAAGAGTGCTACCTCTACTTCTACAGGTGACCCTAACAACAGCCCTCCACATTAGGTTACGAGTTTTACCTCTAATTCTACCTAGGCCCCTAACGACAGCCCCTAGAATTAGTGTATGCGTGCTACCTCTACTTCTTTCAGTGCACCTAACAACAGCCCTAGACATTAGGCATATCTCCCAACTGTGTACATTTTCACAGAATGTCCAGATTTTTGCCTCATGTTTTTGGTGTGTTCCTCCTAAAATCTGTACATTTCTGGCAAATATCTGAAGATTGAAGTCATTAAATAATGACAATTGTTTGACTTTAAGACTCCAAATCCTTCAGAAAATTCATGCTAATGCAAAACCTATTATTCTATCAGCTATCTAAGTTTGTAAGAGCGATATTTAAAATGTCCTTATTTGTCCCCCCATCATTTTAGGCTTTGTCCAGATTTTTTACTCTAGGAGGTTGAGAGGTATGACATTATGGTATGAGTGCTACCTTCTATCAGAGCCCCTAATAACAGTACTACACTTTAGGGTACGAATACTACCTCTGCTTATACCAGTGCCCCTAACAGCAACCTTACACATTAGGGCACAAGTGCTATTTTTTAGCAGTGCCCCTAACAACAGCCCTAGACATTAGGGTAAGAGTGCTACCTCTACTTCTACCAGTGCCCCTTACAACAGCCCTATACATTAGGGTACAAGTGTTACCTATACTTGTACCAGTGCCACTAATGACAACCCTACACATTTGAGTATGAGTGCTACTTTCTACCAGTGCCGCTAATGACAGCCCTATACATTAGGTTACAAGTGCTACCTCTACTTCCACCAGTGCCCCTAACAACAGCCGTAGACATTAGAGTACAAGTGCTACCTCTACTTTTACCATTGCCCCTAATGACAGCCCTACACATTAATGTACAAGTTGGCCCTCTACTTCTAACCATGCTCCTAATGACAGCGCTACACATTAGGGTACCAGTGCTACCTCTAGTTTTATCAGTGCCCCTACTGACAGCCCTACACATTATGGAGCAAATGCAATCTCTGCTCCTACCAGTACCCCTAACGACAGCCCCACACATTAGGGTATGAGTGCTATCTCTACCTCTACCAGTGCCCCTAACAGCATCCCTACACATTAGGGTATAAGTGCTACCTTCTACTAGTGTCCCTAACAGCTCTAGACATACGGGTACAAGGGCTACCTTCTACCAGTGCCCCTAACAACAGCCCTAGACCTTAGGCTACAAGTGCTACCTTCTACAAGTGCCCCTAACAACAGCCCTAGACATTAAAGTATGAATGTGATTTTCTCCCAGTGGCCCTAATGATTGCCATCCACATTAGAGTATGAGTGCCACTTTTTACTTCTACCAGTGCCCCTAACGACAGCACTACACATTACGGTACAAGTGCTACCCTCTATAAGTGCCCCTAACAACAGCCTCAGACATTACGGTATGAGTGCTATCTTCTACTAGTGCCCTAATGACAGCCGTCCACATTAGGGTATGAGTGCTACCTCTAATTCTACCAGTGAACCTAATAACAGTCATCCACATTAGGGTACAAGTGCTACTTTCTACCAGTTCCCTAACAACAGCCCTAGATTTTAGGGTATGAATGCTACCTTCTACCAGTGCCCCTAATGACAGCCCTCCACATTAGGGTATGAGTGCTACCTCTGCTACTACAGGTGACCCTAACAACATCCCTAAACATAAGGGTATGAGTGTTACCTCTACTTCTACCAGTGCCCCTGATAACAACCCTACACATTAGGGTACAAGTGCTACCTTCTACCAGTACACCTAATGACAGCTCTACACATTAGGGTACGAGTGCTGCCTCTGAATCTGCCAGTGCCCCTAACAACAGCTCTACACATAAGGATATGAGTGCTAACTCTACTTCTACCAGTGCACCTAAAGGCAGCCCTGCACATTAGAGTACAACTGCTAAATTCTACCAGTGCCTCTAACAACAGCCTAGACATTAGGGTATGAGTACTATCTTTTATCAGTGCCCCTAACAACAGCCCTCCACATTAGGGTACAAGTGCTACCTTCTACAAGTGCACCTAAAACAGCCCTAGACATTAGGGTATGAGTGTTACCTTCTATTAGTGACCCTAAAAACAGCAATACATATTAGGGTACAAGTGCTACCTTCTATCAGTGCCCCTAACAACAGCCCTACACATTAGGGTACAAGTGCTACATTCTATCATTGCCCCTAACAACAGTCCTACACATTAGAGTACAAGTGCTACCTACTACCAGTGCCCTTACAACAGCCCTAGACATTAGGGTATGAGTGCTACCTTCTATCAGTGCTCCTAACAAAACACTACACATTAAGGTATGAGTGCTACCTTCTAACAGTGCCCCTAACAACAGCCCTTGACATTACAGTATGAGTGCTATCTTCTATCACTGAACCTACCAACAGCCCTACACATTAGGGTCCAAGTGCTACCTTCTACCTGAGCCACTAACAACAGCCCTAGACATTAAGGTATGAGTGCTACCTTATATCAGTGCCCCTAACAACAGCTCTACACTTTAGGGTATGAGAGCTACCTCTGCTCCTACCAGTCCCTGTAATGACAGCCCCACAAATTATGGTACGTGTGCTATCTCTACTTCTACCAGTGCCCCTAATGATAGCCCTACCATTAGGTACAAGTGGTACCTTCTACCAGTGCTCCTAACAACAGCCCTAGACATTAGAGTACAAGGGCTACCTTCTACCAGTATCCCTAACAACAGCCCAAGACTTTAGGGTACAAGTGCTACCTTCTGCCAGTGCCCCTAACAACAGCACTAGACATTAAAGTATGAATGCAACCTTCTACCAGTGCCTCTAATGACAGCCCTATACATTATGGTACAAGTGCTACCTTCTACCAGTGCCGGTAACAACAACCCTATACATTAGCGTATGAATGCTACCTTCTACCAGTGCCCCTAATGACATCCCTTCACATAAGGGAATGCGTGCTACCTGTACTTCTACCAGTTACCCTAACTACAGCCATCCACATTAGGGTACAAGTGCTACTTTCTACCAATGTGCCAAACAACAGGAGTAGACATTAGGATACGAATGCTACCTTCTACCAGTGTCCTTAACGACAGCCCTATACATTAGGGTACGAGTGCTACCTCTACTTTTGCCAATGCTCCTAACAACAGCTTTACACATCAGGTTATGAGTGCTACCTTCTACCAGTGCTCCTAACAATGGCCCTATACATTTGGGTACGAGTGCACCCTCTAATTCTACCAGTGCCCCTAACAACAGCCCTACACATTAGTGCATGAGTGCTATCTTCTACCAGTGCCCCTAACAACAGCCCTACACATAAGGGTATGAGTGCTACTTCTACTTCTACCAGTGCACCTAAGGACAGCCCTGCACATTAGGGCACAACTGCTAAATTCCCTAACAGCAGCACTATACAATAGGGTATGAATAATATCTGCTATCAGTGCCCCTAACAAAAGCCCTCCACATTAAGGTACAGGTGCTACTTTCTACAAGTGTCCCTAGCAACAGCCCTAGAGCTTAGGGTATGTGTGCTACTTTCTATTAGTGCCCCTAACAACAGCACTACATATTAGGGTAAGAATGCTAACTCTGGTTCTACCAGTGTGCTAACAGCAGTCCTACACATTAGGGTAAAAGTGCTACCTTCTACAAGTGCCCCTACCAACAGCCCTAGACATTAGGCTGTGAGTGCTACCATCTATCAATGGCCCTAAAAACAGCACTACACATTAGGGTATGAATGCTACCACTGCTTATACCAGTGCACCTAAGAATAGCCCTACACATTAGGGTACAAGTACTACCTTCTAACAGTGCCCCTAACAAAAGCTATGCACATTATGGTACAAGTGCTACCTTCTAGTATTGCCCCTAACAACAGCCCTACACATTAGGGTACAAGTGCTACCTACTACCAGTACCCCTAACAACAGCCCAAAACATTAGAGCATGAGTGCTACCTTCAATTAGTACTCCTAACAACAGCACTATGCATTAGGGTATGAGTGCAACCTCCTAACAGTGCCCCTGATGACAGCCCTACACATTAAGGTACGAGTGCTACCTCTACCTCCTCTACCGGTGACCCTAACGACAGCCCTACACATTAGCATCGTGTGCTACCTCTACTTCTATCAGTGCCCTTACTGACAGCCCTACACATTAAGGTACGAATGCAACCTCTGCTTCTACTAGTACCCCTAACAACAGCCCCACACATTAACATATGAATGCTATTTCTATTTCTACCACTGCCCCTAATGAGAGCCCTACATATTATCGTAGAAGTGCAATGTTCTACCAGTGCCCCTAACTACAACCGTAAATATTAGGATACAAGTGCTACCTTCTACAAGTTCCCTTTACAACAGCCCTATACATTAGGGTATGAGTGCTACCTTCTATCAGTGCCCCTAAGAACAGCACCACACATTAGGGTAAGAATGCTAACTCTGCTTCTACCAGTGCCCCTAACATCAGTCCTACACATTAGGGTATAAGTGCTACCTTCTATCAATGCCCCTAACAGCAGATGTACACATTAGGTAACAGGTGCTACCTACTACCAGTGCCCTTAACAGCAGCTCTGGACAATAGGGTATGAGTGCTACCTTCAGTCAGTGCCCCTAACAACATCACTACATATTAGGGTACGAGTGCTACTTTCTACCAGTGCCCCTAATGGCAGCCCTACACATTAGGGTACGATAGCTACATCTACTTCTACCAGTGCCCACAACATACTGCCCTACACATTAGGGTATGAATGCTACCTTCTAACAGTGCCCCTAAAAACAGCCCTAGGCATTAGGGTATGAGGGCTACCTTCTACCAGTGCCCCTAGCGACATCCCTCCACATTAGGGTACCACTATTTTTATCAGTGCCCCTACTGACAGCCCTACAGATTAGGGTACAAGTGCTACCTCTGTTCCTACCAGTGCTCCTAATGACAGTCCCACACATTAGGAGATGAGTGCTATCTCTACCTCTACCAGTGGCTATAACTACAGCCCTACACATTAGGGTACAAGTGCTACTTTCTACCAGTGCCCCTAACAACAGCCCTAGACATTAGGGTTCAAAGACGACATTCTACCAGTGCCCCTAACAACAGCCCTAGACATTAGGGTACAAGTGCTACCTTCTAACAGTGCCCCTAACAAAAGCCCTAGACATTAGGGTATGACTGCAACCTTCTACCAATGCCCCTAATGATAGCCCTCCACATTAGAGTTGAGTGCTGCTTCTACTAGTATCAGTGCCCCTAACGACAGCCCTACACATTATGGTACAAGTGCTACCTTCTTCCAGTGCCCCTAACAACAGCCCTAGACATTAGGGTATGAGTGCTATCTTCTAGCAGTGCCCTAATGACAGCCGTCCACATTAGTGTATGAGTGCTATCTCTAAATCTACCAGTGATCCTAACAACAGCCATCCACATTAGGGAACAAGTGCTACCTTCTACAAGTGCCACTAACAACAACCGTAGACATTAGGATATGAGGGCTACCTTCTACCAGTGCCCCAAATGAGACCCCTCCACTTTAGGGTATGAGTGCTACCTCTACTTCTACAGGTGACCCTAACAACAGCCCTTCACATCAGGGTATGAGTTTTACCTCTCCTTCTACCAGTGTTCCTAACAACAGCCCTACACATTAGGGTATGAATACTACCTTCTACCAGTGCCCCTAACAACAGCCCTACACATTAGTGTATGAGTGCTACCTCTACTTCTACCAGTATGCCTAACAACAGCCCTTGACATTAGGGTATGAGTGCTACCTTCTATCAATGCCCCTAACAACAGCACTACACATTAGGGTAGAGGTGCTAACTCTGCTTCTACCAGTGCCCCTAACAGCAGCAAATACACATTAGGGTACAAATGATACCTTATATCAGTGCCCCTAACAACAGCCCTACACATTAGGGTACAAGTGCTACCTTCTGCAAGTGCCCATAACAACAGCCCTAGACATTAGGTTATGAGGGCTACCTTCTGCCAGTGCCCCTAACAACAGCCCTAGACATTAGGGTATGAGGGCTACCTTCTATCAGTGCCCCTAACAACAGCCCTACACATTAGGGCATGAGTGCTACCTCTACTTCTACCAGTGCTCCTAATGACAGCCCTATACATTAGGGTACAAGTGCTACGTATACTTCTACTAGTGCCCATAATAAAAGCCCTAAACATTTGGGTATGAGTTCTACTTTCTACCAGAGCCCCTAATGACAGCCCTACAAATTAGGCTATGAGTGCTACATCTACTTCTACCAGTGCCCCTAACAACAGCCCTACACATTAATGTACAAGTTCTACCTCTGCTTCTACCTGTGACTCTACTGACAGCCCTCCATAGCAGGGTACAAGTTCTAACTCTACATCTACTGTTGTCCCTAACCACATCCCTACACATTAGGGTACAATTGCTACCCTCTATCAGAGGCCCTATCAACAGCCCTACACATTACAGTACAAGTGCTACCTTCTTACAGTGCCCCTAACAACAGCTCTAGACATTAGGGTATGAGTGTTACCTTCTATCACTGCCCCTAACAACAGCACTACACATTAGGGTATTAGTGCTTCCTTCTACCTGTGCAACTAACAACAGCCCTAGATATTAGCATACAAGTGCTACCTTCTGCCAGTGCACCTAAAGACAGCCATCCACAGTAGGGTATGAGTGCTACCTCTACTTCTACTAGTGACCCTAATGACAGCCCTACCCATTAGGGTATTAGTTCTACCTCTACCTCTACTGGTGACCCTAATGTCAACTCTACACTTTAGGGTACGAGTGCTTCCTCTGCTCCTACCAGTACCCCTAATGACAGCCCTACAAATTATGGTACATGTGCTATCTCTACTTCTACTAGTGCCCCCAATGATATCCCTGCAATTAGGTACAAGTGTTACCTTCTACCAGTGCTCCTAACAACAGCCTTAGACATTAGAGTACAAGGGCTACCTGCTTCCAGCGCCCCTAACAACAGCCCTAGACATTAGGGTATGAGTGTGACCTTGTACCAGTGCCCCTAATGACAGCCCTATACATTAGGGTACAAGTGCTACCTTCCACCAGGGCCACTAAAAACAGCCCTACACATTAGGGTACAAGTGATACCTTCTACCAGTGCCCGTAACAACACCCCTAGACATTAGGGTATGAATGCTACCTTATATCAGTGCGCCTAATGACAGCATTCCACATTTGGGTATGAGTGCTACCTCTACTTCTACCATTTAGCCTATCTATAGCTATCCACATTAGGGTAAAGTGCTAACGGTTAGCAGTGTCTGTAACAACAGTTCCAGACATTAGGGTATGAGTGCTACCTTCTACAGTGCCCCTAATGACAGCACTCCACATTAGGGTATGTGTGCTAGCTCTACTTCTACCAGTGGCCCTAATGACAGCCCTACACATTAGGGTTTGAGTGCTACCTCTACTTTTGCCAGTGCTCCTGATAACAACCCTACACATTAAGGTATGACTGCTACCTTTTACCAGTGCCTCTAACAACAGCCATATACATTTGGGTACAAGTGCACCCTCTGTTTCTACCAGTGCCCCTAACAACAGCCCTACACATTAGGGTACAAGTGCTACCTCTACTTTTACCAGTGCCCCTAGTGACAGCCCTATGCATTAGGGGATGAGTGCTACTTTCTATCAGTGCCCCTAACAACAGCACTGCACATTAGGGTATGTGTGCTACCTTCTATCAGTGCACCTAACGACAGCCCTACACATTAGGGTACAAGTGATTCATCTACTTCTACCATTGCCCCTAAAGATAGCCCTACACATTAGGAGTATGAGTGCTACCTCTTCATCTACCATTCTCCAAATGACAGCTGTACAAATTAATGTACAAGTGCTACCTCTGGTCTACCCATGCCCATAATGTCATCCCTCCATATCAGGGTATGAGTGCTACCTCTACTTCTACCAGTGCCCCCAACAACAGCCCTACACATTAGGGTAAGAGTGCTATCTCTACTTCTACCAGTGCCCATATCGGCAGCCCTATATGTTAGGGTACAAGTGCTACCTCTACTTCTACCATTGCCGGTATCGACAGGCCTGCATATTAGGGTATGAGTAATACCTTCTATCAGTGCCCTTAACAACAGCACTACACATTACTGTATGAGGGCTGCCTACTACCAATGTCCCTAATGGCAGCCCTACACATTAGGGTACGAGTGCTTCCTCTACGTTTACCAGTGTCCCTAACTATAGCCCTATATATTAGGGTACAAGTGCTACCTCTGCTCCTACCACTGCCCCTAAAGATAGCCCTACATGTTAGGGTACGAGTGCTACCTCTACTTCTACATGTGCCCCTAATAGCCCTACAGATTAATGTAAAGTGCTACCTCTGTTCTACCCGTGCCCCTATCAACAGCCCTCAATATCAGGGTATGAGTGCTACCTCTATTTCCACCAGTGCCCCTAACAACAGCCCCACACATTAGGGTATGAGTGCTACCTTCTTCCAGTGCCCCTAACCACTACCCTACACATTAGGGTATGAGTGCTAGCTCTTCTTCTACCAGTTCCCCTAATGACAGCCTTATACATTAGAGTACAAGTGCTACCTCTACTTCTACCCGTGGTCCTAACTACAGCCCTACAAATTAGGGTATGAGTGCATCTTCTACCAGTGCCTCTAACAACAGCCCTACACATTAGGCTATGAGTGCTACCTCTACTTCTACCAGTGCCCCTAATGACAGCCCTACACATAAGTTCATATGTTCATAGGTAGGTACTAGGCTATCGGCCCAAGTGCCTACGTAGGCATAGCCAACAAGGTTCCCTGACTTACGCCACCCAAGAAGGTTATTTCCTGTGCCACTGTCGAGCAGAGCCACAGAAGTGTTCCCTGGACTGTATTTCCTATTTCTCATCCACTCATTAAGATTTTTCTTGAAGAGTGGTAATGAGGAACTATGCTTGACATAGATCGGTAGCTTGTTCCAGAGAATGGGAAATCTCTGGGACAGGGGTCTTTCCCTCCAGCAGGTCCTGTTTATTGTGGTGATAAGGTTGAGATCCCTAGAGTGGGCTTTCTTTAGGTGTAGCATGTCCAACAGCTCTGGGTTTAACATAGCTTTATATATTAGGTAGAGATCACCTCGGAGTAGGCGATATGTTATGATGTAAAGCTGGAGTTTTTTGAGACAGTCAGTGTAGGGCATCTGTTTGACACCAGTAATCCTCTTTGCGAGGTACTTCTGTGGCCTTTCCAGCTGATGGAGGTGTCTTGTGAGGTACATTCCAAAAGGGCCATTGTACTCTATAATGGATCTAATGAGTGTCGAGTAGAGGTGAACAATAACCTCATTTTTCCTGGAAGTGAACCCTTTTGTAATGAGGTGTGCCACGTAGAAGGACTTCCTAACTACTGTGGCAATGTGATTATCAAAGGAGAGACTACTGTCCACCTGGGTCCCAAGGTCTCTTATCACACATTCGGTGTTAAGTAGACTGCTGTCTATGTGGTAGTTCATGCGTACAGAGTTTTTACCAAAGGGGATGATGATGCACTTTTTGGCATTGAGCTTGAGGCCATGGCTCTCACACCAGGCATCTGTCTCAGTGAAGCCCTTCTGTATGATGTCCACATCATTTGGGGGCTCTACTATGGCTCCTAGTTTGCAGTCATCTGCGAACTTTCTCAGCCAGAGGCCTTCTGTGTTAGCCTGTAGTTCAAAGAAGGTAGATACCAAACAGGAGAGGTCCCAGGACTGAAACCTGTGGTACTCCACTCGTCACTGGTTTGAAGTCAGATTTGGAGTCTGCAACATTTACAGTGTGGGTTCTGTCAGTGAGCCAGTTGGCAACCCATCTTGTGTTGCATGGATGTATACCTAGTTTAGAGAGTTTAGCTATAATTCCAGAATGGGGGATGGTGTTAAAAGCCTTGGTGAGGTCAAGATAGGCTGTGTGAACCACCTTACCCTCATCTATGGCTTTGGTGACTGCCTCAAAGAAGTTGATCAGGTTCAGAAGGCATGATCTGCCTTTCACAAACCCGAGCTTATCGATTTCTTTGTTTATGAGTTCCATGATGACACATTCCATGGCCTTGCAGAGCAGGCTTGTCAGCCTAATAGGGAAATAGTTCCAGGGATTAGTGGTGGCTCCCCCTTTGTGGAGTGGGATAACTGTTGCTGTGCGCCATTCAGTAGGCACAAAGCCTGATGTGAGGCTATGATTGAACATGGTGCTTAGGTGGGGAGCCAGTTCATTCTGAAGTTCATGTAAAACACAGCCTGGGATATTGTCCGGTCCCATGGATGCTGTGTTTTTTACTTCAGCGAGTGCAGCTTTTACCTGCATAGTTGTGATTACAGGGACTCTGTATTCTTCCTGTATAGATATGGGCCCTTTAGGGGGTGAGACGGGGGTAAAGTTAACACTGAACCTATCTGCTAAGATGTTGGCAATATCAGTTGGTTCTGTAATTTTCATGCCGTTGTGCTGTAACTCAGAGCAGATCTGGGTGTTGCCATTGAGATTCTTGACATAGCTATAGAATGCTTTGTGGTTGTCTTTAGAATCAGTGGCGATTTTGTTTTGTAGCTAGCTTTGGAGGATCTTATAAGGGATCTCAACTTCTTACTGAGGCTGACCAGGGAGCTCCTCCACTCATGGGATTTTACTCTCATTTGCAATAGTTTCTTCCTTCTGTTGTACAGTTTGTTTATGGCAGGGGAGCACCAGATCGGCTTACTTTTTTGGAGGATAGCATCTTGGTTCTGTTTGGGATAGCACAATCCATGCACTCGTGTAAGTGCTTATAGAGTGCTTTTGTGTAGGATTCAGCAGTTGTAACAGATTTGTCCAACTGCATGGGTGTCATGACGTTCACCACTTCTGTCTTAAGAAGCATGAAATTGGCTTTAGGGAAATTTTTTACCATGGTTTGCTTAATGGGGGGTGGGATGTGCATATCTACATTAGGGTACATTAGGGTACATGGGCTTCCCCTGATTCTACCAGTACCCCTAATGACAGCCACACACATTAGGGTATGAGTGCTACCTCTACTTCTGCCAGTGTCCCTAAAGACAGCCCTACAGATTATGGAACAAGTGCTACCTTCTACCCGTGCCCCTAATAGCCCTAGACATTAGGGAATGAGTGCTACCTTCGACCAGTGCCCCTAACGACAGCCCTCCACATTAGGGTATGAGTGGTACCTCTGCTTCTACTGTTGATCCTAACAGCCCTACACATCAGGGTATGAGTGCTACCTTCTACTAGTTACCCTAAAGACAGCCCTGCACATTAGGGCACAGGTGCTACCTCTACTTCTACCAGTGCCACTAGCAACAGCCCTTTACATTGGAGTATGAGTGTTCCCCTACTTCTACCAGTGTCACTAACAAAAGCCCTAGACAATAGGGTATGAGTGCTACATTTACCAGTGTACCTAATGACAGTCCTCCACATTAGGGTATGAAGGGCTACCTCTGCTTCTACCATTGATCTTAACAACAGCCCTACACATCAGGGTATGAGTGCTACCTTCTACTAGTGATCCTAAAGACAGCCCTGCACATTAGGGTATGAGTACTACCTCTACTTCTACCAGTGCCCCTAACAATAGCCCTTTACATTAGGGTATGAGTGTTACCTTCTACCAGTGCCCCTAAGAACAGCCCTATACATTTGGGCATGAGTGCTACCCCTACTTCTACCAGTGCCCCTAACAATAGCCCTAGACATTAGAGTATGAGTGCTACCTTCTACCAGTGCCCCTAACGACAGCCCTCCACATTAGGGTATGAGTGGTACCTCCCCTTCTACCAGTGCCCCTAACAACAGCCATCCACATTAGGGTACAAGTGCTAACTTCTACCAGTGTCCCTAACAACAGCCCTAGACATTAGGGTATGAGTGCTATGTTTACCAGTGTCCCTGATGACAGCCCTCCACATTAGGGTATGAAGTGCTACCTCTGCTTCTACCATTGACCCTAACAACAGCCCTACACATCAGGGCATGAGTGCTACCTTCTACTAGTGACCCTAAAGACAGCCCTGCACATTAAGGTACGAGTGCTACCTTTACTTCTACCAGTGCCTCTAACAACAGCCCTTTACATTAGGGTATGAGTGCTACCTTCTACCAGTGCCCCTAACAACAGCCCTATACATTTGGGCATGAGTGCTACCCCTACTTCTACCAGTGCCCCTAACAACAGCCCTACACATTAGGGTATGAGTGTTACCTCTACTTCTGCCAGTGCTCCTAACCAAAGCCATATTACATTAAGGTACAAGTGTTACCTCTGCTTCTAGCACTACCCCTAAAAACAGGCCTAAACATTAGGGTATGAGTGCTACCTTCTACTGTGCCCCTAATGACAACCCTACACATTGGGCTATTGCAAGTGCTACCTCTACTTCAACCAGTGCCCATAATGACAGCCCAACACATTAGGATACAAGTGGCAGCTTCTACCAGTGCCCTTAACAATTACCCTAGACATTAGGGTACAGGTGTTACCATCTACATGTGCCCCTAACAGCAGCCCTAGACATTAGGGTATGAGTGCTTCCTCTACTTCTACCAGTGCCCCTAACAACAGCACCTATACATTAGGGTAAAAGTGCTACCTCTTCACCTACCAGTACCCCTAACGATAGCCTTACACATTAGGGAATGAATGCTACCTCTCCTTCTACCAGTGCCCCTAATGACAGCCATACATATTAGGGTACAAGCGTTTCCTCTGCTTCTACCAGTGCCCCTTATGACAGCTTTTCACATTAATGTACAAGCGCTACCTCTGTTCTACCCATTCCCCTAATGACAGCCCTCCATATCAGGGTACGAGTGCTACTTCTAGTTCTGCTAGTGCCCGTAACAACAGCTCTAAACATTAGGTACAAGTGCTACCTTCTACCAGTGCCTCTAACAACAGCCCTACACATTAGGGTACGAGTGCTACCTCTACTTATACCAGTGCCCCTAATGATAGCCCTATACATTAGGGTCCAAGTGCTACCTCTGCTCCTACCATTTCCCCTAATGATATCCCTATACATTAGGGTACAAGTGCTACCTCTACTTCTACCAGTGCTTTTAACAATAGCCCTATACATTAGGATATGAGTGCTACCTCTACTTTTACCAGGCACCCTAATGACAGCCCTACACATTAGGGTACAAGTACTAGCTTTGCTTCTAACCATGCCCCTAACAGCAGCCCTCCATATCAGGGTATGAGTGCTGCATCTGCTTCTACCAGTGCCCCTAATGACAGCAATACAAATTAGGGTACAAGTGCTACCTTCAACTAGTGCCCCTAACAACATCCCTAGACATTAGTGTACGAGTGCTACCTTCTATCAGTGCCCCTAAGAACAGACCTACACATTAGGGTACAAGTGCTACCTTCTGACAGTGCCCCTAACAACAGCCCTAAACATTACAGTATGAGTTTACCTTCTATTAGTGCCCCTAACAACAGCCCTACACATTAGGGTAGAAGTGCTACCTTCTACCAGTGCCCCTCTCAGCAGCCCTAGATATTAGGGTACAAATGTTACCAGTGGCCCTAATAACAGCCCTCCATGTTAGGGTAAAAGTGCTACCTCTGCTTTGACCAGTGCCCTTAATGACAGCCCTACACATTAGGATACGACTACTAAATTCTACCAGTGCCTCTCACAGCAGCCCTACAAATTAGGTTACGAGTGCTACCTTCTATCAGTGCCCCTAACAAAAGCACTACACATTAGGGTACAAGTACTACCTTCTACCATGCCCCTAATGACAGCCCTTCGCTTTAGGGTACGAGTGCTACCTCTACTTCTACCACTGCCCCTAACAACAGCTCTACTCATTGGGGTATGGGTGCTACCTCTACTTCTACCTATGCCCGTAATAACAGATCTCTTAGCTAACTCTACTTCTACCAGTGCCCCTAACTAACAGCCCTACACATTAGGGTATGAGTGCTACCTTCTACCAGTGCTCCTATCAGCAGCCCTAGACATTAGGGTACAAGTGTTACCTTCTACCAGTGGCCCTAACAACAGCCCTCCACTTTAGGGTAAAAGTGATACCTCTGCTTTGACCAGTGCCCTTAATGACAGCCCTGCACATTAGGGTACAACTGCTAAATTCTACCAGTGCCTCTCACAGCAGCCCTACAAATTAGAGTACGATAGCTACCTACTATAGTGCCCCTAACAACAGCCCTCCACATTAGGGTACGGGTGCTACCTCAAATTTGACCAGTGCCCCTAATGACAGTCCTGCACATTAGGGTACCACTGCTAAATTCTACCAGCGCCCCTAACAACAGCCTTACACATTAGGGTATGAGTGCTAACTTCTGTCGGTGCACCTAGCAACATCCCTCCACATTAGGGTATGACTGCTACTTTTCCTTTTACTGGTGACCCTAACGACAGCCCTACACGTTATGGTAGAAGTGCTACTTCTACTTCTACGAGTGCCCCTAATGCCAGGCCTCCATATTAGGGTACGAGTGCTACCTCAACTTCTACCAGTGCCCATAATGACAGCTCAACTCGTTAGGGCACAAGTGCTTCCACTCTTTCTACCAGTGCCCCTAATGACAGCTCTACACATTAGGGTACAAGTGCTACCTCTGCTTCTGCCAGTGCCCCCTAATGACAGCCCTCCATATCAGGGTATGAGTGCTGCCTCTGTTTCGACCAGTGCCCCTAACAACCACCCTACACATTACGAGTGCTACCTCTAATTCTACCAGTACTCCTAACCAAGGCCATATACATTAGGGTACAAGTGCTACCTCTGCTTCTAACACTACCCCTAAAAACAGGCCTACACATTAGGGTATGAGTGCTACCTTTTACTGTGCCCCTAATGACAGCCCTACACATTGGGCTATTACGAGTGCTACCTCTACTTCAACCAGTGCCCCTAATGACAGCACTACACATTAGGATACAAGTGCTACCTTCTACCAGTGCCCCTAACAACAGCCCTAGATATTAGGGTATGAGTGCTTCCTCTACTTTTACCAGTGCCCCTAACAACAACACCTATACATTAGGCTAAAAGTGATACCTCTTTTCCTACCAGCGTCCCTAATGACAGCCATACACATTAGGGTACAAGTGCTTCCTCTGCTTCTACCAGTGTCCCTAATGACAGCCATTCACATTAGTGTACAAGTGCTACCTCTGTTCTACCCATTCCCCTAATGTTAGTCCTCCATATCAGGGTACGAGTGCTACTTCTACTTCTACCAGTGCCCGTAACAACAGCTCTACACATTAGGGTACAAGTGCTACCCTCTACCAGTGCCTCCAACAACAGCCCTACACATTAGGGTATGAGTGCTACCTTCTATCAGTGCCCCTCAGAACAGCCCTACACATTAGGGTACAAGTTCTACCTTCTACCAGTGCCTCTACCAGCAACTCTACACATTAGGGTATGAGTGCTACCTTCTATCAGTGCCCCTAACAACAGCCCTACACATTTGGGTATGAGTGCTACTTTTTACCAGTGCACCTAATGCCAGCCCTACACATTAGGCTATGAGTGCTACCTCTACTTATACCAGTGCCCCTAATGACAGCCCTATACATTAGGGTCCAAGTGCTACCTATGCTCCTACCATTGTCCTTAATGCTATCCCTATACATTGGGGTACAAGTGCTACCTCTACATCTAACAGTGCCTTTAACAATAGCCCTACAAATTAGGATATGAATGCTACCTCTACTTTTACCAGACCCCCTAATGACAGCCCTACACATAAGGGTACAAGTATTAACTTTGCTTCTAACCATGCCCCAAACAACAGCCCTCCATATCAGGGTATGAGTGCTGCCTCTGCTTCTACCAGTGCCCCTAATGACAGCCCTACAAATTAAGGTACAAGTGCTACCTTCAACCAATGCACCTAACAACACCCCTAGACATTAGTGTATGAGTGCTACCTTCTATCAGTGCCCCTAAGAACAGCCCTACACATTAGGGTAC
>NC_056729.1:508193026-508251284 GCF_019279795.1 Protopterus annectens
TAGAAGTGCAATTCCTTCTGAAAGTCATTTGTGTGGCAATGTACGAGGTGTTTTGTTGAGTTTTTTAAGCAGTCTTAAGATGTTTGCCATTTCTACTGCAGCACAACGTTTGATTTTTATAGTTTCTAGTTGTATATATTAGAACCTGGCTATTACAAACTTGAGAATGTTCTAATTGTGTTCCAAAATTGGCAACAAGATAAAGCAGTTATGCACTGCTTTGCCACAAGACCCAATCATAACATTTTTAATTAGGCATAACAACTTCTGTTATGTGCCTTTTCAAGTTGTTACGTCAGGGTGTGGTACTACAAAACAAATGCCAGTCTTCACAGAACAGCATCAGCAGCAATTAGGCAGCTTTAAAAGATGTAATACATTTCACGCTGCCATACAAATGAAAGTGTCATGGGATGAAATGCCTAATAGATTTTAAAGCTTTTGGCTTTCTGTGTGGTAGCACAATGTGGCTATAAAAATTTTATGATCCTATCCCATTTTCTATAAATAGTAGTACATCACAGGATCTAAAGCCCCATGTACTACAAAAGATTTTGATCAGGTCATTCCAAACTTAATTAACTGGTCATGTGTTCCTGACATGAATATCATGATTCTCTTCTCAAGTCACGGGATTCAAAAAAATCACTAATGCAAGCATAAATTATCTACTGGTGGTAAGTCAGTTTATGTAATCCATGAAAAATTTTATTCAGAGACCGCTTTGGTCACAAAGAGAACACCTGATTGTGAGTTTATTTGCATGTCTCTGAATCACATTTATTACAAGTAGCACTGTCAGATCTGTGAAAGATGTAGCCTTTATATGAAGACCATACATTGTGTTGGCAGAAGTACACCCCCACACTCATACATGCTTATTCGGACATTCAAACAACTGCCCCAACATGAATCTCACCCATTCACCTACACACACACACACACACACACACACACACACACACACACACACACACACACAAAGGCATTTCTGCATGAAAGCACATAGCTAATTAGCATTAGCTACTCCCCAGATTGCCTTATTAGCATCTACCATGAATGGTAGGGATGCCTCTACACTTATGCTCACACTTGTAGGGTGAACTCTAAAGTGAAAAGGAGTACCACAAGGGAAATTCAGTTCATGGTACGGCTAATCACTTGTGACAATCATTTCTGAATGCCAGCCTAGATTCGTTTCACTCTTGAGATGCATTTTTTTACATCATTGAATCAAGCACATATGAAGTAAGTTATGACCATACAGTGTGTCATAATCCTCGGCGTTATACTTATATTCTTGCATATAAGCATGGCTATAACAAAGTTATTTTTCTCTCAGTTTTGGAGCATAATTAGAGCACTGCACACATAGCATGCTACTTAAGTGCCACCTTTGTGAAGTGGTATTCCACAGATCCTATTCTTTCCTCTTTTCCTTGTTCATTATTTGTGTCTCGATACTTGCAGAAGTGCATTAACTTCAGTGTTAAGTTTTAGTGCTGTTCCTTATTTCCTTTTAGTGAGGCAGAATAATTCTTGAGTACAAAGCTGTGAGGCACAAATTAATACAGATGTGAGAAAAGACAAAGAGAAAGAATGTGACAGTGAGAGTTAAGCCATGTCTGGTTTATGCACTGCATCCTCACATCTTTATGTTCCTCTGACATAGATTTACAGGGTTTACAATAACTGTGACATGCAAAGCATTTTAAACAAAATGTAGACAGAGCAGCATATACAACTGCATCTATTGTATTACAACACAAATTCTAAGAGAGAGAGAGCACAGACTGCATCAGGCTATTACAGTCACCATACGGGCAAAAATGCTTCCCAAGTTATAAAGAGTGGAACACAGCCACATGCTGTAAAACAGTTTATTTCATTTAATACCAGATGGCTATCAGTTTATTTAGTCTGCCCAAAATAAGTATTTAATAGTGTACATTTCTTTTTACTCCCCTTTTCATATTTCTGTCATATTCACATTTTTAAATGCTGCCATTGTTTACAGGATTTTGTTGACTAATGTAGATCTTTTCTCTACCAGTCATTTTGGAGGCACATTTTATGAGTCCATAACTTTCACTGAGTAAGGAAGTTCTTCTTCAGTTCCAAGCAGAAGGATATCCATAAAGCATGTCTGATATACTCCACTCTTCTGCTTCCTTCATCCTTGGTCAAAGAAATGCTTCTTTTTTACATGAAGTAATTATATATTAATAAGCCTTTGTCTAATACCAGTAGCATACCTTGTCCAGCTCTTCTTACCTTAAGTGATGAGTCCCAGTGTAGTCAGTCATATATTATTGTCTCTCCTTCCATTCGTCTAACTTATCTTGTTACTAGTTTTTAGTTCCTTGCAGAAGTTTTTTTTTTAAATTCAATTTTATTAGTGACTTTCAGAACTACACATAGTTAACCCAGTGCCAGGTACAATTTGACCATAATTTCCTTTTCCTTGAATTAAATACCCAAATAATATTTATTCACATTTTATTTGCTACTGCCATGGTTTTTACACACTGTTTCTGAGTGTCTCCTTGTGTAATAATCATCCAAAGATGTTTTTCCTGCTCTTTCAGAAGTAATTCCACTTAACCTCAGTTGCCATCTCTCTGCCCAGTAATATAACCATTCCCAGTTTTTTTGCATAAGACACATTTGCATGTATCTTTGTACTTCTAAAAAAGCTTATGTTTATTTATTCCTCCTTTTTCTGCATATCTTTTTACAAAACATTTACCTGAAAAACAATAGCACAAATGTCTATGTTTATTTTAACAGCTTCTTTACCTTCACTGTCCTAATTATACTTAAACTTGATTCTGTAAAGCATCTATAGACCTAAAATGTGGAACATTTTCTCATTTTCTTCTAGACAGCCATCTCCATTTGCAGGTTTTAATATAAAACTTACAACTTTATATCAGAAGAACTAATATGTAAATAAGCAGAATCTTGTTACTTCACTTCATATAACTTTATATGACTAGGCTTTTCAAGTTGCAAACAGGTTGGGAGGATGTCAGATATGTATTAAGTTTTATTTTGCTAACTTTCATTTCCCTTTAAAGTATCATCTAATGCTATTTTTCTTTGTGCTTTTTAAATTGTTTCTTTTTGATCAATTTTGCACAGAGATTGCTATAGTTTGATTATTTCCTATATTACTATAAGCAGTTTGTGAGTGTAAAATAGTGTTGTTTACCTGCCTGTAAAATAAAATACTATATCAAAAATATATCTGATTTATATTTATTAAATGTACTAGATCTAAAGTTGACCCATGTGGTATAGCACTAGCTAAAAGTCTAATTTCTAATGGTTTTTCACCATTTATCCATACTACAACTGGTTCCTTAACATTAGACTCACCTATATCACCCGCAATGTTTCTAATAGTCACTAATAGTGAAGCAAAGGTTTTACTGAAATCCAGGTTGGCTGTATCCACCAGAACACCCCCATTAATTTCACTAGTAATACTATTATAAAAACATATCAAATTTGAATGGCATGTCTGTGCCATAAAACCATTATAACTGGACTGCCAAAAAGCAGCTAGCCTTATTCTAAGATTTTTTTTTTTCACAAATGTTACTTTAACTAATTAATAGTTGCATGGATTCTTCTTGCTTTTACTTTTCCACCCCCTATTGGATGATACCACACATGATGTTCTCTATTCATCTGGTACTTCTGCATTTACATTTATCAACAATCTTTTTGTTATGTCAAAGTCACCTTCTTTGCCATGATTTAGTCAAATTGCTTTGGAATAACATTTGCTCCCTGCACCCTTCCTTTCTTAGAGCTATTATTTCTTTCACTACCTCCTAACTTTCTATCTTCATTTCTGTACACTCCTTCAACATTGTGTTCTAGCAGTATGCAAGTAAGGTAACCTACCATATTTCTTCTTCATGTATCATATTTTATTTCTCTCTCACCTATAATTAAACAGGTTAAGTCAGTCCCATTCTTTCTATCTTACAGAATATATGTAAAATGATAGCCTTTCTAAATGTATTGTCTGTCCCTAAACATTACTGTCTTCATTTGTTTGTGATGTATTTTAGATTTCTTTTGCCATAGCATAACACCATTTTGTATTGTTCTCTGTGTTCTCTAGTACAGTTCTCTACATTTTCTCATACTTCACTTTCTATTCCTTTCTTACATCATCCTGCCACTGGGGGAAAAACACCTTTTATAGTACTTTATAAATTCAGTCCACCATTCAGATCAGATTTTTGGGTTTCATGATCCCTCTTTAACTGCAATACTTCCCACTCTCCAATTTCACCCTATAATTTCTCATTTAATCTGTTTATTCATTTTCCTTTTATAATATGCTCCCTTTCTTCCATTGCCTCCATCCATACTGCTAAATGGTCTGAAAAATCTTTCACAACTGTATCACCATCTGCTACCCCCAAGCCTTCCGATAATATAAAGTAACCAATTTCAGATCCAAGTGACCCGCCTTCTATAAGTCCAGTAACTTTTTTTCCAAATACCTAATTTACCACATTTTATCCCTTCCTGTATTTTTACATTGTCCCTTTCTTTTTACATTTCCCCTTAAATAACAATTAAAGTCCCATTTGATTATAATTTTCATGTTATATACCAAACAGTCTAATAGTTGATGAAACAGATTTTCTCTTTTCTTGGTAGTTATATATGCATATAATGCTATATTTCAGCAAAACAAATCTATACCTCACATCCAGAACAGCTACCCTCCTCATCTTTACCAATGTTATGTGTAGAATTTTCACTGCTTGCATACAGCACAGCCACTGCAGAAATGTTCACTTCCTAAGTTCCATATTATATTTCCATCCACAATGTTTCTGTTTCAGTCTTTCTTTGCTCATGAGGAATCTTACATTCTCTAACAGAATAACATCCACATCACACTAGCAAACAATTCCAATATTCCAGTCCTTCTTACATTGTTATTAATGCTATTCACATTTACTGAAAGTACTCTAAAATTGTTGATTTTCTTTCTTTTTATGTTTAGGGGAAATAGTTTTAAATTTTCATTTCCTTATTTTTTCCTGGGTTTATGTACCAATAATCCTTGATCCTCAGAATCACTTTCACTGTCTAGAACTTCAAAAAAAATTAATATCAGTCCACGGATTGTTGGAAGAAGGCTCAGTCTTGAGCTTTCTTATTGGTTGGATTGTTTGAAAATTGTTTTACGTAGCTGATATTTAAATGCAGTGCTTGCTGGGGTTTGTGGTCAGTCTACCAGAGCTGCTCAGAGTTTGACCTGATCTGAAGTCAATCTGAATGAAATCCAAGGCATCCTGTGAATTCTCCTGAAGTATAAATATTTTTATAAGCTTCTTTGCACTTTTAAACTGCTTGCAGCCATTTTGCCACCTATGTTAAACTGTTTTTATTGTTTGTGACTAAGTTTTCTGCACTATTTACAGTACTTGAACAATTTATAGCACAGGATAGATTCAGACTTGCTGAATCTAGACTGTTTGACATTTTCTGAGCACTAAAGCCAGCCATCTTACATTAAGAGGGCCCTCCTTCACCCTTGTGATAGAAAAGTGTAGTCAAGGACCATTCTGAGTTGGGGATTGTTGGAACAAGGCTCAGTCTTGGACTTTCCTATTGGTTGGATTGTTTAAAAACTGTTTCACTTAGCTGATATTTAACACACAGCATTTGCGTGTAGCTTTGCACCATGCAACTGAAATCAGTACTGCCATGTATAGATGCAAATGCTTAAAAAGTCACATTTTCTCTAGATAAATGCTAATGAACCCTCCTAAGCTTCCCTGCTTCTCAGTGCACAACACAGTTGCTCATTGCTGCCCAGAGAGCAACACAACTGCACTTTTTGAGGCACTGGCACAGGTTTCTGCCCCTAAACCTCCCATAGATTAACTGATTTTACTAGTTCTACAACAGAACCTAGTCTACCACTTATTACAGAATGCACCTGGCATAATGGAAGGTCAGTTTCCCACCATTTATCCAGCCAGCCTGATTGGCATGGATACCCTGAGGCAATGTAAAACCAAGCATGTTGTCAGCACCCACACCCCACCTCCCACACATACCAAGCACACAACACATAAACCCACATACATGGAGGTACTCACTAGAAATATACGAAAAGAACAAAGACCTCCCAAGCGTAAACCTTCTGCTCATAATACGGTCCCAACAGTACCCACTACACATAAAAACACACGTAATGCTAGGAGTCTAAATCAGAACCTGCACTCACTTGAAGTACTTCTCATCCTGGAGGATGCTGATGTCTGTGCAGTCACAGAGCCATGGTTCAAGGCCTCAGACAGTACCCCAGCCATGCAGGGCTGCAATGCCTTTCATGCGTTCAGAACACAGAACAAATGTAAAAAAAAACAAGGGAGGAGGAGTATCCATCTTCCTTAAAGACATGTACACCCCTAGACTAGTTAAACAGTACAACTCCCTAGAGTTACTCCAAGTCCAATTAACTGTAGGAAAGGTGCCCCCAGCCTAAATGGACTTACTTGAGTCACTCTCAGTAAAGCCAAATACCCTGGTCATGGATGACTTTAACTATCCTTCCATCAACAATGAGCACAAACACACTCACCCAAAGGTTCCTGGACTTTGTTAACATAAATGCTCTGGAGCAGATAGTCAGTACACTGACAAGGAGCTCTAACATCTTTGACATAGTGCTCACCATGTGGGGGATCACTGCCCCACCCCATGTGGGGGCCGTCCCTGGTAAAGTCTGATCATAAGTCAGTCTCGTTTGAAGTAACGATCATACCTAACTCCCCTAGGAGCAAAAAGGTTAAAAAATTTCTCCAAAGCAAAGTATAGCCTATTGAGTGATGGCTTCAATAGTTTCAGACCCCCTGTCAACACTGACTGCATTGACCCCTATACTGAGGTGTACAAAAATGTCCTGTATAAACACCTATATACATGAAGAGACTCAGCTGTACCAAAATGGATCAAATCAAGATCCCCATGAAAAAGTATGTCACATTGGTGGACATCCAGCATAAATAGGTTATACAATAAGAGAAAGAAACTGCTGTCAAAACACAAGAGGGAATGGTCCCTGCAAAGGAAAAACTCCCTCCAAAGCACAAACAGGCAGATTAGACATCTTGTAAAGTGCTCTAAAGCTAATTTATGAAACTAAATTAGCATCCCTAGCTAAGGAAAATCACAAAGTATTCTTTAGCTACATCCACAATCTATAAGGGAAGGCCAAGCTTTGTGCCGACCTAGCTGTGGATGGTACTACTTACACTGAACATGAGGCATTGCCAACCTGCTAGCAGACAGGTTTGGCAAAAACTTCACCCTCCCGTCCCCACCAATCATACCCCATAACATACCTGTCACTAGTCCTCTGCCTAGTATCAGGTCGTAACCGCATTTCCCAAGGTCAAAAACACAGTCTCTGTGGGACGGGACAATATCACAGGCTGCCTACTTAATGGTCTAAAACAGGAGTTAGCAGAACTGCTGAGCATGGTCTTCAGTCTCAGTCTAAGCCCTGGCTTTGGCCCAGCTAAGTGGAAAACAGTAACCATAATCCCCTTGCACAAAGGGGGTCCCTCAAACAACCCCAGGAACTTTAGACCCATAAGCCTTACCAGCCTTATCTGCAAAGTCATGGTGAGAATCATCATGAATCTTATCAACAAGGATATAGGTGAACTTCAAATTCTTGATCCGATCCAGTTTGCTTTGTTAAGGGCAGATCTTGCCAGCTAAACCTAGTGGACTTCTTTGAGAATGCCACCAAGGCCCTGGATGAAGGCAGAACAGTTCACACTGCCTATCTTGACCTAGTCTAGGCCTTTGACACAATTCCTCACTCAGGCATCATTGAGAAACTCACCCAGCTGGGGATTAACCGTTTCGTCACTAGATGGGATGCAAATGGCTCACAAACAGAATGCATGCAGTCAAAACTAGAGATGCCAACTCTGCTAGCTGACCTGTTATCAGTGGTGTTCCACAGAGAGCTGTGCTAGCCCCCCTACTGTTTGGTATCTATTTTTCAGAACTCCATGTGAAAATAGATAGCCTATGGCTTACCAAGTTTGCTGATGACTGGAAACTGGGTGCAATCATCAAATCCCCCAAAGATGTCAAATAATACAAAATGGGCTTACACAGACAAATGATTAGTGCCAAAGCCACATACTTAAACTAAATGCAAAAAAATGCAATATCATCCCTTTCAGCAAAGAAGAAATCCCTGTTAATTACAACATTAATAATATCCCCCTAAGTTGAAATGCAGTGGTGAGAGATTTAGGAAAGCAAGTTGCTAGCAGCCTTAATTTTGATCATCAGGTGTCTACAGTAGTAAGGAAGGCCTTCTATGTTGCACACCTCATAAGCAAGGGTATAGCATCCAAAGCTAAGAAGGTTATAACTCACCTGTACTCAGCTCTCATCAAACCAATAATAGAGTACAATGATCCCTTCTGTATGTACCTCACCAGACATCTGAAGCAACTGGAGATACCTCAGAAGTTTCTCACCAAGAAAATTCAGAGCCTACAACACATGACCTACAAGGACAGTTTGAAGGCCATATCATTTTAATCAGTGTTGTATAGATTGCTTAGAGATTATTTGTGTCTGGCCTACAGAGCAGTTTCAGATCATGCCTTGATGAAGCTGCTGCACATCCATAAATACAATGGGACAAGATCCACTCACTCTAGGGATCTTAGGCTAGCCTGCGATAATAACAGGACATGCTGGAGGGAAAGATGCGTTTCCCAGAGGTTGCCGCTCCTCTAGAACAAACTCCCAATTTGTGTAAAACAGAGCTTTTCAATGATCCTATTTAAGTGTAACTTGGACAACTGGAAGGAAAACTGTAAATGTTCACCAGAGATTTCATCTATGTTCTTTTAGACAGGGACTGCTGGTGCTGATCTTAGATTCACACACAAACGTAGACTATATATTTTGGTCTATAAGGAAACAAGGGTATAACATGGCAAGACTTGTAGAGTCCTTAGGGCCAATAGCCTAGTAACCTCCTATGATCCTATGATCCTATGATTCTCTTGAGATTTCTTCCTGCATGCACTTTCTCTCCTCATTTCTCACTTCCATATATTTTTTTTCTTCCACAGTTTCTTCTTCACCCAGTTCACCCTCTCCCCAGCTTTTTTTTGTCCTTCCTTATCTGTGTTTCCTTCCCTTTCCCCTTCTTTTTCATTGTTTACTGTTTTGTCTTAACAATCCATCCAAAAGTATCCTGTTTTTTCTTATACAACGTGTATTCAAGCACACACCTTCTTGCTATATCTCCTTTCTCCCCACACTGGTTATACTGCACCTTGTTACAATCATTAATTAAATGAGGAAAATTCCATACAAAAGAAACACGATTTGGGTTGATCAGGATATCTTAGTATCCCTCTATGACCAGCCACAAAAACAAATCTTGGCAATTGATTCACCATGTTTTTTTCATATTTCAAAACCGATTCTGACCTATAGTCTCCATTTGATAAGTTTCTCTTATCTCTAACTTTCACAGTATTATCACCAATTTCAGAGATCCTCCATGCATTTTTAACACTGTCTTCTTCCAATCATCAGTTCTAAACTGCAAAGTTACAATTTTTTAACATTTAAGTTACTACCAGAAAAGAACAATTCCACAGATAAATGTGCTTTTTTTATTACACAGTTCCAGAAATGTCATCATCCATCCAGCAGTTTCAAATGTTGTCACCTCTGTCCCAGGATGTATAAAATATTGAATTTCTTGAGCTTTAAAATCCAGAACAGTTACTAAATTGTCCCATACATGATATCTATCTATTACATTGTCAGTTTTGTTCTTATTCTCACAGCTGGTCTTCTCTTCTTTTTAAAAACAGTTTTATCTACAGCTTGTTGCTGCTCTGTCTTTTTTTTTGCCAGTGGTTACTGCTGCATATGTTTTAGTTACTGCATTATGTGCTGCCACAAAACCAGGCAACTTCTCCGTTTCTTGCTACTTTCCATATTTACTTTCATTTACACTCATTCATTGTGGCATACGTTTTAACTGCTGCATTCCCTGCTGCCACATCACCTGGTTCTTTTTCCACATTACCATCCTCAACACTTCCAAAAAAGTTATCTGCCATCTCATCCCATGAAACAGCAGAACTATCACCTGAATCATCTTTCTTATTTTTAACAGAACATCATCTGCAAGCCCTACTGTTGCCAGTTCTGCTATCTGCTTACTTCAACAGACTTGTTTACATCCTTCTCCATGGAGACAGCTAAAAGCTGCTCATTTGTAATGCCCACCACATATTAATCTTTGTTTGCATTCTGAAGCTCCATATCAAACAAAATTTCCACCTCCAAACTCTCCATAACTTTTCTGACCTCCTCCATGCTTCTACTTTCCTTAGGCCCATTTCTCACTGCTGTAGGAGCCCTCTGGTGCCATTTAGCAGCTCCAAAGAGTACAACAAGTTCCACAATGCCTGGCCAATTTTCCTTAGTAGTATAAAATACCACCTCAGGTCACCCCTGAAAAGACAATACTAGCTTAGTAGGACTAACCTAATCAAAAGAATAAATAAACATATATTTATATCAATCAAATTTCACATCTACATCGTTGTTAATAAATTAAATTTCCCTGCTATAAACCACATTATAGCATGACAGATTGTGATTCAGTTGTTATTCAAAGACTACATCTTGTATTTTATCCCTTTTAATATACTACTGCTTCAGCTAAACAATCTTTTCATTGCTAAAAATGTTAACCAATTTATACCCCATCTCTTCTTTTGAGAATGAAATTCCTAACCAGTTCTGTGTAAATTTAAATTTCCCTGCAAGCATTACCCTTTTCTTTCTTTTTCCACAATATTACATCTTCATCTGCAAATGTACACCTTTGTCAGATATACAGGTTGGCCAATACACACTGCATAATTCCATTACCATTCAAACCATCCTCTTATACTATAATCATCAGTGCAACTAATTTGCGTTCAGAAAAAAGATAATCATGCGTAATCCTTATGTACTAACAGACGGTCCTGATAGTCTTTATGGAAACAACAGGAGTAGTGAAGACTCAGACAAATGTTGTAATTAAAAGACAAGCATTATTGCAATGGAACAGGTGGTAGATAAGAATGAATCCTTTTACTCAACGTGAAAGTATTGATGCTAGCAAACTTGTGTAGCAGAAAGCAAAATATGTAAATAGGCCACTTTTCAATGTGCTCTGTAAAATTCAGAGCGCAAGTGTAAAAGTGCTACACTGTTACATGGAATTTGATTAAATAGAGCTTGGAATGGGTGCACATGATCACCAATACCCATGCAACGCTTTGTACTGGATGATGCATTATGGCAGGTGACAGGTATTTGGTTCACTGAAATGGAAAGGTACTGCACGGTTGCTGAATGGATTTGGGATTACTGTGTGTGCCTGTTATAAGCATTGTTTGTCACAGGAGTGCATTCTGATTAACTCAAATAACAGCTGGCCGTACCATGGGTATATATATTGATTATTCACAGACTTATCAGTGTGGACTACAACCACGCAATAGTATTATATTATCAAGAAATAGCCTAAACTTTTAAAACAACATTTCTTTATAAAGCAAACTCCATTCAGTGTGCCTTTCTCTGCAGATGCAAGCTTGTTGGGTGATTTTCTGATGAATGAAATGGTATAGGTCAAGGAATGGGGAGCAGAGTTGCATTACACAGGGATGCTACCATATATACTGTTACGAGCAATGATCTGACAAAAGGCTTAATCTACAGTAGTCTATAACATGTAGGACCAACATGTTTATATGAAAACAACACAAATTAAACAAACAAATAAGTGAAAGTAAGCTAAAAATCTGTGTTTCAGTGAACCACCCAAAGTTGATGATGTGAAGGATCAAATTTTGCTTCAAAGTTGGAAAACAATGCATTTCTGCGAAAGATAATATCCATCATAATGCCTGTCAGTTACATAACAGACAAATGCAATCTTTACAAGACTGCAGGTCATTTTGCCAAGAGACAGCTTACTGAGGAGCTTTTATTTGCGTTTCTCTTATTGAGCATCATGTTTGTTGACACAGCCAACTTATTAACTCCCTGCTAGTCATGTATTATCATTAGTAGGGGGAATAAATGGTTTATATTTGATTTTATTTGTTACAGACATAGTGCATCGATCCACAGTTGACCATTTCAGACACCTTCCGTGAATAGTCTTGCATCAGTGCATAGAAAGGCATGAGGAACAGACTTTTCTCTTATAAAGTGATACTATCTTAAAACCAGAATCACACAGCATATAGACAGAGGCTGAATTAATCAAACACTGGAGTGTTAAATAAATTAAAATATAAATAAGCTCAAAATGCTAGAAGAATGTTAGCAATATATGCAGGAATTTATTAATGATCAAACCAAGACCTCACAGCATATTTCTTTGGAAGTTGCATCTTCTAAACTTGACAGCTAAGAAAAGTCTGTCTTAACCCTATTTTCATTGGCAGAATTGCAATTACAAATACATAAGCTTAAGATGGGTAAAGCTCAAGGGCCATATGGCCTTACTAACATAGTATATTCTTACAAGCATCAACTAATCCAGCAGAATTCCTCCCTGATGGTATATAGTGGTGATTATAATGGTTCTGAAACCAGGGAAGTGAAATTACAGTTTTGGTTCATGCAACCTTATTGTCTTATTAATGGGGATTATCCATCAGTTATGAATATTTGGGAGTAGCAGTTACAGCTGTTGGTTACTAAACTGGTATAAACTGACTGATGCAATTTTATGACTGAATGAAAAATATTTGATGATATGAGATGAGTTTTTCATTAGAGGACTTCACATCCAGGAGGAGCTAGCATAAATTGTTCCTCAACCTTCATGCTAAGAAGTCCCTCAATAAATTCCAGTGGAATTATCTATTGCTGGTCCTAGGGGAATTTTGGACTCCCTAATTCTTATGTAGAGAGCCTCTATGGTAGATAACATTGGTCAATATATCATGTCCAGATAAAATGGACTAAGAAGTAAGGCAGGGGTCCCTCCTTTCATCTCTTTTATTTCTTTTGATGACTGAGCCACTGGAAAAGTCCTTTAGACAAGAGAATGGAATAGAAGATATTAAAGCTAAAGCAGGACTGTGTAAGTTAAATCTGCATTGCAAAAATTGTGGGATGAGCTAAATTTTCTTCTGTCAATTTCTGGATGTAAAAGGTGACTTTGGGTAAGACTACAGTGATATTGGGTCTGTTACTCCTCCCATGATAACCATATAGAATGCATTTCTCCTTAGATAGGATGTATAATGTATCAAATACTTGATGGTGGATGTAGAATGTTCATACTTTACTGCCAGAAAAATGAATGTTAATACATTTATTGCAGATACTGAAAGTTGAATTTTGAGTTGAAAACATGCCATCTTTTGGAGTAGCATTTACTTACTATGTGTCTGATTTTTTTTTTCAAAATGGTTATGTGTGTGTCAGGAGTTGGGCATATCACTTGTACTCAAGGTAAAAGCACAGCCATTGAACTAAGCATTGTAATGTATATGGAAACTACAAAAGTCTCATTCTAAGTCTCACTTTCATTGAGGTAGATTTTAAGCTGGAGGATTGCAACTCGCAGATTTGGATAAGTACCTGATGACCAATCAGATAGCGATTGGATGTACAGGTGGAATGAGATCATATGTATGTGTATATATATATATATATATATATATATACTATAAAAAAGCAGGAAGTTAAAGAGTGGCGTAATTCCTATTTAATGATAGAATTAGATGAGAAGTATTTTCTGTAAGTGTATTGTACATGATCAAACAGTAATAGGATGAAATAAACAATCCAAGTACACATAAACGGCAACCAAGATATAGGCAGGCTCCTTAAAGCAACTCAGAGCAACTCATAGCATCCAATGCTGTAGAAATCTTTAAAATATCACGCTAGTCACGAAAAAGTCACAAAAAGTATAGACGAACATTCTTTATTGGGTACAGTTAGCGCTTTCACCTCCTTGGCTTCATCAGACTGTATTCAAACCCACCAAAAACAGTCATTTATATATCCAATTCCTGTTCTTAATTAGTTAATTGAAACCAATGAGAAACAATAAAAACATCATCTGCTTGATACAATGTATGTATAATTTAAAAGGACATACATTGAGATTCAAAAACGGTCTAAGGCGCTTAGTCAAACATCTAAAAACAACAACTATATACATATTGTAACACATCCAGCAGCTACAAAAATCTGTCTATTAACTCTAAAAAATATGTCTATTAACTCTAAAAAATATAAAATATATAAAATATATATGTGTATTTTTATTTTATATTTTATATTGTTTTTAATACTATTCGATCTGTTATGTTAAAAAATGCTTATACATATCCAACAGACATTCGCCCCTAAAGTTAAAATATCCTAACATATATTGCACAACATATGAATAAAATGCATAAAAATCTATAAATAATGTCAAAGCAGGTTAATGATGAATGTTCCTATAGTTCTTGCTATCCAACTGGGGAGTACCTAACAGTCAAACACTGCTACCTAGTGAAAAAATGGTGCTATGTGCTATCAACTAATGTCTATGTCTATGCAAGATATCATTACGGACTTGTTGTGGAAAGAAGCTAGTGAGACGTGTCCATGAGGTTGGCCTAAAATAGGTACACATATGCACACATACATGGGTGTATATATATATATGCATATATATATATGAAAACATGTCCCCTTTATTTCCCTGTTACCCTCAATCTCCTTTTCTTTAATATCGTTTGTATATTTATCTTGTCATTAGGACCCGGTGCATGATCTGCTCTCAACCGGATGATCCACCTAAGTTCCAGTTCTAGTGTCATGACTAGCGTGATATTTTAAAGATTTCTACAGCATTGGATGCTATGAGTTGCTCTGAGTTGCTTTGAGGAGCCTGCCTATATCTTGGTTGCCGTTTATGTGTACTTGGATTGTTTATTTCTGTTGGGCAACTGACTTATCATCGGCTTGGATTTGGATTGTTGCTTTCAGTAATAGGATGACACCATGTTTTTTTTTATTTTTTTGCCTAATTTCCTGTTGCCACAACAATGTTTGAACTTATATCATCCAGACTTGATGCTTGGAATCAAAGCAAATTAAGGAGACTGTTTCAGTTATTTGCTCTAAATGGTTTAAAACATTTAAAAAAGTATGCATTCTTTTCAGTTACTACTGAATGATTTTTATAAAGTCTTCAGACTTACTGTTTAATGTAGAATGAAGGCTGGGATAAGCCATAGAGTAACACGCTGGTAGACTACCCAATGAATTATTAACTTGGAACAGTTTCTGCTGTTATCTTAATTAGTAAGAGGTCTTACTATGGTTGAAGTGCAAAATGGAGTAATTTTGAAATACATAGGGGAAAAAGTCGGGTAGGTATTTAAAGCAAAATGGTAGGAATTTGCCGGCTGAAGCATTTTCTGACAGACTTGTTGTGAGACAATGGCCTATTTATTTGTGGAAGCCTTTGTTTATCCTTTTCTTAATTCTTCAAAAGTTATGTTTTATCTTTCCTTCTATGATCCCATATTGTTGGAGGTCTCCTAACACTGAGATAGGATCCTGGAAACATGCACTGGAACTGTCTGAAATAATCTGTTTGCTGGAAAGGTTCATAGGTCCATATGTTCATAGGAAAGGTATGAAGTGTTACCTCCAAAACAGTTGGTGATAATAGCTGAAAGTAATAAAAAAAATGTTTTTATAAATAGAGATTCCAGAATTATTCTGAGTCATTACAAGCATCATCTACATTTCTTGGTAACTTTATATTATTGCCTGTAATTGGAAATTATTCTCCTCTCCAGTGATGCAGATGTAGAAAAATTGATAATGTTTAAAAACTGACTATATATTAACTGTGATGAAAATGAGAGGAATGAGAATAAAATCGCAATGTGTTGGACCAAATGCCTTTCAGTCTTAGCCTGATTTGTATTATATTTTTTGCACATCGAGGCTGTAAATGTATGTAATAGATCATTGTAGCAAGGTAAAATCTTCATTTGTGGTACTTTATAAAGAAGAGTCATTTGCTCAGTTTTTTATACTCATGCAGGTCATCGAGGATTCCATGTCACCTGGTCAGCTCTGTTTCTAGCTGTTAACTGTTTGCATCCTCTTTCATCTTCCTCCTTGTTACCTATGGTTCCATCTGTGTATAGACTTTACATATATGTAACTGCTGTCATGCACCTGACAATGGGGGCACCTGTTCTTTTTGGGGTGCCACCCATCTGTGGCTGATGAGTGGACTGCTGTTCAGTGGTAGTTTGAAATGTCCCCTGACTACTGTTACTGGACTGCTACAGCTTACCCTGGCTGCCCCTGGCTATGTGTTCTGCTGTGCCTCTTGACATGGGTGCCAAGATTCAACTCTTGACCTTTGCTCTCAAGGTGAATTTCTTGGCATCCATGTCTTGAGCACATAATAAGAGTGTTATGATCATCGAGACACACATAATCCTCTGTATCATGCCTTTTGCAAATGGTCTCTTTCTGCATTTTGTGAAATACTGTATTATTTGCATGCATTATTTAATCATACAGCCACTTATTTCCTAATTAGATAAAAAGTATCCATTGGAAATTCATATTTTTGAAGACAAAACTAGTAGCTTTTTTTATAGGTTCATATGTGTTTACTAGGCTAATGACCACAAGGGCCTTTTTAAGCCTAGCCATGCATTCCAAATCTCTGATACCCTTGATAAGTGTAAGCATGGGCCTGGGAGATGAACCATTTACAGCTTACCTGTGTCCATTAGAGACATAGGTGCCAAACAAGGGATGAATTTCTGGTTCCCCATCCAATTGTCCAATTTACACTTGAACTGGATTAGGGAGGAAATCTGTTTCACATGGATGGGGAGCCTGTTCCATAGAAGGGGTAGTCTCTGGGGTACACACCTATCTCTCCAGCAGGTCCTATTTATATCCCAGGCAAGGTTTAAGTCTTTAGACTGAATAATTCTGGTGCTATTTGTTTTGCGGATATGCAGGAGGTCCATCAGAGTGGCAGCTGACAATGATCTGTATGCCAGGCATAGATCTCCCCTCAAAAGCCAGTAGGAGACAGAATACAAGGATAGGGCCTTGAGGCAGTCTGCACAGGACATTTTACTTACACCCTGTATTCTTTTAGTGAGAAACCTCTGTGGACATTTCAATTGTTGGATATGCCTGGTTAGGTACACACCAAAGGGGGCATTGTACTCAATGATAGGTCTGATGAATGCTGAATGCAGTGGAACAATGACTTCCTTCGACTTAGATGCCATACCTTTGTTTATAAGATGTGGAATGATTTTCTCACCACTGTAGACACATGATTGTCAAAGGCTAGATTATTATCTATGTGTGACCCTAAGTCCCTGACTACTGGGTCAATTCTATGAGGTGTGTTGTCAATATGATAGTTGCCAAGGATGGATGCCTTCCTAAAAGATATTATTATGCATTTCTTGGCATTTTGTTTTAGTCCATTTGTTTGTTTGTGTCAGCCCCTCCTGGAGAACATTTGTGTCAGTGTGAGATTCAATGACAGCTCCTAATTAGCAATCATCTGCAAATTTAGTGAACCAGAGACCACTGACATTGGCCTTGACTTCTGAGAAGTAAATGCCAAAAAGGAGTGGCCCAAGGGCTAATCCCTGAGGGGCTCCATTTGTGATTGGCCTCTTTGTAGAGGTGGACTCCCAAATGCTAACTTTCTGGGCCATGTCTGTGAGCCAGTTGGCTATCCACCAGGTGGCATATGGGTTTGTACCTAACCTCTTGAGTTTGTCAACAATGTCCGAATAGGGTAATATGTCATATGCCTTGGCCAGGTCAAGGTAGGCAGTGTGAACAATTTTGCCCTCATCCATTGCTTTGGTGACCTTCTCGAAGAAGTTCACTGAGTTGAGTAAGCATGATCTGCCCTTGACAAAACCAAATTGGGTTGGTCCAGTGTCTGGAGGTTTACTATATCTCTGTTAATCACCTCATTGATAATTCTTTCCATGGCTTTACATATGAGACTAGTGAGCCTATGGGTCTATAGTTTCCAGGGTCTGTAGATGGCCAACCTGTGTGCAGAGGGATGACTATTGCCTTACTCCATTAATGAGGCACGAACCGTGTTTGGAGGCTACAGTTAAATAGTAATTCCAGAGGCCCTGATAGGTCATGTTTCATGCTATTTAGAAGGCATTCTAGGATATCGTCTGGGCTCACTGATGTAGTGTTTTTGGTCTTAGAGAGAGTATTATGGACCTTTGTGGTTCCTTAGTGATAGTAGGGCGGAGTTATATTGGGTCAGTATTAAATCAGTGAATGCTTAAAAAAGCGAATGCTGATTTATCAACCCCGTATAAGTGAAAGCTTACAATCCAAAACACTTAGAACAGTGTTTTTTCCCCAGGAAAAAAAATCGCTGTTCCATAAAAAAAATAAATAAATAAATAAATAAATAAATAAAAACTTTAAAACATTACATAAAGTGGGGGGCTTTGCCCCCCACACCACCTGATGTGCGGGGCCATGCCCCCACACCCCCCACTTAAATATACCAACTCCGAGATCGCACTACAATGAGGAAAATGGCAAAGTAATGGAGGCGGCCAATCGATTTCTTTCCCAAGGAAAGAAATCACTTATATGCCGTTTCGCTATTTTGCTGTTTCATGCTTTAAGTTTGATCAAGATGCATTCAAAGGAATGCGTCTTCGATTATATAATAGGAACCTGGTTATATTTGATATTTCCTGAGGGAAAGTTGAGGGGGAGAGGGGAAAGGTTGAAGCTGAATTTACCAGCCAGGAGGTTTTCTACATCTTCTGGCTCAGTCTAGGTGATTCCCTTTACAATGAGCTCTGCACACAATTGTGTATTGCCTTTGAGGTCGCGGACATAGCTAAAGAATGCTTTGTAGTTGTCCTTGGCCTGGGAGGCCAAACTTACTTCAAATTTGGCTTTGGTAGACTTTATTTGTCCTCTGAGTTGTTTGTTTAGTTTGATGAGAGTGCTTTTATCCTGCTGGGTGCTGCACCTCCTAATTTTTGCCATGATTTTCTTCTTCCTATTATACAGCCTATTGATTTTGTGATTCCACCAGGGTGGCTTGCTTTTTGAGTTAGTTCTGTATTTCTTCCTGGTGGGTACCTCTGCCTCTATGCAGCTATTAACATGCTTGTACAGGTTTTCTGTGAACAGTTCTGCATAGGCAGCAGTGTTCTCAGGGTTTATGGGAGCTTGAAATTTTGCCAGGTTCTCAATTAATAGTTAGCATTAGAATAGTTCCTGAATATTCTAGGTTTATCAGTGGGTCCAGGTTTTATTTTTACTTCAAAGGAGACCATTTTGTGGTCTGACCTTATCAGGGAAGGCATTACAGTAGGTGTTGTGCAGCACTCTCCCATATATTAGTGAGGACCAGATCCAGTATGGTTGGTGTATTGACTATCTGGTCCAGGGAGTCTGTGTTTATAAAATCCAGGAATCTCTGTGCATCTCTGTTCATGTACATTTGGGGTTGTATAGGATTCCCAGTTAATAGTGGGGTAATTAAAGTCACCCATGAATATTGTATTGGGTTGGATGGTTAGTGTTTCTAATAAGTTTAGATACATGGTATGGGTTTCCTGGGTCATAGAAGGGGACCTATAGCTTGCAAGGAAGTGGTATTGGATTTTGTCTATGGTGATATGAACATGGAGCAGCTCAAGTGCATTGTCCTGTTTGACCAGACTTGAAGTATATTTATTTTTCATGTAAATAGAGACACCTCCACCTTTAGTCCCTGCCTGTGAAGTAGCTGGCCTAAATGTGTGGAAGGCATTATAACCTTGCACTGTTGGTGTGCTCTCCGTGGGTTTTAAACTATGTCTCAGTGACTGCACAGACGTCAGCATTCTCTAGCATAAAGAGAGCTTCTAGTAAGTGGTTTTAAGATTAAATGACTTGTTAACTAGTATGCAAAGGGAACAAAAGGATCTAGGCCACATTGCACAATGTACATTCTGTTCATTCAGGGGTAATTGTTCTGTTATGAGTGGTCGGCATGACAGAGTATTACCTCAGATCAGAGGAAAGAAATAGAAACAGAACAGCAAATGCCTACATCTTTTGTTCTGACGAGCTATTACAATAACACTAGTGTAATCAGAATTCTCGTGCTCGAATTCTGGCTGCAGAGGTTGAGTCAAAGTTAGATGAGCACTGCCTCTGCAACATATAGTAAACACACTTCCAAAATAAGCTTTGTGATCAAATCCCAGAAGAGAAGTTCATGTCTCATGAAACTCTATTAATCGAATAGATTTTTATCTACTTAATCTGAAATGCAAATGGATAGGGCTGTGAACAAAGCATTGGTTTAGAATGGAAACAAAATACGGCATTTCAGAAAATGTATTATTACAGTATATCTCTGGTTTGCATTCTTTAAAACAGAAGCATGCAGTTATCAGTGTGCTACTCATAACTGATGCAGGGGCCTTGGCAACTGACCTTACAACAGTAAATAGTTTCATATGCCTCAGACTGGGACAAAACTGCACCTCTGAATAAAGGCCTTGTTTCTTGATCCATACTATTTACTCACATTTTTTCAGCCAAGTCACAGACTGTGGCAGTTAACCTTCCTGCAAGCCTTATCCAAAATATAAACACTCCAGCTACAACTATATTGCAGGGAATGCCATTGTGAAAACACAAGTCAGCATTGTAAATCCTTCAGTAAACAAGCCAGAGGCTAAAGATTCCTCTTTGGCTCTACGGCAGCTGGGAAAAATGTTGAAATTTGACCGCCACAGACTATTTTTAGACAGAGAGATGATAGTTGTGGCCTTTGCATGAATTCACACCTGAAAAATGTCATGTACATGACTTGTAGACATTTTATGAAAGCAAGAGTTTATGTCTCTTAGAATGTCTGAACACATAGGTGCAGTTTTCTGAGTAAATATAGAGAATACACAATATAAAGACATTTTGTTATGTTTGGTTGCTCACAATATTCAACTTATTTTTCATTTAATTTGCTAAAAGCAATATATTTCTGTGCCTACAAAATATGATATAGTATGGTATTATTTAAATCAGAAATGGCAAGAACAAGGAAAAGTGAAAGTTTGCTAAAACCCACCATATTGTTTTAAAAGTCTGCCCAGAGTAAACATTCCCTTTGTCAAATCTGTGATACTGAGGATACAGTGCACTGTTGCCAACTTCATATGTTCTTTTTACTAATCTACACAGATACCATAATGCATATTTATAGGCTGACTATCCTAATAAATAGAGAAGAAATAACATTTGAAACCGACATTTTGGGGTTTATTCCTAAGCAAGAAAAGAGAATCATAGGTGTGCTTGGCATATGAATACAATTTGATCAACACTTTCTGTTTAGTCACTTTCTTAGAGAATATGCCATCACATCTAGCTTACTAATGACTAATGCATTTTGTTCCTTACATGGTTAGTGTTACACATGTATTCCTCCATTCATTCCTCCACAGGTTTTTAACTCATTGTGCTCTATAGAGGATACACAATGCTCTACAGTCTACCTCTCCCTCTGTAGTGCTGACTTTTCAGCCCTCTAATCTCAGACTGGTATCCTTGTTTTAACATAAGCACCATTCTGAAATGCTCCCATCTTGGATATTGGGGATTTTCAGAGGGATCCTCATTTTTTCTCAAACTTTGCACCTTACCCTTTGCCATGTGGTATACACATTAACATTATTTGCTTTGTTGTTTTTTGTGTTTAGTCTCGTTTACTCTTCTCCTGAATGCCATTGTGTTACTCATGTGCTTTACTGATGCGCTGCACTCCAGAGTTTGTGGCAGAACTATTAACTGTGCCTGTCTCTAGACACTGCTGCTTTCTCTAAACCTCCTTAACATCATGTTGCTTGTCTTGTTAGAGATACTGATTTACTTATTTATGTATTTGCTTATTTGTTTTACTTACTTTTCAACTGGGAAGACACATTTTCAATGGAGTCCTAAGGAGACAACTCCGAGACTGGCAGTGGTAAATAACTGAAGACAGTAAAAATGATATTTAAAAAATGGATCATGACATAGCTTACATACATATACAAATCTCCATAATGTATTGACAAGTCCCTTTTTCACTGATTACACAATACTATAATCATTCAGTATGCAATTCAAGTTGACTGTCCAAATGTTTGACTAAGGAAATTTAACTTAAGGAGGTAAAGCAGAGATAAAACTCAAGGATGGAGATGGCAATATAGAGAAGATAAATGACAGGAGAAGACAAGATGGAGGTGGGATACTTATAAATGGATGGAGATGGAGGGTCATGAGAAAGGTTTAGGAAGACAATAAAGTGTTCAGGGAAAAGTGAGTTGATGGAATCCAGGTGGCAAATAGTGACTAATGGGAACATAAAGCTTTAGAAGGAGAATTCAAAACCAAGTTGCAAAACTAGAAAGGGAATTATTTATAATACAGACTCTCTAGGCTGACTCCAGAGTGGACAAGAATGGGTGTAAGAAGCTTAACCCAACTCATCATGCTGGGAGACAAACATATTCATTTTGTGACAAATGGAACCTCTGTGTATTTGCTGGCTATAAATGTCTTTGACTTTAGCATGTGAATCAAAAAGAATCTTATCTAAGTAACCTATATCTGCAAATCGAAATGAGCTCTCACTCTCAGAATACAACTTGTTGTTTTGAAGACACTCCTTATAAGGGAAGGAGTCCACTAAATGTTTGGGCCACACTAGATGCTAACAAAATGCATTGGCAGCAGTGGGCATAAGATATATTGTTGCTCTTTCAAACATATTATTGTCAGCATAAAATCTAACATTCAAATAATCAATCTATGTACATGAAATAGTGCATGTAAATGGAATTACAAATTAATTTAGCTGCAGTCTTGTGATTAACAACAACAGAAATCAGTATCATTGCTGTAAGATAAATATATCTTTGCTCGGACTGGGAACAAACTATAGTCACATTACCATGCTTCTGGTAAAGTCCATGCTGATGCTGAAGAGATGGATATGGGCTTGCAGCTTTTACTGTAGCTAAAAAAGTATCCTTCACCTCTAAAGAGATATCATGCAACAACTGTAGGAAATGCTTAATGTCCACACATATAGTGAGAGAGCTTTTGCACTTGACTGTTAAAAGTACTAAGTCAAATGACAAGCTAAGGGGCGGAGCAGTTTTTACTGGCCCAACTCTGTAGGGGGTTAAACAAAGTAGGAATGGTTCTGTCATGATATGAAGAAGTAAGGCAACTTGAAATTAATTAGTAAGTGCAAAAGATTAGGTTCATAGGTTCATAGGTTCATAGGTTCACAGGTAGGTATTAGGCTATCGGCCCAAGGGCCTACGTAAGCCTAGCCAACAAGGTTCCCTGGCTTATGCCACCCAAGAAAGTTATTTTCCTGTGCCACTGTCGAGCAGAGACACAGAAGTGATCCCCAGGGTGTATTTCCTATTTCCTATCCACTCATCAAGATTTTTCTTGAAGAGTGCTAATGAAGAACTTTGCTTGACATAGATGGGTAGCCTGTTCCAGAGTATGGGAAGTCTCTGGGACAGGAATCTATCCCTCCAGCATGTCCTGTTTATTGTGGTGTCTAATGAGTGTCGAGTAGAGAGGAACAATGACCTCTTTTTTCCTGGATGAGAACCCTTTTATGATAAGGTGTGCCACGTAGAAGGGCTTCCTGACAACTGTGGTGATGTGACTATCAAAGGAGAGACTACTGTCCACCTGGGTCCCAAGGTCTCTTATCACGCATTCAGTGTTAAGTAGATTGCTGCCTATGTGGCAATTCATGGGTACAGAGTTTTTACCAAAGGGGATGACACTGCACTTTTTGACATTGAGCTTGAGGCCATGGCTCTGACACCAAGGAATTTGGAAAATAGCAGGGGAATCATACAGGAGGATGAGGGGTTATCATAAATCTGGAGCAGCAGATGATGTTGTTGTACAAGTCATTCATTACTCTAAATAGATTATGTCAAGAAGCAAAAAAGTAGACTAACACATATTCTGGGCATGTGAGTAAGGACAGGCTGAGAGGGAAAAGCTTGAGAGGAACGGTCAAGGATATTCTCCATATGAGATTTGAGAGTAATGAATGGTCTAAAAAGGATAACGATAGAAGCAGAAGAAGATGAATGTCATTCTAGTTTTAGCTTCTTTTACTATTCTTTTGCTAATAAGAGCAAGAGCTATCAGGCTAACAGGAGTAGTAGTGCTGAAATTGAATTCATCCTCAAGTCTTGGTGAGTACCTTCGTGAGATGGACCTACAGAAGTAGGTCACAAAATAAAATAGATAGCTGGATGCACAAGACCCAGGATAAAAAAGTGCTCAATCCTGATAGGCACACTGGTGTCATGCCTGGAAAAAATGACAGTGTAGAATCCTCAAAATACAGAAACATTCCTACAATGGGGCCAGGCCCGGGGGGGGGGGGTGCCCCCCCATTGTAGAAGGAAGTAGCAGTCCACAAAAATCACAAAAACTGATAGGCCAAAGAAGAATCATAAAACCTATAGAGTGGACTATTGAGGATAAGAAAGAAATTATGTATTGTTACTATTATGCAAAAAGCCCAGAATTTCTAGACACAAGATATACAAAATGATTAAGAGAGAAATTAGAAGAAAAAAAATACTTCCGCAAGAAAAACTGTTAGAAGTTTCAATTGAAAATGTGCATTCATTAATACAACAGATTTGTGAAACACAGTATATAGATCAAGAAACTTTGATCTGTTTGGAAAACAAGCATCTGAGCAACTGCAAAAATATAAACAACAAAACCTAGAGATATTTGAAAAGTATAAAAAAGAAATATGGACATGGGAAAGAAAGAGAGATTTGATATGGTGCAATAGTTATGCAAAGCAGAAAGCCAAATTAATTAATATAAAGAAGGCAGCCTCAAGAAATACAGGCAAAGGCATTCGGATATGGAAAATTTCACAATAAAAATAATATCACAAAGATGGAATGTAGAAAAGAAGATTAGTAAAGTAAAAGTTAAAAAAATAGAAGTCGAAGTTATGAAGTGCCTGCAAAGTGAAGGATTTACTATAGAAGGTCTAACACAGGTTACATCACAAAGTAAGGAGAAACAGGAAGGTCAGAAGACATCTGAAGAAGAACTATGGACATGGGAAAGAAAAATAGATTTAAAATGGAGTGATATTTATGCAAAGGAGAAAACAAAACAAACCAATATAAAAAGAGCAGCACCAAAGATATTTGAAGAGAAATACAGGCAAAGGAATCTGGACATGGAAAACTTTACAATACAAAAAAATAACAAGACAAAGAGGAAAAGTAGAAAAGGAGATTAGTAATGGAGAAGTTAAAGAAATAGAAACTGAGGTTATGGAGTACCTGCAAAGTGAAGGATTCAGTGTAGAAAATTTAATGCAGTAAGCACCATGGGTCTATATTAGAACATCGAAGTATTAGTACTTCGAATGTTCTAATATTGAACCCTTTGCATCGAACGCTGAAAATAGTGAAGCTGCAGAATATCTAATACTTTCCTAGGGAAAGTATTTGGTGGACCGTTTCTGCAGCTTTGCTATTTCCTCGACTGTGGAGTGAAGGTTATGGACCGGGTTAAGGTAAGTGTGCAAATGAAGGTCAGTGTGCGATAGGGACCTTAGGGTTAGGGAGCGGGAAAGGTGAGTGTGCAACAGGGACTTTAGGTTTAGGGAGCATGTAAGGTGAGTGTGCGATAGGGAGTTTAGGGTTAGGGAGTGGGTAAGGTGAGTGTGCAATAGGGACTTTAGGGTTAGGGATCGGGTAAAGTGAGTGTGTGGTAGTTACAGACCTTAGGGTTAGGGTTGGGTTAAGGTAAGTGGATAGCTAGTAGTGTATATATGGTTTAGTGTAGGGTTTTGTGAAGTGTATGTGTGTGGATTATGAATTTTGGTGTGCTTGTATTGAGTGTATGTTTGTTGGAATGCTGTTCTGAGTGTTTGATGTTATGGTGTTTCGAGTGAAATGGTTCGATATTAGAACATTCGATGTGGTAAAATTTCGAAGTTCTGATATAGACCCAGCACCACAACAGGATAGATCAATGGGTATCCAAATTAAAGGGAAACCAGTGGAACAGGAAGCAATTGCTCAGGTGCATATCAATATATTTTGGAGCCTTCCACAGGAAACCAGTATAAATGTTCACTTGAAGTTAGACAGCAAGGAAATGAACGGGAAGCTGTGGAAACTCTGATGCAGTCAATGCTGAGGAGTGATAGCCAGTGAGTTCCCATATGACAGAGCAATGGATGGCACAGGATGAAATTGAAGAGAATGTGCCACAGAAAGATGCCATAGAACTTTCTATAGAATGCCCACAGGAAATGGAAAACAAGGGATGTGTCCTCAGTTTGGAAGAAAATGAGCTAAGGGAAGAGTTGCTTGATTTAATAGACATGGATAGATATATTAAGATCAATGAGAGAAACAGACTGCAAAACATCAATAAAACCCAAAACATCAGAAGTCTGATAAAACAAATGAATGCAGTAATTAGGACTGCCCATAGAGATCCATGTGATATAACAGAAGTAAACAGGATATAATATTGTGCAGCTAAATTAATAACTGATACATTTCTACCACATGAACACAGGGTAGCGAGGGAAAGGGAGGGGAGAAATCAAATACCATCATGGAAGTATCGAATAGAGAAAACTATAAAGCAATTAAGACAAGAAGTTTCACTGTTAGAAGACTATAAAAGAGGGAATAGATCAGCAAAAATACTATGAAATGTAGATATGATAAAAGCAATGCACAGCATTAGAACAGAGCAGGATCTAGCATTGCAAATAAACTAAAAATTACAGCACAGGTGAAAAAACTTAAAAGATACACAGATAAATATAATGGAAAAGTACAAAATAAGCAATTTATTGATGACCCAAAAAAGTTTATAGACAACTGGGAAACAAAATAAAAGGAACTGAAAGACTGCCAAGAAAAAGGAAATAGATACATTTTGGAGAAGCATCTATGAAGATCCTGTGGAACGTAACAAAAATGCTAAATGGATAGAAAAAGTAAAAGAAAGAATAAGAAGTTTCAAGGTGCAGGATATTAAATGGGATGAAGTAACAGCTAGAGAGATTGAAACAAAGTTAAGAAAAGCCTGTAATTGGAAAATCCCAGGCCCACATGCAGTACATAACTTTTGGTAAAAAGTATTAGCATCTTTGTATGAAAATTTAGACATGAGTAAGAACTATTTATATGCGCACCCCAAACAGACACCAATTTGGCTAACAACAGGCAAAACAATGTTCTTACTTAAGAGTGAACCTGCAAGCTACCCTAAAAATTATAGACCAATAACTTGCCTTCTGACAACGTGTAAACTATACATGAGAATTGATGCTGACAGAGTTTATAGTCATTTAGAAGAAAACTCAATTATGGCAGTAGAACAAAAAGTCAATAAAAGAAAGTCATATGGAACAAAGGATCGTGTTGTTAAACAAAGTCATATTGGAGAGCTGTTAAAAGAATATAAGTATGGCATGGATTGACTATAAAAAAGCATTTTATAGTATCCCACATTAATGGATAAAAGAGTGCTTAAAAATGTATAAGAAAAACCCTACACTGATTGACTACATTGCAGTTGCCATGAAATAGTGGCAGACCATTCTGCAATTAACCATGATAAAGGACAGATTAATATCCCATGGATAAAAATTCAAAGGGGATAATCCAGGGTGACTCTCTGTCACCATCGCTATTCTGCCTTGCCATTAACCCATTACGCTGTTTACTGAACAGCTTAGGCCATGACTATAATTTGACTCCTAGAAAACAGCAAAGTGTAAAGACTTCTCATCTTCTCTTTGTCCATGATTTAAAACTGTATAGCTCATCAGATGAAAAACTGAAAGCACAACTGCAAGTTGTCAAATTTTTTTCAGATGATAAGAATGTCATTTGATCTTGATAAGTGTGCAAAAGCAACCTTTAAAGCAGGAAAACTGCAGCACCAGGAAAACATCAGTTTGGGACAATAATGTGATATAAAAGAACTTGAGCAAAAGGGAATGTAGAAATATTTGGGAATTGATGAAGGATCAGCAATAAAACATGAACAACTGTGAATGAAACTTAGTAAGGAGTACTTTAGAAGACTTAAATTAATTCTGAAAACAGCATTGACATCTAGGTACAAAAAACAAACTATAAACCAATTTGCTCTTCCTATCCTAACTTACAGTTTTGGAATGATTGACTGGCCCCAAAATTTGTTGGATAGATTAGATAGGAAAACAAGAAGGATGCTTCATGCTCACCAAATGATTTATAAAAATCAATGTATACCAAGATTATACATTACCCATTCCGAAGGAGGGATGGGCCTCCTTGAATTTGATTACATGTAAATATCTTCAATTGTGGAACTCCACACATATCTGCTGAACTCACAAGACCCACATGTAGTGAAAGTTTTGAAACATGAGGAGAATAAATCTAACATGACTTCTCTGCTTAATTTAGCTGATGCATATCAGCATCAAGCAGGAATGGAAATCAAACCAGAAGTAGATAAAAATCAGGCAGCAACTGAATGTGCCAAAAAACAAAAGAAAGAATATAAGGAGAAGGACCAGATGAGAAGGCAAGAAATGTGGAAAAAGCATAAAAATAGCTGCCGGTATAGAAAACTTCTGGAAGAACCTCATGTTGATCAGAAACAAATGCAGGAATGGCTAAGGAGAGGTGAATTTAAAACAAGAGATGAAAGGTTAATATTGGCAGCCCAAGATAGTGGGATACATACACGCTGGTTTACAAAGTCCATTGAACATGTGGGAGAAACAGACAAATGTAGGTTTTGTAAAACCGAATTGGGAACAGTTGCACGCCTCGTTGCTGATTGTGACATACTAATGGCAGAAGGACTGTATACTGAAAGGCATAATAATGTGGCAAGATTGTTGAACTAGGGATTGTGCAAGCATTACGGTATTGAAGTGGCTGAAAAACACTGGAAATGTGCCACAAAGCATCATAGAAAATGATGAAGTTTATATCACATGGGATCACTCATACCAACACTTCAAAAGATAGATGCTAGAAAACCGGATATAGTGGTCTGAGAAAAAAGACAAAAGTAGCACTGATCATTGAAATTGCTACACCCAGTGACTACAGTGTCTTGTGAACAGAGAGACACAAAGTCATAAAATATCAGGATCTGCAGGCAGAAATGAGAGTAGTGTGGAAGAAAGATACCCACAGAGTTCCAATAGTAGTAGGAGCAACAGGTCTTATAAAAAATAATCTACAATTGTATTTTGATATGTTACCAATCCATGTAACCCCGTACGAATTGCAGAAGGAGTTATTACGGGCACATTGCATGTGCTGTTAACAGCACTTTTGGCTAACATCAAATAATAAAACAATACTAAATTCATGAACTTTAATCATACTTTGACTTAGGAATGGAGTCTGTTCCCATCATGGTATCAGTAACCAAAAAGATTTGAAGAAATAAAAAAAGAGCAAGGGAATTCCTCTGTTTTCATCCTGAAAAAGGAAATCCTCCAACTACTTAGAGTAATAATCAATGAGGCAAGCCTTAATGGTAGCCAGAGTAAATGTAGATGGGGATGGGAGAGAATCCTGAATTCCTATTAGATCGAATGGAGTAGTACAGCAAAATCCCGGAAGTCCAAGGATATCTGCAATAACAGTGGCATGCAGAGCTGAAGAAGGATGACACAAAGAGTCTCTTTGGATGACCATTAGTCAGTTTTTTGGACTAATATGTTTGACAGTAGGGCTTTCCATTAGCCAAATGTTTATTGGATGATCATAACCAGTTAGGATTGCATGAGAGGACTCCTGTCTGGAGGATGCTAAGAGCCTTTCTCCCTAAGGTATGATGGCAGTCTCACTTGAGTTACAGATGATACACTGCAGGAGAGTGGATTAAAGGAGATGTGACTTTTCTATGAATGGATGTCTTAGGAAATGTATAATTAAAAATTAGTTGTGCTGTACTTCCCGTAATAATGCTAACTTTGCTTTTGTTGGTCTGGCATGCATAATTTAACTTAATATTAACTACGTTGAACACCTGCTGCACCTGTACTGCATGCATACAGATTTTACCTTATCTTGCTTTTAACGAAAGCTTATATAAACAGATAATTTCTTATGGAACTGTAATGGCAAGACTGTTGTGAAGAATGACAGGTACTCAGTGGATCACCTATTGCAGACGCATCATCCATGAGCTTGAAATGAGTCAGGCACTGGAGTCTGGCTGTAGGAAGGAGAAGGTAGGTATTTCATGTATGTTTTTTGAAGCCTGTTTGAAATTTAGAGAAATAACTGGAGCAGTGAGATGTAACAGTGAAAGATAATTAATTTTTGCACATGTGATGGGAGCACTTTCATTAAGGAAAACTCACCCCTCCCTCAGTCTTTATCTCATCCAAGAGTTATTTCCCCTTAACATAACATATTTGTTTAATTAAACAATGTCAAGCACTAATTAACTGTTAATGTGTCAGCCTTCTGTCAGAGACTAAAATAAATAGCCAGCATCATATTATGTTCTACAACTGAAACCTTGAGGAGTTTTGAATAGTATTTGTTTCATTCAACATGAAATGTCATATGTGAGTCATTAATCCAGACTGGATACAAAACATTGCTAATATCCTGCCAACCAAGGTTGAGTTAGTCACAGATTAAGGAGCACATCAGACAGGAGAAAAAAAGCAATACAGTACTTTGGCCCTGTAGCTCAGGGGTTAGAGCACCAGTCTAGTAAAACAGGAGTCATGAGTTCAAATCTCATCAAGTGCCCTTTTGTCCTTTAGGACTGGGGTTTGGAATAATGGTTAAGGTGTTTCCCTCATATGCAAGTAGTTCAGAGTTTGATTCTCACCAAAGGAAACTGGTTAACTTTAAAATGGCTCACAAGTGCATCTAGTTTAGATCTTAACTATGAACTTGGTAAAACAGCCTGGGGGCTGGTGAAGTAAGTCCCAATGTGTTATAATCTTGAATCGTAACAAGGATGTGTAATTTAGATACTTTGTAGGAAAATATAATGTACTTGAAATACTTGAAAAGCATTCTAACAGCCTCAGGTAAACTTTCGTAACAATGTGTCGACGAAAAAAATTGCTAACACTGTCTCCATAGTTAGCCTGAGAAGTCACTGATTCACAGTAAATATAGAGTAAATAAGCCTGAAATTATTACATCTAGGCTTTGTCATATAATGAAGACACAGAATGCAATTTGGGAGAAAGAAAGAAAAAAGAAAGAAAGAAAGAAAGAAATACCTTAAAATAAAATTGTGAAATATGGCCAGTGATACATAATATATATACATTTAGGTTTTTACTTCCTCACTCACATTTCACGCTGCTCAGAACTCATCTAACCTCAGCTGAATACTCATCTATGTATTACAGCACAAGACACACAGATTGTGTCTGTAAATATATGTTATGTAAGTCTGCATGACCTCAGAGGCAGTATACAGAGGCAGTATGGTTGCCAGTCTGCAAAATAAACTTACTACCAATCATGAGAATATATTGAGTCCAGTGATTTGCAGCAAATTGGCAAAACTGGAATACTTGGTGCTTCAGTTTAAAAAACAGATCTATATTCATATGTATTACACATATATAAGTATATAGTAAGGCCCCCATCTCTCTGTGCCATTGAGCCAGGATTATAACATCATGCTATTTTATGTAAATTAACATCTTTCACATCTGTCTACATAAAGTGTGGGATGTTTTTTTCTCTATCTGCAGCCAATAATTTTAACATTGGCGCAACCCCCTGTATTCCCACTAGGAATTATGATGTCAGTAACACTGGATAAAACAGCAGCCCTGAAACTAGAGGATAAAAGCAGTAAGAGGGAATGCTGAATAAATGGAAAGCTCCTCTCCTCATCTAAGGGGAGAGTGATAAGATAAGTCTCTGCCGGATGAACACTTAGTACTATTGTTATTACTGCTACACTTAAAATCATCATCATCATTATCAGTTTTTGCCACTCCATCCTGCAAAGATAATGGTTGAAAGTGCTCAGTCACCACTTGCTAAAACTATATTGCAGAATGCTGACAAGTGATTCATATCTGCAATTACCCAAATCCTAACAGAAAATAAACTCATATACACCCTCTTTCAACTTCAAGGCAAACCCCTCCCTCTTACACCAAGACTTTTCAAATACTATTAATCCTTGGCTAACCACTGACCTGAAAACTTTGCTCAAACTTAAGAACAATCTGTGGTCTTCAGGGAGACAAAACCCCTCAAGAGAAAATTGCACCGACTTTACCTCTCTACTTAACACGGTTAAGCAAGCCATACAAAGGCACAAAACCAAGTATTTCAGACAAAAACAACCTGATCTGCTAGGCAAACCTAAACACTTTTAGCAGGAAGTAAATCTTTTTACAGGCTGAAATTCCACAGATCCCACCTCATCCCTTGTTACCATCCATACCTCTCAAGGCCAATTCTCAACATCTGAAGTGTTTAAGAAATTCAGCCACCTTCCTGGAAACACCCCCCCCCAACATTTTTCTACCTCTTTTATTTAAGAAATTTATTGACAGAGACCTTGTCCCTTACTAGAAAACATATCTCTAAATTCACTTTGTTGTGCAGACAACCTACTTTCCTGGGGGTCTATATCATATGATCGAAGTTCCAAAACTTCAAATCATTAAAGGACGAACTTTAATGACCAAAGTCTCAGAACTTCGAACACACATAAAAAAAAAGTAAAAACAGTAAAACAAAAAAAAGAACCCCCCCCCGCTACTTAAATATACCAACTCCGTGATCGCACTACAGTGCAGTAAAGGGGAAATCTTCCCTTTCCACACTCTGTGGCAATCTCCGTTATATGCTTCGAGGTTTTACAACTTCGATCATTAAAGTTCATTCTTTAACTATTCAAAGTTGTAAGACTTCGATAATATGATAGGAACCCCTTCCCTGGTTTATCTCACTCTGCGAAGATTTCCTTACTATACCTGTTTTCACATTTATTACTGCTGCATAATTCAAAACACAATGCCAGACATGTGGAAAGTTGCTGTTGTTAAACCACTTCCCAAACAACCACAGACAGAAAATTCCTCCCACTTCCATCCTGTCGACATCCTCCCTAAACTTGTGAAATACTTGAGAAACTAATTACAGCTAACTATCCACTTATATTCAACAGTGCCACCTACTCACATTCAAACAGCATGGATTCTGGACTGGCCAAAGCACAATGACAGCACTATTACTTACAGATGAGATCCTTCTCAACATGGATGAATGAAACCATTCAGGAGCTCTCATCATTGACCTTATCGTATTTCTTGATCTTATTGACCATGTCCTGCTCCTTCATTATCTCCAAGAAATCAAAGTTAGCTCCAGCACCATCACCTGGTTCCAAGACTTCTTAACATGTATTTATTTCACAGTCAAATTTAGGTCAGCCCTATCACCTCTAGCACCCCTTACCAAAGAAGTATCCCAGAGCTCTGTACTTGCTACACTATTTTTAATCTTTATCCACAAAGTTCCTTCTGACCTCCCTAGCCTTCTTAACACTATTTACACAGATGAAATGATTGTCCTTTGATGCAGTACCTCACATTCAGCTGTTCAAACCCAGCTTCAATCTGATGTCCATGCACTTAATTCTAGGCTAAACAACCCATAACTACTTTCTGCAGGTTATGAAAGAATTAGCACACCAGGAAAGACTGTGCTTAAACCATATAGAAGAGAGTACTATGTTTACATGTTTGTGCATGACTGATAATTAATCATCATCATCATCATCATCATCTTCTTTTGGCTGTTCCCGTTAGGGGTCACCACAGCAGATCACCTGTTTCCATTTCTTCCTGTCCTCTGCATCTTGCTCTGTCACACCAACTACCTGCATGTCCTCTCTCACCACATCCATAAACCTTATCTTAGGCCTTCCTCTTTTCTTGTTACCTGGTAGCTTCATCCTTAGCATCTGTTTCCCAATATACTCAACAGCCCTCCTCAGCACATGTCCAAACCAACATAATCATGCCTCTCTGGCTTTGTCTCCAAACCTTCCAATCTGGGCTGACCATCTAATATACTTATTCCTAATCCTGTCCACCCTCGTCACACCCAATGCAAATCTTAACATCTTTAATTCTGCCACATCCAGCTAAGACTCCTGCCTTTTTTTCAATGCCACTGTCTCCAACCCATATAACATAGCTGGTCTCATGACCCTCTTGTAGACCTTCCCTTTCACTCTTACAGGTACTCGTCTGTCACAAATCACTCCTGACACTCTTCTCCACCCACTCCATCCTGCCTGTACTCTCTTCTTCACCTCTCTTCCACACTCACCGTTACTCTGAACTATTGACGCCAAGTATTTAAACTCATCCACCTTTGCCACCTTTACTCCTTGCATCCTCACCATTCCTCTATCCTCCCTCTCATTCACACACATATATTCTGTCTTAGTCCTGCTGACCTTCATTCCTCTTCTCTCTAGAGCATATCTCCATCTCTCCAGGGTCTCCTCCATCTGTTCCCTACTCTCACTACAGATCACAATGTCATCTGCAAAGATCATAGTCCACTGGGACTCCTGTCTGATCTCGTCTGTCAACCTGTCCATCACCATTGCAAATAAGAAAGGGCTCAGAGCTGATCCTTGATGTAACCCCACCTCCACCTTAAATGCATCCGTCACTCCCACAGCAGACCTCACCACTGTCACACTACCCTCGTACATATCCTGTACCACTCTTACATACTTTTCTGACACTCCTGACTTCCTCATACAATACCACAACTCCTCTCTTGGCACCCTGTCATATGCTTTCTCTAAGTCTACAAAAACACAATGCAACTCCTTCAGACATTCTCTGTACTTCTCCATCAACACTCTCAGAGCAAAGATCGCATCTGTAGTGCTCTTTCCTGGCATGAAACCATACTGCTGATCACTAATCATCACATCCCTTCTTAACCTTGCTTCCACTACTCTTTCCCATAACTTCATGCTGTGACTGATCAGTTTTATCCCTCTGTAGTTACTACAGCTCTGCACATCACCCTTATTCTTAAAAATCGGTACCAGAACACTTTTTCTCCATTCCTCAGGCATCCTCTCACTTTCCAAGATTTCATTAAACAAGCTGGTTAAAAACTCCACTGCCATTTTACCTAAACACCTCCATGCTTCCACAGGTATGTCATCAGGGCCAACAGCCTTTCCATTCTTCATTCTCTTCATAGCTATCCTTACTTCCTCCATGCTAATCCATTGTACTTCATGTTTTACTATCCCTACATCATCCAACCTTCTCTCCCTCTCATTCTCTTCATTCATCAACCCCTCAAAGTACTCTTTCCATCTCCTCAACACACTCTCCTCGCTTGTGAGTTTGTTTCCCTCATTATTCTTTATCACCTTTACCTGCTGCACATCTTTCTTAGCTCGGTCCCTCTGTCTAGCCAATCGGTACAGGTCCTTTTCTCCCTCCTTAGTGCCCAACCTATCATAAAACTCTTCATATGCCTTATCCTTAGCCTTCGCCACCTCTCTCTTTGCCATGCACCTCATCTCCTTATACTCCTGTCTACTTTCTTCATCTCTCTGACGATCCCACTTCTTCTTTGCCAACCTCTTTCTCTGTATACTCTCCTGTACTTCCTCATTCCACCACCATGTCTCCTTGTCATCCTTCCTCTATCCAGATGTGATACCAAGCACCTTTCTATGACTGATAATTAATATGTGATAATATTGACCTTAATCAAAATATGCAGTAGACATATCCGAGTGTTTGAGGAGGTGTCAGGACTGATATGCAATAACAAAAAATCAGTAGTAGTGTGACCGGAGGAGAAGACAGAGGGTCTCAGAGACATAAAGATTAAAGAAAGTGCATATTCAACATTTCTGAGAGTCAGGGTAGGTAAGATATTAAAAGAGATGTAGTAAAACTACAAATTATGGAAGAAATAAAATAAAACAGAACTGTAGGAAAAGTAGAAGGCATGTAAACTCTTTTTGTGGAGCAGATATAGCCATGATTATGCTTGATTAGTTTTATGTGATACTAATAGATGTGGATGATCCCATTTTACTGAAAATCTGGATAATAATGACTGTATCTTAGGAGAGAGTGACAGATGAGTATCGGTGGTAAAAACACCAACACCATTTTTTTTAGTCTAAGGGCTATCACATACATTTAGGCAGATGGTTGCTTTCTACTTAGTACTATTAGTGTAATTAGCCAATGGCACAAAAGGTGAGTAAGAGGTTCATCTCAGCACCAGTCTCAGATGGATACCAGAGAGGTGGGGACTGATGTAGAGAAGTAGCTAAAAATTGAGGGAAATTGGCATTGGGGGAAAGGGCCCTTAGAGCTTGTGTAGAATCACCTGGATGTTATAAGAGGAACTGAAGTCAGTTGCAGAGTGGAGTAGATTAAAAAAGGGAATGAAAACTTGGGACCAGTTGGAATTTGAGAGAAAAATAGAGGGGCGACATTCTTTATGGATATTTAGCAAGATCTAACAGTTAAAGACAGGGGATGGTTCATCTGCAGACAATTATTAACTATCAAAAACAGAACAGACGACACTGATGTAAATGGATGTCCAGGACTAAATCGTTAGGCACCAAGAAATTTGGGATGACACACATATGTAAAGATTTAAGTGGCAAAAGGACTAGAACACTTCAAAAGTCAATAAGGAAAAGGTGGAAAGTATAAAGAGAGAACAATACTAATGGATATAATGTCAGGTAATAAATAAAAAAGGTTACAAAATCACTAAGATACAGGAATCAGTAAACAAGGGCAGTTTATTATTGGTTTGTAATAATACCATTAAACTTATATAATGAGGACAGGAAGGATAGAATTATTTGCTCAAGGTGTGGAAATGTGTTCTCCTTGACCATCTCTGCAATTGTAGCTACTTTGACTTTTGCTTTAATGTCCTCATTTCTTTGTCTGTCCAGCAGTGTGCATCCTACTACCCATCTCCGGCACTTCATCTCCATCACCCAAAGCTTCCTCAGCTGTTGTGCCTTCACTGCCCAGGTTTCATTATCATACAGTAGTACTGGCTGCATCACTGTTTTATACTCGCTACCTCTGATATGTTGTTCCATTTGGTTGCAGCCCATCTGATTCTAGCTTTGATCTCCTTGTTCAGGCCTCCTCTCTCCTTAACAACGCTTCCCAGATAAGTGGAGCTGTTAAGCTGTTCCACTGTTTTCTCCTTCGATTTCAATTTTCTGATTCCTCCATTTGCTGCCATGTCCACTGTCTTGTCTGTATTCACTTTTATCCAGTGTGCCTTCAGGTTTGCATTCCATTCCACTATCATTCAATAAAGTTCCTGTTCACAGTCTGCTTGCAATGCCATCTTGTCTGCATACAGCATGTTTTTTAATATCTCCCCCCTGACCAGTTTGCTAATGTAGTCCATCTGTAGTATGAATTGCAATAGGTTCAGAGCTGAATCCTGATGGACACCCTTTACTGGAAACCCTTCTGTGAGAGTCTGAAGACTATTCTTATTTTATTTGGTCCTTGCACACAGTATGAACTACTTCTATCAGAGTTTCTGGGACTTTGAAACATCACAGAGTTGCTAAATCAGCTTTCATGGGACTTTGCCAAATGATCTCTTCAAATCTAGGAATGCCAGGTTTGACTCGTTCCTCATCTTCAGCTTCTTCTTCTGCATATTAATTTATCAATCACCATCTCCGGCACTTTCATACAGCATGACAAGACTCTGATAACTCTATACTGTCCACAATTGTAAATTTTTCCTTTATTTTTGTACACTGGCACTAGAATTCTTATTCTCCAGTCATATGGGGTATGACTTTCTCTCCATATCACTATGAGTACCCTCAGGAGTGTTTTCTATCCTAAAACACCCACCATCTTGAGCATATCTGTTGTGACTTCATCTGAGCCTGCTGCTTTCCTTGACTTAGTATTCCTTAGTGCTGTTCTTACTATTTCTGGGGTGTTTTCCTCTTTTGTTGTAGGTGTCTTTGAGGTTTCCTCCATTTCAAGGCTGCCTGAATACTCCTTAGATCTCTCTTTGATGTCTTTTAGACTGGTGCGCAGATTGTTGCAGACATCCCTTATGAATGATGTCTGATGACTCTCTTCTTTATCTTTCTATGTCTGCTTTGCAACCTGATGGATTTTCTTTGTGCCATCCATTGAGCCACTTTCCAGAAGCTGGTAGAGTGTCTCTGAGGACTTGTTCTTTGTTTCTGCACATGCTTAATTAGCCTGTTTGGTAGACATCCAGTATTAATTCTTAGCCTGGTCCATCTTTTCTGTCTTCCACTTTTTTCTTCACTCCTTTCTTTCCACTGCAACCTTTTTATATGTACCTTATTTCCATACCTGGTTTAGCCACATATTGGCTCTATAGTCTTCACACATGCTTTTATGAGATGCTGCCATTTTTCCTTCAACTTCTTTTATTTTTTCTTCTTCTTAAATTGCTAGAACCCTGAGTATTGTGCTTTCACTTCAGTCAACTTCCAGGTCTTCAGAGTAGCCTCTATAGACCTTAGATACTTCTCTGACCACAACTTGCAGCTGTTTTGGACACCAGTGATTTATCCTGGGCCCAATGGTTTCACTGGAGATTCTGATTCTACTCAAAAGTACTTTCATTACTATGAAGAAGACTAGCTGAGTTACATGATGACCGCTCTTTATATGATCTTTTGACTGTATCACTTGGTGAACAAAATGTTGGCCACCATAAAGCTATTTAACATGCAGAGGTCTAGAATGGCCTCTCCATCTTTATTCCTGCTGCCCTACCCATGTGGAACCAGACACCCCTCAACATCATAACTCTGGTGTGGGGCATAGGCTGAGAGCATCTATGTTTGCACTAGATTCTGATTGCTGGTCTATACCATATTATCGAAATTCCAAAACATTGAACACCATAAGCTCGACCTTGGAATCTCGAAATATGATATCATCGAAAGCTCAGAACAGCCAATTATTTCCCTGGGAAAAAATTTGCTGTTCTGAGAAACACACACACAACACAAGCAAACCAAAAAAACAGCAATCCATGCACATACACTTAAAATCCTACATCTAACCCTACACTAAACTGTACATACACTACTATCTATCCACTTACCTTAACCCAAACCCTAACCCTAAGGTCCATCACTATCCACACTCACCTGACCTGCACTCTAACCCTAACTCACCTACCCCCACCCTAACCCTAAAGTCTGTCACTATCGCACACTCACCTCACCCACGCCCTAACTCACCTAACACATGCCCTAACCCTAACGTCCGCACAATCGCACACTTACCTGAACCCGACCCGTAATATTCCACCACAGTGCTGAAAATAGTGAAGCCACAGAAATGTCCAACCGAATTCTTTCCCTAGGAAAAAAATTGGTGTTCTGCAGCTTCACTATTTTCAGAGTTCGCTGTTTTGGGGTCGATATTAGAACATTCAATGTTTTAAAACTTTGATGTTCTAATATAGACCCTCTGATTGCCATAAGTCTATCACTAGGTCTGATGAAATCACTCATTGTCTTCAGAAGACTCTCCACTTCAATTCTTACCACCTTTGTAGTCTGTCTACCCCTGAGTACTAGTCTCTGAATTTCAAGCCAAGTGACTTTGCTATACCGACCTTCCTCTTACATCGTAGACACTCAGGATATCCAGTCTCCTTTTTACCATAATGCCATCCACTTCCAAGCTCCAACTTTGCAGGTTGCTTGGTTTGAAGTCCAGCTTTCAGTCACCAGAACTATGCCAATTGGCTGGAAAACTGCACATCAGCCTGCTAGTAGCTTATTGACTCAGGGCTGCTGGGTTTTAAGGCTGGCACACACTGGCCAATAGAGACCCATAGACCCCTCCCATGGTTAGCATGGGTTGCTGGCATAGGTCAGAGTAAGCCTAGTCTTCAACCCACTTGTCACCAGCAAACACCAATTAGTCATTAAGACCAAATCACCTAAAACCATTTTTTACACCATCAAGTGCCAGGCCCTGACAAAGCATGCAATCCTATATTGGGGATACTTTACTCTTGATCAACACAACTCTTCCCCCACAAGGCAGTTCTGAAAGTATATACTGCTGCCCACAACCTTGGCAACTTAATTTCATACTTTTTTTTAGAAGATCTAATAGCTCTTTTTTCAAATTTCCTAATACTGATTGTATTTAGAGATTCCTTACTGATGGCATGGCCTTCATATTTTCCCAACATTTCATCTTTTTTCTGCTAGTCTTAGCAAGACTTTATTACACAATGGCATTGAACCCTATAAGTTGTCTACTAGGCATGACAGATATTTAACTCTATCAATTTTATATAAATTAGGAACACTTTTTTCCTTCTTCAAGCTATAGTTTTTCTTTCTGTTCAAATTATTAAATTAGTTTTTTTTTATTAAATTAGGTTTAAAAAGTAACAAATTGTGTTCAAAGTTGTTGAACTGAGTGGTCACCATGAAGTCTGGGATAATGATTTCTATAGGAACTGGTGCTGCATCTTTTATACTACTGAATCTTGTTGGGAATTTGACATATTGGTATGAGGCCCTCTCAGGTACGACTTTCATGATTTCAGTTTCCATTTTGTCAGTTGTGCACATCTATTAACAAATGCTAGGTATGAGTAAATTATCAACTAAAATGACATAAGAAAAGCTGTATATATTGATACTTCTTTAAAAACACACAATGCCCTCTGCAATGGTCATGTTAGATCTTCTATAGAGGCCAATCACCCAAAGGTTAATTCCACACACCACAATAGAGACAGAAAGAATGTCAAACTCTAAACTATTTAAAAGAGGCATGTTTTGTACTTTTGATTTGCATTACTTGAGACACCACATCCCCTATCTATAGTCCCGTAGTTATAAAATCCAAGATACTAATTTGAGATATTTGTATGTGCTAAACTATGTTTCAGTAATAACAGCCACATCAACATTTTGTTCCCAAAGTATACCCCCTAAATCTGTTAGCTTCGTATTATGATTTCTTAGTTGATGTACCAAATATTTCAGATTGCACTCATTCCAGTTTGTCTTAGTAGGATGATTAATTCTACCTCCACAACTTTTTAAGCTTATGTCCAAAAATGTTGTTCTCTGCATGACTAAGGTGGTATTTATCTGATGAAAGGTAAAAATTATTTCAAATCAAATACTCCCGCAACCATAAATGCATATTGCTTGAAGGCAATATCATCTGGCAGATGTGACTACCACACTTTCTTAATATAAATGTTTATTACCAAGCCTTGGGCCTGAATGAATGTTTATACTGGTGAATCTGACATTTCTTTCTTTGCACCACTGCATTATTTCTTAAACTTCTTTGCTAATACCTACTACAAGAGTAAACTGAATATAATTGCACCACAACATTACAATAACAGAGCATTTTATTTTCATATTTAGTAACTTGCTTAAACCAAATCTTTTATCCTACAACCGTGTAATGAGCTAATTGTAATTAATGATTTACCTATAAGTGTAATATAATTTTAACTCCCCCTTAGCATGGAGTCTCCCATTACCAGTACCTCAAGTGATTGTTTTCATTACTCGGCAGGTAATTATCATTAAACTTTCATTAGTTTCATATTCTTTGTCTCTGGATGGCACAGTTTGTTTTCCTATATCATTTTCCTCTTCTGTTCCATTCTTTTTTCTTTGAGTTGCATCCTTATTGTCCATATTTCATAGGTTCATAGGTAGGTACTAGGATATTGGCCCTAGGGCCTATATAAGCCTAGCCAAAAAGGTACCTTGGCTTTTGCCACCCAAGAAAATTATTTTCCTGTGCCCCTGTCGAGCAAAGCCCCAGAGATAAGCCCTGGGGTGAATTTCCTATTTCCTATCCAATCATCAAGATTTTTCTTGAAAAATGCTAATGAGGAGCTTTGTTTAATATAGATAGGTAGTTTGTTACAGAGTATGGGAAGTCTTTGGGACAGGAATCTATCCCTCCAGCATGTTCTGTTTATTGTGGTGACAGTACATTTATGATATTTTTTGTTTGATTTGCTATCCTTATTTATGGTATTATGCTTTCTTGTGGAGGTTCTTGTTGAGGTAATGAACATAGTTGATTCAATTATGTTTCTTTTCTTTCTCCATACAGGTATTATGGGAAAGCTGTCATCTACAGGTACATCTACACTGTCAGGTGCAGAATACTAATAATTATAAGTCTTAAGGTCATTTTGATAATGTCAGCTTTACCCTAAAGTGGTGCCTCTTGGGTAATGTGTGTTCTCACTCACACAGCAGGTAGCTGTGTTAGTACAGAAATCATTGAGAGTTTTGAGATTCTATCAGTCTCTTACCAGATAAGTACATTTGACACATATGTCATCATTGCCATCAAACAATGAGCAACCACGAGCCAGTATTCAAGAGTTTTTTTATGTCTTTAAACAACATTTGTTTAGTAAATTCCCAAGCAATGCTTACCAAATGTTCCATTTTCATATATATGTATTATTAATCCACAGTTTATATTATTCTAAAAATATCATTGTTTTGAACACACAATGGCATAAAATTACAAGTTGGAAGCATAATGAAGTTCACCTCTGTAACTTTAAAACTGGACACAGAATGAAGATTACAAATATAACTGGAAAATTTGCTATATTTGTAATCTCAAAAGCGCACACAGCAATGTATGGAGCTGATTGCACAAGCCATTACCTACACTGAGGCTGAATATATAATGAACTTGTTGGCCAATACATTTACCTCTAATTTTATCCCTCTCTTCCCTTCAACTGTCCCTAAAGATATACCTGAACCTGGCTTACCTCCAGCTATCACACAAGACCAAGTCCTAAAAATGTTATCAAAAGCTAAAAATACTACTTCAGTGGGTCCTGACCATATCCCTGGATGTTTCCTAAATAGCATGAAGCATGATTTAGCCTCACCCATAATGACACTGTTCAATCTCAGTCTCCATACAGGTTTTTCACCAAGTGAATGCAGGACAGCTACAGTCATTCCCTTCATAAGGAAGGACCTGCTACAGACCCAGGAAATTAAAGATACATAGGTTTGACCAGCCTCATATGCAAAACTATATGAAGACTTATCATGGAACTAAACAATAAGGATATAAGGAACCTCCAAACACTGGACCCATGGCAGTGTAGATTCATCAAGTCCAAGTCATGCTTGGTCACCCTGGTGAACTGTTTGAAAATGTTACCAAAGCAATGGATGAAGGCAAAATGGTACACACCACAATCTCAACCTGGCCAAAGCTTTTGACATAATCCCACACTCAGGCATTGGAAAGAAAAATAAAACTGAGAATGAACCCCTATGTCAACCACTGGATTCTCAACTGGCTCACAGATAGGATGCAGGAAATCAAAATGGGGAAGTTACTTCCACAAAGTGACCAGTCACCAGTGAAGTCCCCCACCCCCCACCAGGGTTCTGTTCTGGGACCTCTCCTATTTGGCATTTACTTTTCTCAAGTAAAAGCCAATATCAAAGGGTTTTGCCTGAAGAAGCTTGCAAATGATTGTAAGCTTGGAGCAGTCACTAAATCCCAAAATAACTTAGCCATCCTGTGGGAAAGTGTGTCCCAAATAAATAACTGGTGCCAAAATCATTGACTGAAACTAAATGTCACAAAATGCATTACTGTATTCCTTTGGAAGTCATCTATCCTAGAAAACTACGACATTGACAATACATGCCTAAGAGCTGAGCCAGTTGTTTGGTATTTGGAAATTTATGTGGACAATGACCTAACTTTTGACTAACGTGTGTCCATTGTCATAAAAATGTCCTTCTATATTGCAGAGCTTGCAAACAAAGGGATCATTTCTAGATCTAGGGATCTCACTGTCCCCCTTTATTCAGCCATCACTAGGCCAGTCATTGTGTATAATGATTCTTTTAGCATGCATCTGTCTAGACACATGCAACAATGGGAATGCCCACAGAGTACTTTACTAAAAGAATATAAGGCCTAAACAACATGTCGTACATGAATTGACTCAAAGCCATGTCACTATACTCAATATTCCACAAACTGTTAAGAGGTGGCCTGTGTCTGGCATACAACGCATGCTCTGACCCAATAGAGATGGATTTACTGCACATCAGCAAGTCAAATCATATTAGAAATACACATGTAGGGATCATTCTTCTCAACCGTACAGATCTGCACAGAATGTTTAGACTTCTGCTTCATATTTTTGGCCTGTTTCTCATAAAATTGTGGGCTTTTGGCAAATCAGTGACAAATCATTGACGATTGAATTCGTTCAGAAAATAAACATTCAAGATTCAGATTTCATGCCCTTCCAAAAATTCATGCTAATGCAAAACCTGTTATTCTATCAACTTTTTATGTTTGTAAGAGCACAATTTAAAAATTGGCCCATTTGTGGGACTTTGTCCCCCTTTATTTATATCTTTGTTTAGATGTCTTGCTGTAAGAGGTTGAAAGGTATGCTAGGGATCTAACCTTCTTAGGCAACATAAACAGAACAGTCTGGATGGACAGATATATCTCACAGAGGATACCTCTGATCTGGAACAGACTCCCCATCCATGTAAAACAAACCTCATCCCTTTCCATATTAAAGTAGAACTTGATTCTATGGATGGGAAACAGAGCATTTACCCCTGGACTGCCCCCTGTACTACTAATAGACAGAGGAAGCTCCTAAATACTATATGTCATGCATGAGTCCCCTCACATTTTCTGTGATATTACCCCAGTTAATCTCTTTATAATTGTCCACCATGGGATGGGTAAGACCCAAATAGTATAGGTTAATTTGAGCACAAAAAGACAAAGTGGCTAGGATTAAAATGACCTGCAAGGACTGCTAGACTTGTACTTGCCTATGAACTTATGTACCTATGCTGACAGACATAATGTAATACATATAGTAAACGTATAAGGTGTAATGGGTCTCTGATCTGTAATTTGGAGGCTTTAGCATTACTGCAGTTGTTATGTGCTTCGTTGCCTTATGTAGTATATTTAAGTGATCCAGAAAATGGAGCAGCAATTTCATGGAGAGACATCATGGAAAAAATAGATGAAGAAAAAGGAGAAGAAGAGACTGTGCCAAAGAAAGTTCCTGAGACAAAAACTTATGCACAAACATTTGTAGAAGGAACAATGAAGAAAGAAAAAATAAAAGAAACAAAAAAAGAAGTATAAAGTAAGTGTGAGCAGTAAAAAAGAAGAAAGTTTGGACAGGTATGAGGTTTGGGACTCTGTCATAGCACCCCTGGGTGTCAAAACAAAAGCGGTAAGAGTATTTATTTTCATTAATAAAGAGACTTTTTCTGACTTGATATTTGAGACTGGGGAGGCCATAGAAAATATTTTGGGTCATATGAACTAAAAAAAATATTTATCCATATTCCGAATATGTGGTACAAGCTTTTTACAGATAAACAAGAAAAAAGAATAATGATCCAGTTTAGAAATAAAGTTGAAGCAAATGAACTGAAAGAATATTTTCTAACTGTATGTAAAGAAGTTATAGACACTACAAAAATATATAATGAAAGACTGTGGACTGTGGGATAGAAATGTGGAGTAATACTGAAAATGGAAAATGATAATGTTATGCACGTACGTAGTATTATTAATGCTCATGGTAATATGGGTTTTGTGAAATACAGGGGTCAACCAAAGACTTGTTATTTTTGTGGAAAAAATTATCATTTAATCAATGATTGTGGTAAAAATAATGTTATTTATGGAGTAAAACAGGACATAATGCAAAAATGTGATTTAAAGTGCAAAGAATGTGGCAATACTGGTCATTCCTGGCTAGAATGTGAAATGAATGTGCAAGAAAATGAAGTTATACAAAAGAAAAAGACAGAAGAATGTGTTATACAAGAAAATGTACTAAAAGATGTGAGTAATAAAGAAATACATGAAGTTGAAGAAAGTAACAAGGACAAATAAACAGAGGAGACAAGTGAGGAAGGTGACTGGGGTACAATAAGAAATAAAAATAATTTGATAGGGAAAAGAGTTAAAGAAAATAAATGAAATTTCAAAATTATAATGCTTAGAGAAAATAAGAAATGAAAAGGATAAAAACATATATTGCAATTGTGTGCTGCAGTAGATGTACATATTATTCTTTTAGAAAATATCAGATTATTAACAGGGGAAGAAAGAACACAAACTGAAAAACTTTGGAATGGTGTGGTAATTTGGAACATGGGGAATGGAACATGCTCAGGCATATGTATATTATGTCAAGAAAGCATTAAAATATTAGATGTAGCCATTGTGGAACTAGGACAAATTACGGCAATAGACTTGAGATGGAAAAAAATATGTGTACAGAATTATAGCTTTACATGCATATGTAACAAAAATGACAGAAAAAGTATGTTTAAAATATTCTTGAATATGTTTGTGTAAATATGGATATTATAGTGGTTGGTGATGTTAATAGTAATTTAAGAAAAAAAATAAGAGCAATTGTGATGTTAAAATGGTTAAGAAAATTATGAGAAGTGGAAAGTTAAGTGTATGGAAAACTAACCACTATACCTACAAAGGGAATTAAATTGGGACAGAAACTGATTATTTTTTAATATCTGATAGTTTAAAATTAAAGAAAAATGAATTAAGTATGCTGGATTTTTGGGTCATGTGGCTATATGGGTTAAAGTACAGGAAAATGAAGTGTATACACATATATATATATATATATATATATATATATATATATATATACACACACACACACACACACACACACACACACACACACACATACACACACACACACACATGGATAGGAAAAGGAATAAAGAAAATTAATAAAAAGGAATTAGATTTAAAAAAGAAAAAAGAACATATGGAATTATGGAAAAAAATCATAAGAATATGAGAGAGTTTTATGAGAATTGGACTGTTTGGTATCTTAATTTTAAAGAGAAAAATAAAGTGTTTGGAATGCATAAAGAAGAAAAGAAAAAGAGAGATATAAAATATTAAGTCAAGAAACTTTCAAAGATTTATTAGAGAAGAAAAATTCCTTTTATAAAAAAAGAGAAATGTATAAAATGAATCATATTAAAATTAGCAATTTGTTATATAAACAAAAATAATAAAAGAAGAAAACATACTAAGAGAATTAAAGAATAAGGAAGGTAAGCAAATAAGATAACAAAAAAACAAAACAAAATCCAAGATACAAAAAACTAAGAAATTAAAAAAAAAAACAACTGGCAACTTCATTGAAGACTGAATCCACAATGTTTAATGAAGTGCTTTTCATTCAAATACTTCTTTGAACTTCATCAGATACTCACATTTGCAAAAATCAAGTTTAAATAGTCATGTTAAACCATGATTAAAATCAGCTGTCTCTCCTTCTTAAAATTTAAAGGAACAATAGTTAAAATAGCATTGTGAACATAATATGCATTTTCCTGTTCTTTAAAACTGCCGTATTTAACAAGCAAGTGAATACATTTATCACAGCAGCAATATGGTAAAAATCATATACAGAAATTGTGTGAAAATGTAAAAAGTCTCCACTTTTATCTAACCTTACATTATAAACATTTTCAAGTGAAAAATTAATAAGTAAAACATAATTTCTATAATGTTGTTATTACAGTATTTCATCTCATTAAACTTTTCAATTTTAAACAACATGTGATAGAACACATGTTGTTCACTCCTGGAAAGTTATAAGCATTGAGACAAATTTGCCAGAGCAATTCCAGCTTTTCTAATAATAAGGTGAATGGACCCCTTCTTGGATTACTGTCCACTTGATCAAGTATCCAGAATTTAATTTGACTTTTCAGCCGATGAGACAGCTGCAAACCTTACAGACAATTATAAAATGGCTTACATTTTGCAATACACACCATTTGCTAGTATGGTGAAAGAAATTTTGTACAAACATTGGGGCATTTTCACAACAAATCCTGAGATATCACGAATATTAGGAGACAAACCAATATTTGTTCACAAAATGTCACACAATTTGAAAAGAATTCTTGAAAGTGGGAATACATTAAACAGTAAGGGCAGAAGAGGTGAAAAAAATACATTTACTGGAAAATGTGGCAATTGTAATCAGTGTAGATTTATTATGACTCACACAGAAGTTACATTAGACAACATCAACAAGACATCAATCAGATGTGAGAAGGGGAATTGCAACACAACGTATGTGGTCTATATTGCTAGATGTGAAATGTGTCCTGCATACTATGTTGGGAAGACTGAGAGGGCCTTCAAAAGAAGAATATACGATCATTTATATTGTATTCGAAAAAAAGATCGCAATAATGCTTTATATAGACATGTTGAAAGCGAAGGTGACCTACACAGCTTCAAATTTGCCATTATTGAACATATCAAATCTGATTGGAAGGGGGGAAATATAAAAGGACGATTAAGTTATAGGGAGATTTGGTGGCAACTATACACAGATGCTGCCACTATACCAGGACTAAATGATACCATTGCCATTAAGCCACTACTAGGTTAATATGTATATAGGTCCCACAATTTACACAATTTTTGTACAATTTTTCAACATATTCCAAACCCTTATTATTTTACTATATATAGTTGTTCACAAATAAAAAAATAAAATAATAATAAAAAAAATTTTTTTTAAATTTTTTTAAAACGTTTGTTAGAACGTTTTTTTAAAAAATTTTTTAAATATTTTTTAAAATATTTTTTAAAATACTTTTTAAAATATTTTTAAAACATTCTTTCAATAACATATTCATATATTGTGATTTACTTAATGTCTTCATACACACACATAAATTTTTTAACAAATTATTAAATAACGACCATTGATCAGTATGGAGTAATAAATTAGTTAATTTATATTAAAATACAATTCATAAAGACATTATTATGAAATATAATTAAAAATAAAAAACAAACTTTCAATTAACAACCAATAATTGTTTTAAACATTTTGTATTGTTATATTTCACAATAAATTATGATGTGTAATTGATGAAATCAAATCTTAACATTAGTTTTAAGTAATTTAGGAATTAATTTGTGTATATAGCAGTATACAAGTTTGCACATTTTGTAACAGCAAGAAATGAACTTTATATATTTCGAGTTCAAAAAACAGTTCATTACATTCAGAGTCCCATAGTTGTTTTTATATTCACTAGTATGGAATTGTTATATGTATTAATAACATTTTTCATAATTGATTTTTAACAAGCATTCACATACACCACACAAAAATAGTATTAACTTCAGTTAGAAGTGTATATTTATATTTATATTATATTTATATTACATTTTTATCATTATCAGGTAGACTAAGTCCAGTTGTTAGTATTGTCTACACTAGTGTAATGCATTATGACATATTTAAAATGGAAGGGCAATTCAAATGAATTAGTACATGAAATATTATGTATTCATTTATGTTAACAATTGTAGTATATTGTATTTTTAAAGGAGGTATAGCGGATTGAATTTGTATAAGTCATTTTATGTATATTTAATATGAACCAACAGGCACAGTGGCACTTTAAATTCAAGTGCAGCCAGGCAAAATTGGCGCCAAAAAGTTTATTTATAATGGCGCATATTATTTTGTGATTGAGTTCTGAAGAAGCCTATGTTTTATTAGGTGAAAGCGCTTAACTCAATGATTCATGTGTATCGTTATTTTATGCACTTTTGTTTCTAATTAAAGTTCTGGTGGTCGTACAATACTGTGTTTCCTCATCTGTTGGGAGAGAAGATAGCACAGTATTGCAAGTTATAAGGTTGTTTCCCTCGCAACGTTTTTGTTCTGCAATGCCATAAAAGAGCAGTATAAGACACATCAGCATCACAGCCACAATACACCATAGTATGAATGGAATGCCACAACCACAGCCCAAGGGTTGCCAAGGAGTGGTGTCGGTGTCTGGCGCCATAACCATGTATTAGTAGTCAATGCCATGCAAATGAGGCAGATAATACTGAATCGCAAAACCCCCGCTGGCGTAAGGCTGCACCAAACGGCGCAGCGGTAAAACACCGAGGAGTGGCCTAGAGGGAACACCTGTCAATCGCAGAGGGGTGTGCCGCTGTAGGAGGAAGCACATTGGAGCCCAGCAAACCTGGGCTGTACAATGCACATCACAGCATCAGGACCGGCGTGTGAGGAAATAGATGCGCTGAGAGTATACAATGTGCGCACAGATGCATGTGCACGAGGATGACGACGTTCCCCAAACCAGTCATGTGACGGCCGCCCCGTCAACAACCATGGATACAGAAAGGTGATGCGGAGAATTTGAGGAAATGCGGAAGCAGTGTAATTGGAGTCATAATGAGCAATTAACACCAATCAACCGACGGAGGACAATCGGCGGCAGCTGACAACTCTGCATGCAGAAATCTGCAAAACGGGAAAAGGGAGGAATATGAATGCAAAGAAAGTAGTGGATGTTGCAGAAATGCAAAGAGCGAAGAACCGATACAGCACAGCCAAGGAGAGAGTTAGCATAACGGCGGCGGCAGACAAAATGCATGACATGTCATGTGCCTGCAGGATGCACTCCCGTAAATAGTAGGTGCAACGTGCAGAAACAGTAAAGTAAGGTGTAAAGCTAAACCAATTCAGGCAAGTGTAATGTAACACCAAAGGCAACAGCGTTGCAGTGGCAACGGTAAAACACGGTAGATAACCCACAGATACGGCAGCAGAGACACACCCAATGACATCACCGGGTGTACAGCACAACACTATAAAGTGGGAATGCACACAACACACAGCGCGAATTCCCAAACGCTGCCTTACGGTGTAAACACACGGGAACTTTTAAAATGTATATGTTGGGTGCTGCGTGGCGTGATGCATCAGCATGTGCTAGAGACAGACGGAGTTGCGGAGGAGGGTGCCGACAACTACCGGAGGCCTCAGAGGAGAAGGAGAGTGTTCAGACCAAGGGTGACCTACCAGGGGCTGCAAGACCTGGAGATAGTAGAGCGTTACAGGGTGGACAGGGACACGTTACAGCAAATAGTGGAGCTGTGCCGGCCAAGCCTGAGAACAAGAGACAACAGAGGGAGCCCATCCCAGTGGACACAAAGGTATGTGTAAGCTTGCGAATACTGGCAACAGGTACCTTTCAAAGGCCAACCGGGGATATAATGGGCATCTCACAGGCATCAGCATCCAGGGTACTACACCAGTTTCTGGATGCCATGTTACGACATGCCCATGAGTATATATACTTCCCCAGATCTCAGGGGGAGTTGGCTAGCAATATGCGCCACTTCCACCGTGTGGCACAATACCCGGAGCTACTGGGTGCGATAGACTGTACGCACATAGAAATCAAGTCACCACCCGGTGAGCAGGGTAGACGCTACATAAACCACAAGGGATTCCCCTCCATCAATTGCCAGGTCGTGTGCAATGCGCAGGGCATCATCATGGATGTGTGTGCTGGCAGCCCCGGAAGCTACCACAACGCCCATATCTGGCATGCCTCACAGCTGTATCAGGTATTCGCCAGGGGGGACATCACACAAGGTCACCTTGTGGGTGATGCTGGCTACGCATTGGAGCGGTGGATGATGACACCCATCAGAAATGCACACACACACATGCAAGAACGCCATAATGAGGCACACGCACAAACCAGAATAATCATAGAGCGTGTGTTTGGGATGTTGAAATCACGGTTCCGGTGCTTGGATACATCTGGTGGAGCCTTGCAGTACTCTCCAGGCACATGTGCCCACATATTCATAGTATGTGCTATGCTACATAATATGATCCTGCGGAAACAGCTGCCGCAGGGACATAATGGTGTAGGGCCACCAAGCCCGCCACAACTGCCAAGGCAAGCACAGGCACAGAGCGTTCAGCGCCATGAACACACTGTGCCAGCCCCAGTAGGCAGACGGAGGCGTACCCAATATGCCTACGCCTTGGCAAAGAGGGAACGTATAGCACATACTCTGACAGCGTAGGCCCCATGGACTGACACCTCCCTACCTGCACACACAGTGAAATGGACGGCACACAAACATGTCCGCCCGTAATGTGTACTGTATGGGCGGTCCCATGTGTGACTCCAACATAGGTAGCACCCAAACACTGCACAACCAACAGCCAGCGGAGCATGGACCGCCAACACCTCAACCGCACGCGGGTCCGACAGCAGACGGTGTAGCTGTATGCTGCCACATTCGGCGCAAGGTGTCTACATATGTGCATACACAAATATGGATATAGATATCATTACACACGTAGAAATATATGTACACATACACAGATATAAAGTACAACAAGTTAAACTGGGAATCACAGGGATGCAAGGTTACAGATGCAGTAAGATGCGAACTCTCAACATAGTAAACATACTGAACGACAACCCAACTATCCGGGAGGGTGGACAGAGCAGGGAATGCCACCCATGGATAGGTCAACCCACCTAAATGCATATTCGCCATTCGGGATGATCGCCAGGCCACGATACAGTAACAGGACATGTGCGTGTAATATCCTCAGGATATGAGGGTGGAGGTAGACACTGCCGCCGGCGATGTGGTCAATGTAGGTACTGTGTGCAACCGTCTCTGCGAAAGCGGCAGTATGTCTATGTGTGAGGTGAGGGTGTCATGTGTTCCGCTGTGCCAGTGTAATGTGTGTGACACTATAAAATGTGTATGTAGGTGGCATGTGACAGGAGTGGAATAACATGTGTAGGCATACAGTATAAGAACCACAGGCGTACGTATAGCAGTACCCACAAAGTAGTACTGAGAGCTCCTCACTGGCTAGGCGCGTGGCGACATAAAACGATGCAAATCGAAAATGTCCCAGAATGTACCACAGGAGTATAGCCAACATGACATGCAAAGGACGCATGTACAAACCATCAGTGGATGTATGGCGCCGACATGTTAATTCCAATACGATATATCGGCAACGTTACGCAGCAATAGTTATGTACCGCAGAAATATGCATGTGCTACCCCGGCACCGATCGTGGACACGTATCGTCCCGTAAACACCGCTGTGTGTTCTACGAGTGTTAAACAAGCAATCGCCACCAGTAGGTGGCAACCGGTAGCATACAGGCCGTCCCAACTACAGGACCACAATGACCGTAAATATCCGTGACAAAATGCCAAGGGATACTCGGCACCTACGAACAGCTGCAGATATACTACCGATGTGACGGAGGAATACATGCAGGAAGCACACAAGCAAGCGGTACCGACAGCCGACATCAACAAAACCTACACTCCTAGAACAACAGACAGGTAACTTTCACCTCCCCAGGCAGGGATGGAGCACACACAGAAGCATACCGTGTATGTACAAATGCAAGGCCCACAACCCGTACCCGTCACCCACAGCCGATATACCCCATCGCACATATCAAAGGGATACAATCCGAAATAGCAGCAAAGACATACAGGCAGTTAATGACAGCGGCATACCCGCAACATCCCGCGTGGGAACCACTATCAGCAGTGGATGCATACCTGCATCCGTTGTGTACAGGAATACAAGAGCTATGTTACACATCAGAATGCAAAATGCCATCGACAGACGCCGGCAGGACACGGACACCCACATGTGGAACATAATACCATACCCAACACACACAATCCAAGGCTAACACCACAGCCAAATGTAACTGACGCGACACATAGCGGTTGTAGTCACACATAATATAACACAATACATACCATCCCCACGAAGGTAGTGCAGATAACCAACGCCCAGACGATGAATGAACTATGGCCTAGTTCCGACGAGTACCGCATTTAATGGAGGAGATGCACAGGTGATATGCGCATAAGTACACACCGAGGAACAGCTATTGGTGTGATGAACCCACATGCCGCAGGTGACGACGGATATAAGGAAGACTCCCAGGATAGTCAAACTGTATGTTCATACCGAACAAAGACGTTATTCCTACAACAGCCGATCACTTGTCAGTAGCGACACACAAACGGAATACGGAAAGCAATACAGGAAAGGTATGTAGAACCCACGAGATGTACTGGTGTGTAACGCATGATATGTATGACGAATCGGCACTGTATGTGAATGGTGTTTGTCAGTAAAGATACCTGTCCATAAAGGAGAGAGTGGTGAAAGGTGGTTATGTAGTGTTAACCTGCTGAGTATACCAACCACTGTGGACACCGTGTGCACAGCAGTGGGACATCATGTACACAGCTGGGATAGGCCAAGGGGTGCCATCGTGATTTAAAACACAGAACAATGCCACCACCCACGCTGATGCTGGCAGTGGATGTCCAACAATGAAGTGCCACAGCAGGGGATAGGACATGTATGTATAGTGTCACAGCACACATGTGTATGGGCAGATATTGTCGATGTCATACGTAATGTGTGCACGACGTGCACGTATGCCTCTCAGTAGGGGTGACCATGTCAAGTATGTATAATGTAAAGCTATCATGATGGATACGTTCAGACATTATACACAGTATCACAGGCATAGCATGCATGATGGACGTATGGCCTAGTGTTATGTACATTAACAGGATATGTATGGCCTGCAGATATGGGACAGAGCAGTAGCAGAATAGCCACCCAAACTGGAAGGAACATCAAGTAACCATGTCCCAGCCATCTGTAGCAGGTGCAATGTGTGCAACAATGATGTCTGGCAGGTCCATGTGTAAACACATGTGCAATGTACACAGTCGTGCCACCCCCCCCATGGTACTGTCCACTGGACAGCAAAGGTGGATGTCAAATGCATGTCTACACAGTACTGCTGTTGTGGTGGTCCCATGTGTATGTGTCACCCTATCAGCAAGGGAGCTATCACATGACCAGTGCCACAGTGTGTCCCTGTGGGATGTGCACACGACCTATGTTCTCCAGCATGGTGTGTGTCTAGTCTGTGTAGGTAAACAGAAGGCCAGGCTAAGCAATGTGGCTTGTGTGCACATATGCATGACTGCTTCATTCACCCTGCTCACTGCAGACACCATGTAGGAGTACTACATGCATCAGTAATGTGGAGGACATGGCCCATGGCAGAGTACATGACACCACTGTGTAAGTGGTATGCAGATGAGTACAGATGTGTTCCCCATCTGTCATCTGCATATGTAAACTGTCTGAGCCTGGTATACATCGCGGCATTACTATACTGTGACATGGAAAGTTGTAGCCATTGTGGAAGGCACACCACGAATGTGTTATAGTAACCCTGCCCGTGTGTAGATGTGTGTATCGCACAAGTACAAAGGCTACCAATGTCCCAGCAACACACATAGTCCTGATAAGTGTGGCCCTGCAGATGTGTACCCACGCCACAGTGGAATATGGCAACCACAGCACCATGTGGGGCATGTGTGTGTACAGCAACCATGTACAATGTGATATGCATGTATAGGGACAGTATCCACGTGATACCCAGTGGATGACTGTCGCTATGCAAAGGTGATGTGTATGCACCATCCGTGATGTATCTGACACAATGACATCTACACGATATATCTGCCACACCGACACCTGCATGGATGTTTGCAGTATGAGCTGCTGGAGCTAGAATGCCGCCAGGTATGTAGATGTGGGATATGTAGACATGGACATTAATCCGTGACAGCATGTTGTGTATGTAAGCAAATAGTGAACATGAGGGGACACATGACCGAGGACTGTGTAATGCCACATGTACTGTACATGTCGTAGGTAGCATAATATGCTTGCACCACTGTGTGACCTGTCAAGGAGTCACATAGCCTAACATCCTGAGACACAGGGTATGATGTGATGGTGGATGTGTACATTGCCAATACCAGAATGTGGAATGGTGCTGAAGGGCAATGTGGGGATAATGTCTGATCTGTTACCCTCTGTACTACACCAACCACCCATGCAATGGTATGACAGGTGGCCATCATGTGGATGTGGTGTGCTGTGGCACACAGACGCACAACAAGGGTGCAAGTAAAGGCATGGAAGTCGTCAATGAGTGTGTGAAGCATGTATGTAAGGATGGTCCCCAGTGCCATACCGAATGGTGCAGTCATGTCTGTATGAATGCAGTCCCACACGTGCAATGCACTACCACCCATGTGTAGTGTGATAGATGCGGTGGTGTGGTGGTCAAGGTACACAACATCCATGAACGGGCTAGCAGTTAATTCAGTGGGCTGCTGCAGAGACACATAACAACCAGTCTGGTGGGATATAACAGCTATGGAGATTGGAGGTGACATTGGGACAGTGTCCGAGGACATAATGTGTGCATGGCAGTACCATGTATGTGTCCACAGGGACAATGTGATGTCCATGTATGGATTGGAACCCTGTAGTGAGTGAGAGTGTATATTATTGGTAGGTAACCCATTGGCTGGCATGTTGCCAACGACATCTCTGTCGGCAATGCCTGGGTGACTGTCGTATGCTACATTGAATGTGGATGTAGCCAAACAACACAGACATACCATCACACTGTGTGAGGGCCCACACTGCAAAGTATGGTGGTCATGTGTAGGTAGCTAGCTGTGGAGTATGTGATGGAGCACGAGGACACACCATGACTGTCAAGTGATGCACCACACACATTTGAACATACCCACCGTGCAACAGCCTGCACATGCGCCCATACAGCACATGTGCATGGAACATGCATACCACTGTGGCATCTGTGAAAAGGCCAGTACCACCATGTCTCTGTGTGGAAGAGCATGGTCCCAACCAGTGCGTACATGTAGCGGAAGTGCATCGTGATATGTGTCAGCATAGTCATGTATACTGTCCGTCTGCCGGGGTGCCATGCCATCAACTACCCCGCCAGCAGATGTTGGTAGTACCGGCTGTTGAGCACATGTACCATGTATGCTGCAATGGGTGTGTGTCCAGGGTGTGGCTAGCAGGGCCGCAAAGCATATATGTCCATCAACCAGAGGGGGGATGTCTGTAGGTATAGCACACAGACACATGGAGGTATGGTGCATGCCAAGGGTAGTGTAGGCATGGTATGTCTTGTTTAATGTGTCACCCAGCTATGTGTAGTGCATGGCCAAGCATGTGTGGGTACATGGGAGTCCATACTAGGGAAGTGCGTGTTGCTGTCAGCACATGGCAGTAGCAACTGTCCGAGGTGCAATGTACAGTATGATAACACAGCCAGCATGTAACCTGTGGTGTACAGTGTATTCACCGTCACGTGTCACAATGTGTCTAGCAGTCACAAACACGGGTATCCGAACATGGAGTACCTATGATGCATTTCTCTTAGAAAAACATACAGTATGTGTGTACATCACTGTGTGATGTGGGATCCACACACCTGTGTGTGTTGCAGTCCAGGTATGTGCCTGGGAGGTATGATCTGTGTACAATCTGGACCGGCAGGTGTGCTCTGTAGAGCATGGAGGCAGGTCCCAGGCACTGCAGATTAATGTCAGGCATGCCTTACTGTGTGTGCAGTGCATGTGCACAGCACAGTGGGGGGTGCAAGCATTGCCGCACATCACCGCATGCCGTGCCTGCCTGTGACAGCCCTGCTGGCGACAGACATGTGACACTGCTGCAGAGGCAGCATAGCATGTGAAGATGGACATGTGGGCCCCACACCCTAGGCAGATGTCCGCAGGTCATGTGTGCCACAGTACTGTGGTTGACCATGACTGTCATACTGGATCAATACCACATGTCTGCATAAGTACAGTATGATCATAGTCAACAGTCGCAGTGACAGAGTAGGCAAATGTACAGTATCCCTGTGTGCAGACCACTGCCTACTGTACACTCAGCTAGACACACACCCAGAGGGTGAATACACCATTGAGCCATCAGATGTCTCATTCCACGTAGCCTGTACAATGTCATCACAGGGTGGTCACAATAGCATGTGGTAAGACAGACATGTTGTACCAGGTGATGTGTCATGTGTGCATATGTTGACTTGCACAGCCGTTCACATGTCTGCAACATAG
>NC_056729.1:508251784-508409284 GCF_019279795.1 Protopterus annectens
TCCACGGGCTTGTCCATCCATGAGAATTGCCTACTGGACACTAGTATAGGGCTGTACACATTTCACACCTGCATTTAGCATTCTCCGGTGGATGGTTTGCATTATTAGTGGAGTAAGGCAGGTGCTACGCACATCCCTCCCACGGATCGGGACAAAGGATTACCTGCGAAACAACACTGGGCCCAGTTTCTACATACCCAGGATCCCTTGACTGCAACAGTGGACAGTACCCATTACACATCCTTCATGTGTGCGGGACTGTGATGTGGGCACTTCTATGGACCCGTACCCTGGGTATTTCTGTGCATATGTGCTGCATTTCATGGACAGCTATCATCAACATTGAAGACGCTTGCGTTGCATATGTGTAGGCGTGACGTGGTCACGACAATGAGTTCACGTGGGTGATGACGGAAGCTGGCAGGCATTCCATGAAGTAGAATTTTTGGGTCCTACAATGGACACCACTGTGCATATGTGAAGTGTAGAGCTTGTCGGACTGTGTCCTTGTGGCCAGTGTGTTTGACTGATGCTGTGTGTTCAACAATCGCGGATGTCTGCTTGACTACCCATACTGTGTAGTGCTACAGGAACCATGTTTTCCAAGACCAGAACCCAATGGTGTACATCCACTGTTGCAGGATAACAACCGCTTTAATTAATCCCCAGAGGGCAAGGTTGGGAGGTATCGCCACTTCATTGTCGGAACAACAACTCCAGACTAGGTACATCACGGGAACTTTAGCCCGGTCTTACTGGCCATTTGCAATTGTAATTAGCAGACACGTGTCAATACATGTATAATAATACATATTGTCATGCCGAAGGTAATCTATGTTATTTGGACAATGGCTTCGGCTATTGGCATCCGTTGCTGTGAGTGTTGCCGGTTACCATACACATTGCTTGCTCAGAGGCAGACTTCCCAATTCTGCACACTACTGTGGTCTCCTTTAAGGACCCTGAGCCAGTGGTCGACAGTACTGCAGCCACTGCATCACTCACATATGCCGTCTACCAGTACCTACAGCACTCCATGAACCAGGCATTCCCTTACCCAACTGTGGTTCATTGTACCAATGCCAAGCATCCAGTGTGGTGTACCCCAGCCATACACAGGCTGTACAACAAGAGGAGGTGGCTACTACAAGGCGGAGCAGACACCTTGTGAGGTATGACACCCTTGGTCATCATATGTGTAGAGCTACATGCTGTCATGACATGGTCCAGGGCACATTTCACAGATATACCTACATGGACCTGGCTGACAATCATACCACCTTCGTTTGCTATGCTCGACACCTGGGAGGTCACTCCCACATATGCTCTGACTGGGTTCACGGAGATGTGGAGTTTACTCAACATACACACATTGCCGAAATACGGCCTGATAAGTTCGGTGAGGACATCTCCACACCCTCCCCCCCACATGAGGAGATGTCTGTACCAGCGGTTTGTGGTCCCCAAATGTTCTGTGACACACGGGTGGGACATGCTCTCTCCAGCGTAGTGGACATAGCATCCATGAGACCAGCTGGTGACCCGACTGTGTACTCCACTATCTCATTGAGGAATTAGACCCACAGTTAGGACAGCTATTTCTTTGTAGCCTCACCTCAGGTAGTACCCAGGTTGTGTCGCGCGCCAACTGTAGTCCCACGTCACACGGCCAAGGCCTCCTCTGACCCTGGTTACTACGGTCCCATTACCATGAGGGGACCTATCTGCAAAGGCATGGAAGGGATCATACTGCGGCTCGTAGATGAAGGCATAGGGGACATGCATACTTTGCATCCAACACGGTTTGGCTTGTTCAGGGGCGGTTCATGCCTTTCAAGCATGGTTGACATTTTCGGGACAGTCACCGAGGCCATTGATGGGGGTCTTGCAGTGCATACAGCCTACCTCGACCTGGTAAAGGCCTTCAACACATTACCCCCCTCAGGTATCGTTGATAAACCCATTGGCTGGGATGTGAACACGTACATCACAGGATGTGTTGTAAACTGTCTATGTAACACAACCCACACGGTCATAGTTGCTGGCAGCATGTCAGACCTACTGCCTGTCGCAAGCGGTGTCCCATGGGGCCCTTCCCTGGGTCCACTCCTGTCATACATCTACATTTCCACAGTACAGGCACACACAGGGGTGTTATGGGCAACATTGTTTGTAGATGACTGCGACACAGGTGCCATAGTGGGACGGACATCTGACACAGTTATCCTTCAAAGGGGCCTCCCAGATATGCATATCTGCTGTCAGGGACATGTCCCACAGCTAAATGCTAAGTAATGCAACATCATACCTGTCGAGGAGTACTAGGTCACTCCTGTCCAGCATATAGGTGGCTGTCCACTGAGTGCAGGGGTGTTTAACAGGGATCAGCGGACAGAGTTTGTCGGTCACCATTCCTTCAACACACACATTGCTATTGTGGTTCGGTGGGACTTCTACATAGCCCACCGGTTTGTGCAGGCATTCACATCTACATCAGGGTAGGTCATGATCTCCTTGTACCCATTACGTGTTACACCTATGATTTACTACATTGCCCCATTCGGAGGGTATCTGACCCAACACCTACAGCAGCTGGGAAGGCCTCATAGGTTAATTGTCATACAGATGCAGGGTGACATGGATTTGTGTAATGCTGCCCCACTTGTAGGACCCCTGCCCCATTCAGTCACATACCTGTTGTTTAGTGTTGACCTGTGCCTGACATACGAGGCCATGTCAACCCATATGTCATGTCTATGCTTCACCTACTGTATCTGTATCCCTCAGAACCACAAGGGCAGGTGACATGAACCTTGTCACGGTCATTAATGGGATGTGTTGGAGTGACACATATGTCACCCGGACACTCACAATGCTGTGGATCTACATCACAGTACACGTGAGACAGAGATCCTTCCTAGCCTTGTTCGGGGGTATGTTGTCCATTGGATGGGGAATTGCACATATAGGCCGGGGATTACATCATTATCACTGCTTGACAAAGGTACAGCAATGTCATAAGTATGCTATCTCCAGCACAGAAGGTTGGCAAAGTGATCCTAACTATGGTGTAGGGTTATGGCTGAACCTGGGTCGATGGCCTACCCTGTACCTATGAACGTATGAACCTATATTCATAGTTTGTCCCATTTACACTTGTCTATCCCCTATCCTCTTTCTCATGTGTATATTTCTGTGGCACATGATTGTCCTCTGTATTACTTGCAGGTATGCTGTCTACACTGCACATACGTCACAGTTGATGACAGTGTATCTGTGTCGCTAACACTGTGATACTGAAGACTACCACACATCCTTCACAACATTACATGCATATGTCCATTCTATTCTTCTTTGGCCTATGGGAGGGTGTTAAGGCAACAATTACACAAGTCCCTGTTTGTGCATGCTTCATGTTGGTGTTTGACCAGCCTCCATTGCAGTCGTGTGTTGGACGGTAGTGTTTCTGTGTGTTTGGCATGTGTTTTTATTGCCGGTACATCTGTGGGAGGTGTGGTTGGCACATGTTCCTCTTTGCAGGGACACACATCCTGGGGTTTGTGTCATGCATCTGCACTTGGCACGTGCCATATGTCCTGTACTATTCCCACAGTCGTGTATGGCTTCATGCACTACTACTGCGTGTTACTGGCTGTTTGTATGTGGTACACATGGTGATTGTGGTGTTTGGCTTGACCTATTCCCATGCTAGAACATACACATCTGTCAATTACATTGTTTAAATCACACTGTAACACTCATTCGTCTTTTCAAAATGACAGTCAATAACACAGGAAGCTCAGATTAACAACGTTTTACTACTGTGCACCAGGAGGTAAATAACTATGCAGTACAGGTTTAGAGTTTTGTTTTACTCTATACAGGTAACAGCTGTATAAGTATTGTGTTTGCAATCATCTTTTGCACACCTTAATGATGTGGTCAGTCACAGGGCATTTACATCACTATAGTTCACAATATTGTATTCCTACAACAGTGCTAAGGTAATGATTATTAAATGTTTTCCCATGAGGATAGCACAGCCTTGCGAGCCACATAGTCAATTATAATGTCCTTCAGTAAATTATGCTCTGTCAATGTTCCAGGACTGTTCAGATCCGGTCGTCACTTCCTTTCCTACTAGGTTCCTTTGTCTTTCTGGTGAGCAGCTGTACTCTGTCTTAGATAGAGCTCACAAGGCCATCCTCCTCAGTGGAAGGATGACAGATATACCTGTACATACATTTATTATTCTCTAACCCAGCGGATGAGTAATGCTGAATGACATACACCTGCTGCACTGGTTACTGCCAGGGTCAGGGTTCAATCACACTGCAGCTACACTACAGGCTATTACATGCATGGTAAGCTCTACTGCCATATTGTAAAATAGAATTATATGCATTATACACTATTTGCTGCTAAACTAGCACGTCATATGTATGTTTAAATATATATTTTGCTAACATTCTCCCTCCTTTGATTGCTTCTATTCTATCCAGAAACATATACAACATTATTTCATTCCCTAGCCTCTTTCTCTATGCAACGTTTAACTAGGCAAGTCATTTGTTGTACATTTCAGAGAGGATTTCATTTTGTATTAACAAATACCACTACAGGTCTTGATACATAGTCTCGGTTACAGATACGTCGACAGAGTCCCTGACTAATACTTACATGCAAAGTATCCCGCAACAGACACATGCTCCCAATATGAGCAGAACAACACAAATGGCAATCAAGATATTCAGTATGACTGAACCCCATCCACCAAATGGTTTGTGGAAATGGTTCGTCAGTGGGTTTGGGCCTGGTTCCGCCATGGATGACACCTGCTGTATTACCTCTAGGTGGGCGTTGATATTGTTCATGTTATGTGGTACTTAGACACAGCGGTCTTCTTTGATAAGCGCGCACGTAGCAATTCTCGCCGCCAGGGTGCAGTCGTGCGCTATTACATTTTGTGACACAACAGTTCTCATTGCATCCAGTTCATCAGTCACAAGTTCAGAAGCGAAATGTCACATTGCTCATTCCTCCGACAGTTTTTGACAACTTCCTCTGTTCCCTGATTGATTTCACTACTCCACAAGCTGGGAGTGTTCCAGGCCAGGATATAACGCTGTCACTCAAGTCCATATGAGTCAATATTCCTTTATCTCTTGCAGAAGAATGGATTTTCAGAACAGCTTCCATTTCAGCCACTGGATTTGTGGGTTTCTCGACTGTGTTCCCAGTTCTTCGAGCTATATGTCTTATAGTTCGTTTGCACCCAGAGGCAATTGTGCAGTATGTCATGTGACTGGAGCCAGATAACCCAAAAAACAACTGCCGGACCAATTCTCAGGTAACCATTGATATGCTTATTTCCCACAAACAAAATAACAATATTCTACTTTACTACTGATGCGGGTTAACTCTGCATGTAACATTTTCCTGTCTAACAGAGAACTGTTTATACAATTCAGGATGTTTCTGCACATCTTTCCACGTTGTTCTCATGAAGCTTCAATACAAATCATGGATGGTGCTACAACTACTACTGTGATCTTTGGCTGTTATATGACATTTGTAAGACACAGTTATGTTACAAATACTCCCACCAACTTGAACTGTATCATGTTTATAAAAGCAAACAATTCCTTTTGGTGTAACAGGTAAGTACAGTGCCACTTTGTCCTGTGATCTCACAGAACCTGTATCAAAGTGTAAATATTCACAAGTCTCAATCTATCCCCAAGGGGACAACGTACATCGGAAGTCCTCCATATGATGTAGGTATGGCAGTACAAACACAGCAATTTAAAATGTTCATAGTCTGTACATGTACACGCGTCATGCCTAGGTATGTGTTGCAGTTTGGATGCCACTCTGTGGCCAGTTCATCACGTATCACTATTTGTATCTGTGTAGTTATATGCAGGTAAGGTCCCAGCAAATGTAAAGTCAACACAAACATGGTTAATAGGTGTATGATCAGTAGGACAGTAAACCAAATGTCTTTGGGGTTGCTTTGTATTGTTATACAGTCTGGCCCGGGTGATTCAGTCTCTATGGTATATCAGCTACAAGATGTAAATCAGACTTGATATCCTTTACCGGTTTGAAAAACTGTGACGTGAACCCAGGACGACCTCTCCACAAACTTTACTGCAGTAGGCGTTGCCAACAGTACCTGGTACAGACCTTCACACGTTGGACTCGGAGATTATCTTATTTGGATAACAGTGAAATACACACAGGATACTGGAGTCAGCTATGCGTCCGGCTTCGCTTGCTCTTTATCTGTAAAAGACTTTAACTGCAAAACAGTGTTATTGGTTAACAATCCTCTCATGTCACCTGCTAATGAGCCATCGACCTCCAGCTCTGCAGGCATGACAGCTTTCCACTCTGGCACATGATATGCCATTCCAAATACTACTTCGAAGGGGGTCAAACACTTTACATTTGGAACTGTTGTCATGCTCAGCAATGCTAGAGGTAGACAGCAAATGCAACTCGTCTGGGTGTCACCCACCAACCTCCTCAACTTATTTCTCAGGATCCCATTGTAACGCACCACCAGTCATGCTGACTGTGGGTTGTACATGCAATTTATATTCATGGAAATGCCAAATAATCCCCCAGGTTGCTGGATTGTCTGGTTCACACAATGTGTTCTATTGTCACTGTAGCTTGTGTACAGTATGCCAGATCTAGGGATACTTTATTTTACTGGGACCTTTGCCACTGCTGCTGCATCCGGATTCCTGGTTGGGAATGCTTCTACCCATTTTGATAATATATCTATAATCACTAAACAGTATTTCTTCCCTTCACATTTATTCAGCTGTATACACTCCAAACAAATGGTACGGAACGGTTATGGTGGTGTAGGTAAACCCACTCCCTTCAGTTTAAATGCTCCCTGTGCATGATGTTTACTGCAAATATGACACGCTGCACATGATGTTTGTATGTGGTTCCTAATTCTGTATGTTAGGGATATTCTGTTAACCAACTGTACCATCCCCCCTGTTGAGACATGGCTCTACCCATGGCTCAACACAGCTGCATATCTGAATACATTAGACGTTAATATTGGCTTTCTCACTGTGGATATGTACAGTCCGTCTTCAAGGATTGCTCCTCGTCATACCCACGTCTGCTTTTCTGCTTTCGTAGTTGATGTTTGCATTGTTTGTAACATTTCTACATCTATAATGTCTGAGGATTGTCATTCCTCATTCCAAAAGACACTTTCCAACTGTGAGGCTGCTTGTTTTGCAGCTGCATCAGCTCGTGCCTTACCTTTCCTAATCTTATCCTGTTGCTTTGTATGAGCTGCACATTTACAATTGGCTACTTTAGTGGGTAACTGAATGGAATCCAATGCATTCAAGATCAATTGCGCATGATTAATCGGTTTACCGGTGGATGTTATCATTCCCCTATTCTTCCACTGCTGCTCATAAACATGCACTGTAGAGACAGCATACTGACTATCGGTATAAATGTCCACACATCAGTTCTTCGCTAGAGTACAAGCACGTGTTAAAGCTATCGATTCTGCTGCTTGAGCAGACACCTTATGCTGCAGGGGTTGGGCTTCTACAATCTCATTATCAATAACTACTGCATAACCTACTTGATTCTTTCCTGTAGGACTCTTTCTACATGATCCGTACACATAAACTGTCACCTCTGCATCATCTAAGAGTATATCGGTGATATCCTGTCTGTGTGGAGTTATTTCCTCCATTTCATATAGGCAACTGTGTGGTGTGCCATACACAGGTGTCGGACGTGACGTTGATAGGTTTAATGTTGTACAACGTTCAATCACCATATGAGATTGACTCAGGGGTATGGTCTAACAAGACAGATGTCTAGCATGGGTCAGGAATGCTATTTTCTCTTGCAGCAGAATGATCGCAACTGCATGAGACACTCTCACAGTGAGAGGGTGGAATAATAACATTAAGGCCGGGGCCTGTACTGCCATGGGTGCTGCAACAACTGCCTGCACACAATGTGGCACTGACCATGCCACAGTGTCCAACTGCGATGAGTACTATGCTATGGGGCATTACTTACTTCCATGCTGTTGCATCAAGACTGACGTCATATATCCCTGCTTACATTCTACAGTCTGACAACATCTGTCATGATTATTCGGGAGACCTAATACAGATGTTGAAGCTATCAATCGTTTTAGTCTGCAGAAAGCTGTTTCTGCTACTGGAATCCAGTGTAGTATATGTTGTGCTGCCATAGGTGTATTAAAGATTGAAGCAGACAATAGAGCAGATTCCAAAGCATTGTTTGGTAACCAGCTTTGACAAATGTTAGTCGGCCCAGGAAGGACATCATTCCCTTCTTGGTAGTTGGCTTGGGTGCTTGTGAAATTGCTGCCTTCCTATCGTCATGTAATGTTCTACCCTCCTTGGATACCACATATCCCGGATACTTGACCTGTATTCTCTGTAGTTGCAATTTATGCTTGCTTAATTTATGTCCCTGTTCTGCTGAATATTTCAATAATGCTATTGTATCTTCCCTACATTGCTGATGGGTAGGGGCCGCAAGCAGAATATCATCCACATAAAGCAGAACTTCACTGGCCCCGGGTGGAGTAAACACCGGAATGTTGCTAGCCATCTCCTGTGCGAATATCGTTGTACTTTCACAGTATCCCTGTGATAGCCGGGTATGGCTGTATCTGTTACCCTGAATGTACATGCAAAACAATACGGACTATCTGGATGTATAGGTATTGAGAGGGAAGCATAGCTTATATGTACCACGGTAAGATACTTTTGTGGCGGGATCATAGCATTCAATATAGTGTGTGTGTCTGGCACCATCGGTACCCTAGGTATTATTACATGATTTACAGCTTGTAAATCCTGTACCATCCGCCATTCCCCCTTTGCTTTTCTATCAGAAGATACAGGGGTATTGCATGGTGAATAGTGATTACTTTGTAGATGGGGAATTCCCTCTGTGACTTTACAGATATCTTCTGATGTCCACAGTCTATACACTAAGGGAGTTGGGTCCTGGCCTTCCTGTCCTGCATGCGGGTTCGGTACTTCAATTAATTGACAGATATCCTCACTCTGTTCTAGTGACTGTCTTCTTACTTGAGTGTCCCTAGGTATGTTACGAGTTTGGGATGTGGTTTCAATAGCTTCTCTTACATTTGGTCGTTGTGATACCTCTGTTGCCAGAGGATAACGTGGGGGGGACTAGCCTGCCCTCCTGCTTCATATCCTGGATGTGGTATCGGAGGTGGTAGGGGGGGGGGGCTGTCGCTACTACTGTATATTATCTTCTTTGTGTACGTATGATGCTTTCGCATTTCTAGTGTTCTGTTCCCTTCGGTTCACTACCTCAATACACCTATGTGCTTGACAGATACCCAATTGTCGCTGTTTTTCCGCCTGCACATCTTAGGGTTGCCACCTTTTCAAATGCACAAGGTGGGACATTAGTGTTAGGAATGTGTAATTTGGCAGGGCAAAACATACCCACGGCCAGTACAAAGGACAGCAATTCACTTTTTGCCAGGAGAGCAACCTATTCTTGTAGCATTTGAGTTGCTTATTCTGTTTATTATGATATTTTTGTGTTTCAGATACGAAATTACTGTTTTATGCTACCATTTAAGAAGATATCTGAGAAATCTTTGTCCTAAGATATCAGGACATTTGCCATTTGTTCAGTTTGTTTGCAGGACACAACTGGCCAAAGAGGGACTGTCGCTCACAAAGTGGAACAGGTGGTTACCCTAGAACATCTGCATCACATTTTCAGTGATTCCAATGTTTCAGTAACAATATTTTGTCTAATATACCATCAATGTCATATTTATTACCCCATTTTGCAGAATATCTCACATTATGTGCCCTCTGCAATTGCATATACTCCACGTCACCCGTCAAACGCGGATCACATGATCTGTTTGTGCACTAATCTCCCATATGCTCTACACGACTGTTACGTAACCCTTCTCTTGTACCACGTGGTATCTCCTTCCCTGTATCCACTGTAGTGTCTACAATGACTATTTACTCTACTCTGTGTTCCCCTGATCTATGTCCAGATTTAAAACTACTTGGATTGGTCTTCGACCTGCTATCACAACTGTTAACAGAAACACAATGTAGTCTGGTCCCTGATCTACAATAGAGACAAAGAGGCAAATCCTCCTTACCTGAGCCTCCTGTTTATGACTGCACGTTTTCTTCTTGGGATCCAGTTTTCCACTTTTCAGCCACAGATCAGACAGTGGACAGCCTCTTTACACACAACAATTCAGTCGGAGGTCTTTTCACTCCAGAAGAACCATTTAGGCAAATTCTCCTGCGCAGATGTCTAACCACACATGCACTCTGACCTGTAGCTTACCAAGGGAATTCCGGCTAAGAAAGACCACAATCTCAAATAAGTTGTTGAAACCAGACTGTAGTAATCAGTAGGCTTTTCTAAGTGACAGTCAATAACACAGGAAGCTCGGGTTCACAACGTTTTAGTAGTGTACACAGGTAGGCAAACTAATATACAGTCCAAGTATGAGAGTTTTGTCTGACTCTATACAGTAAGCAATTTCTTTATATAGTGTTTACAATCAGCTTTTGCCCACCTTACTGACGTGGTCGGTCACAGGGCATTTCCATCACTATGGTCTGCAATGTTCTATACATACGTGGGTGCTGCGGTCATGCTTTTAAAATGTTTTCCCATGAGAATAACACAGCCTTGCAAGGCACCTGGTCAATTACAGTGTCCTTCTCTGATTGTAGGTGTTTCAAGGACCCTGGACTGTTCCGATACAATAGTCAGTTCATTTCTTAATACGTTCCTTTGTCTCTCTGGTAAGGAGTTGTACTCTATCTTCGATAGAGCTCACAAGGCCATCCTCCTCAGGGGAAGGGAGGATGTTATGCATGTACATACATTTAATTTTCTGTAACCCAGCAGATAATTAATGCTGAGAGACATAAGCCTGCTGTACTGGTTACTGCCAGGCTCAGAGTTCGATCACACTGCAGCTAAGCTTCACCAATTACATGCATGATAATTTCTACTGCCATATTGTGTGGTACAATTCAATGCATTATATAGTATTTTGCTTCTAAACTGGCACTTCATATGTGTTTCTATATATATTTTTCTAACAACATCCATCCGGCCATATGCATGTTGTTCTGTCCTTTACCTTGACCGTGTGTATTTGGCCGTCCGGCAACGCTACTCTCCACATGTGATGTCCCACCTTCCCCTTCTGTGCCTGTGGCACCCTGTTAGGACATCCTGTTTGGTAGGCACATGTTCCGCTATATGTGTTTGACTTCTCTGCATAGCTAATCATCGATGCGGTGGTTCAACAATCCGACTTGTCCACATGTGTACAGTTATGTGCACCGTGGCGTGTGCAAACCTATATGGTTTGGATGGATACATACCACATGCGGGATGTACACATTCTGCAGACACATTCACATGCAGCCATTTCCATATCTGTACCTGAGGTGGGTTGGTGACATGTGGGGTACATATTTGCCCGCGTGGCACTGCCTAACACAGTACTTCTTACCACATTTCAGGTATGCCCATTGTGTGTAGGTGTGTAGCTGCACAAGGATGCTAGCTGGTTTGGGTGCACAGGCGTACATGGGTGGGACTTACATGCTACAATGGGGCTATTGTGTATTACATCTGCATGCATGGGTTCTGCTTCTGGATATTACACTTAGACATACGCCGTCCTGTGTATGACAAACACGTTGCTGGGTGTGTGACATGTTGCTATGCACATGTTTGCCTGTGTTTAAGGTATCTTGGTTCCTTCCTGTTGTTATGTCGACACAGCTACCCGGCTGTGTACTCTCACTACTGCTTGTGACCATTATGGTTGACACCTTTTCCAATGCCCATAGTGGGACATCTTTTGTGGAAACATCGGATTTTGCAGGACAACACATACCCACAGCAAGTGGAGTTGACAGAACTTCACTTGTTTGCCATAATATACGCTTATTCTGTTAGCATTTGGGTTCCTTATTCAGTTTCTTATGCCATGTATGTGTTTCATATATAAAATATATGTTTTATGCTACTATTACAGGTATATTGCAGGAATATTTTTGGCAGGAAATCTCAGGTCATTTGCCATTCTTTCGAGTTTTGCCGGGACACACCTGTCCAATGAGGGACTGTCCATAGCAAAGTGGGACAGCTGGTAACCCTGGTGACCATGCCCATGTCGCTACTGGGGTTGCCACCTTTTCCAGTGGCCAAGGTGGGACATTTTCGGGACTCACATCAGATTTTACAGGCCGACACATACCCACGGTCACTATATAGCATATAACTTCACTTGTTTGCCTAAATAAAAGCTTATTGTTGTAGCAGTTTGGTTGCTTATTCTGTTTCTTGTGACATTTAGGTATTTCAGTTACGGAAATAACCATTTCATGCAACCATTACATTAAATACGGGATATCATTATGTCCTACAATCTTAGCACATTTGCCGTTTTTAATATTTTTTATCGGCACACAACTGCCCATGGAGGGACTGCCCCTCGCAAAGTGGGACAGGTGGTAACCTTAGTCGCTACTCCTATGTTGGTGCGGCACGCTGACATGCTGCGGTACACCTTCTCTGGGTATGCCCGCTGACGGTGCTTTGCGGGACAAACACGGTGTTACGCGTATCCTTTGTTCCTTGGACGGGTACACTTAGGGCTTCGTGGGTTGTATTTGCTTCTCCGTTTTGTTGGGACGGGTACTATGTTGCATACTCTACGTGCGTTTCATTCTGCACGGGCCCTGGCTGCTGCCATTACTATTATGGGCGGACCGTGGCAGTCAGCACATTAGGTTGCTCATCGCCTGCCGGCTTAGCCACGCCTCCGGACGCATCCTACTCGGGCTCGCTCACGTACACTACGCACGTGTCTGTGGTTGCGGCGCGCTCTCATTACTATGCATATGGCGCTACTACGCCGACTATTCACTGCACCGCCGGCGCAGGCCTTACACTGGCCTTGCGCCGAGCTTCATGAATCCCGGGGAATGTGTTTTAGAATGCATAAGGAAGAAAACAAGAAAAGAAAAAGAGAGATATAAGATATTAAGTTAAGAAACTTTCAGAGATTTATTAGAGAAGAAAAATTCCTTTTATAAAAAAAGAGAAATATATAAAATGAATCATATTAAAATTAGCAATTTGTTATATAAACAAAAATAATAAAAGAAGAAAACATACTAAGAGAATTACAGAATAAGGAAGGTAAGCAAATAAGATAACACGAAGGAATATATGGAATAATTACAGAATATATACTAGAATTATTTGTTAAAAGACAAGAAAACAAAGAACAAATTTATAAAGGTGAAAATTAAATAATGAAAATAATGAGTATTTAGAACAAAAACTAACTAGAAGTTACGAATGAATGGTTAGAAATTGGCATTAAAGAGAAAGAGATATGTGCAGGAGTTATAAAATTGCATTTAAAAAAGGAAATAAAGAGTAGATAAAGAACTGGAGACCTATAACATTGAATAATGCAGATTATAAATTTTTCTTGAGAATAATAACAAATAGGTCACAAAAGATGGACAGAATATATGACCAAAATGTTTTCAAAGGAAAAGGAAGTCAATAGTTATTATGGATAATAAGAGAAATAACTGATAATATAAATAAAAATGAGGAAGTGAAGGTTATGATAGGGGATATAAGTAAAGCCTATAATAATATTCAATATTAATCATTATGGGGAATGATATAATATAAGAAAAAATATTACAAGTAATAAAATCTGTTTATGAAAGGAACTATGTGAAACTAAATATAAATGGCTGGACTGGGGAAGAAAAAAAAGTAGAATGTGGATTAAAGCAGTATACATTTAAAACAATGAGTTAAGTATAAATAAAGAGAAAAAAATATATATATATATATATATATATATATATTAGGAATAACATTTGGAAGGAATGAATATAGGCAACCACAATGACATAATGCATTCAAAAAAGTAAAGGATATGACATTTTTTGGAAATCATATAGATTTTCATATAGAAAAAAGCACACGTGTTGAACTCCATGATAATAAGAAAAAATGCTTAAGTTGCTAACATCTATATGATTCCTATTAAGTATCAAAAGGATTTAATAATGATTATATTTTCTTTTAAATGGGGCTCTAGACTAAATCCAGTCAAGAGAGTGTTTCTATATATGAAAGACGAACATGGATGCTTCAGTTTAATAAACCCAATAATACATGCAGCATCTTTAATTTTATATAAGGTATTAAAGAACGGAAGTGAAAAAAAAAGAAGTAAAAGCATTGTTAATGGAGAAATGAAAGGGTACCAAAACAAAATTGTGTTATAGAATATAAAAAAGAATATATATGAGAAAAAATAGAAAGCAATGGTACTTAAATATTACAAAAGCATTTTATTGCATTGATCCATGGAAAGATTTAGAAATAGATAAGAAAAAAGCCATAATGATGAAATATAATTTCTATAAAAGGATTAAATAATCTAATGATTTATGGAGATTGTCTATTAGAAAATTGCCGGTTAAGGCAAATATGCCATATAAGTAAAAGCAAGATAGAATAAGGAATACATGTGGAGAGTTTGAGACTACTGAGCATGTATTTTTGAAATTTAAAAGAGTAGTAGGATGAAAATCCACAGAACAGCAAGTAAAGCCAGAAAAGACAGCAGTGGGCAAAATGATCCAAATAGATTCAATAGAACAGCACCTACAAGGATTGAGCACTTTCATAACAAATACTTCATCAGAATTACTAAAACAAACCAAACACCATCCTTAAATACCCCTCCCAGTAGGTCACATAATTCATCGCACAATTCCCAACACTAAAAAACAATACATCAACACTAACTCATTGGTTAAAAATGGGGTGATGTATGTGGCTATGTGCCAACTATGTAAGGGCTACTATGTGGGCAAAACCAAAAAAAAAAAATTAAGGAGCATATATACAAGCATGGAGCAGATAAGAGAAAACAGGACCATATAAATGCTTTGGCTAAGCAGATTATGGAGTACCCAGAACATTTTATTGTGTTATAACAAGTGTTACAGGACCTTAGGGGGACCATGGGATGGCATCTTGGAGGAAAAAGGGATTTGCATTGGTAGATTAGGTTGAATGCCACCACCACCCCTGGCCTTAATGAAGGGGTGTCAATATCTAGTGTGCTAAAAATAAATCTTACATATTTTAATAGAATATATATATATATATATATATATATATATATATATATATATATATATGGTTCTACCTGACATAGCCGAAATCACACAACACCGACAACCACATCACCGACACCACATATTCGACAGTCCATAAACACGAAACCACACATAACCGACAACGAAATAACCGACGGTACACAAACACGAAACCCCATACACTGCACACACCACAATAACAATTATTAAAAACAAAACACATCCCCATTCCACAAACCACACACACAACACAAACACACCAAAATCCTTACAAGCCCACACTAAACCTTACACTACCCCTAAGGTCCGTCACTATCGCACTTACCTACCGCTCCCTAACCCTAACTCACTTAACCCGCCCTATCGCTCCTAACCCTAACTCACTTAACCCACCCTATCGCTCCCTAACCTAACTCACTTAACCCACCCCTATCGCTCCCTAACCCTAACTCACTTAACCCACCCTATCGCTCCTAACCCTAACTCACTTAACCCACCCCTATCCCCACAGACCGTCAATCTCCACACTTACCTGCCTCGCACCCTAACGTCCGTCACTACCGCATACTCACACAGCCTTTCCCCATGTCGGCATCCTCGGCGTTGGTGTTGTCATCCGTCGTGTCGGTCTTCTGCATTGTCGATGTTCTGCAACCCGCGATTCGCGTCGGTCTTCTTCGTTTTCGATCTTCTGGAGCTCCGAATTCCGCTGTCGGTCTTCTGCGCTGTCGACGAAGTCAGGTAGAACCATATATATATATATTTTTTTTTTTTTTTTTTTTTTTTTTTCTTTGGAAGCATTTTAAGAAACTTTAAATATATAGGAAAAAATGTTCACAAGTATGATGATATATAGTCACACAATTTAATTTTTTTTTTTTGTTTTTGAATGTATGAAGGGGTTTTATTTTTAACCAATGGGTTAGTGTTGATTTATTGTTTTGTAGTGTTCAGAATTCTGCAATAAATCATGTGACCTACTGGGAGGGGTATTTAAGGATGGTGTTTGGTTTGTTTCACTGATTCTGATGAAGTATTTGTTACAAAAACACTCAATCCTTGTATGTGCTGTTCTATTAAATATATTTGGATAATTTTGCCCACGGCTGTCTTTTTTGGATTTACCTGCTGTTCTGTGGAATATGTGCTGATTTGTTTGTCTTTTCTGGTTACATAGTAGGGTGAAAAGTTTGTTAAAATATGAGCAAATTAATATGAACATAATATAATTTGGTTATTATGGTGCATGAAAACAGGAAAAATTGAAGAAAATGCTTAGAGTAATAGTTTGTGTTTCACAGAATATATGGAATGATAGACTAAATAAAACTAAATACAAAGGAAAATGGACTTTGAGAAATATGTAGAAAATAATGTTTTGGTTGTGGATAAAAGAGTGGGGGAATGCTTAAATTGAAGTTTGTAATGCATGGAGATTTGTAAATAGATGTAACTTATGTAAATGTGTATATATGTACATAATCTGTAATGTATATATCGATAAAAAATATTCTTGGTAGTAGGGGGTAGAATTTGTGCGTGACACAATGGACTTCCTATTCCTGTTCCAGGCATAGAGGTGGCTTGGACAAACAGTGAGAAAACATGGCTGATTCACCTTGTGCTGCAATTGGAATGAAAGTTACTGAAAATGTAGTCAAAATGGTAGAATAGCTACCAATACAATTTTTTTTCTGATGATGTGGATGCACAAAAAACAGTAACACTGGAGAAAAAGGATATTGTGAAGGAAAGGGAGATTATAGCTGAAACAGAGATGGATTTAGAAGAAAACTTTCAGAGGAAATTGTTTGAAGAACAATTACCTCTGAAAAATTCATATGGGGATACAAATGTTGGTGATCTGTCTTACTTCCTGTTTCCATTCTAAATGCATAGACAGCCTACAGAAACAGGAGGAAGTATAGCAAGTGTGACAGAAGAAAATATAAGATTAGAGAAGGAGAAGAAGAGTAATAAGATGGCTGAGCCTTTACAAGAAAGGCAGCTAAATGAAACAGAGGAAATGGAGAAATCATTGATATCAGAGATGAAAGGAGCAGTAAATAAGATTGGTGGAGTGGTTCCAGATTCAGAAGACATATTTCAGGAAAAGCTATTTGAGGGAGAAGAAAAGAGTCAGCAGGAATGTATTTTTACAACCTTCCAATCTAAGGTTTGCAGGATGGTTATTTAAAAGAAATGTTGATCAGAGTGAGCCAGTGAGTTATCTGGCAGCTTTTTGGAGTGAGATTATGGAAAAAAATACATGAAGAAGATGTTTCAAAGGACGTAATAATAAGAAAATCTACACAAAGACATTGAAAGAGGGAGAAAGGAGAAGCAAAGAGATGAAGGAAGAGAAAAAATATATAATAAGAGTAAGCAGTAAGAAAGAAAATGGTCTGGACAGGTGTCAGGTATAGAACACTATAATTGCACCACTGGGTGTTTCACCCAAGGGGGTAAGAGCTTTTATTCTTATCAATAAAGACATGTGCTGTGATATATTTTTGAACTGTGGCAATATATGAAACATTTCCTAGAAAAATGTAAAAAAAGACATAATCTTTGGACTGAATATGTAGCACAAGCATTTCATGGTAAGACTAAAAAGACTTATGATACAATTTAGAATGTAAGTTGAAAAAAGATGAACTGAAAGAACATTTAAAAAGAGTATGCAAAGATGTGTTGGATACAACAAAAATATATTATGAAAGAGGTTTATGGGCTGGAGGTTGGGAATGTGGGATTATTTTGAAAATGCAATCTGATAATGTTGTACATATTCCTTGTGTGATTAATGTGAATGGTAACAGAAGCTTTGTTAAGTACAGAGGGCAACTTAAAACATGCTTTTTTGTGGAAAAAGAGATCACCTGATTAGTGAATGTGATAAATAAAAATGTTTTATTTGTGGCAAAGCAGGACATGAAACAAAGGAATGTGATATAAAATGTAAAAAATATGAAAATACATGAGATACATGGATAGATTGTGAATAAAATGGAGAAATTGTAAAAAAAGGAGGTATACAGGATTAAGTACATGATAAAAAAAATAGAAAATTAATAAGAAAAATGGGAAAAACAATGATATAATAATGGAAGCAAAACATGGAAAAGAAGAGGTGCTCAATACAAGTAAAGAAGAATATGTAAATTGGCAATTAGTAAGAGAAAAGAAATATGCCAGATACAAAAGGGTAAAAGAGAGGAAAATAAGGTTTTAAAGCATAATTGGGAAGGAGAATAAAAAAAGGTAAAGTACGAGATAGGAATAACACCAATATCATTTAAAAGCTGAAGATTTCAGCTTTAAATGTAAATAGTATGAATATCAAAAGAAAAATATGTATGCTTCAATGGATTTGCATATTATCATATTAGAAGATACAAAAATTCTGACAGAGTAAGACAGATTACAAACTGAAGTTCTATGGGGTGGAACAGTTATTTGGATTATGTGAAAAACACATGTTTAGGATTAGGAATATTATGTAAAGAAATCATTAAAATCTTAGATTTTACAATAGGTGAATTAGGAAGATAACTGTACTAGACTTAAGATGGAAAACAAAGTTTTATAGAACTATTGCTTTATATGATTATGTTACAAAAAAGAGAAATAATGTTTAAAAAATTCTAAATTATGTAGGTGTTAATATGGATTAATATTAGTGGAAGACTTTAATTGTAATATAGGACTAGGAAAGAAAAATATCAATTTGCATAGTATGCAAAGTACAGACTATGACATAATTTCCTGTAATGAATCATTTAAAAGGTGGTTAGGTGGTTATTATTTGTTTTTCTGAAGAAGTTCACATCATTAAAAGTGGATGAAAGCGCTAGCTCATTGTGCCTCAGTGTGTCTCTTGGTTGGATCCTGTTTTTTTCATTTTCAAAGTTACTAGTTTGTGCTTTCCAGCTTGGTTTACTGTTGTTTCAGTTTTTGTTTTGGAGCCAACATTGATGGCAGCTGAGGTTTCTTCACAAGAAGACTTGTTAAATCTTTACACCTATCCAGTTCCTGAAAGAGGTGAAGAGTTGCCTACTACATCAACTTTTTCATTACAACTGTCGAATACTATCACCAAGATAGTACAAAATTGCTTAGAAGAACAATTAAACCTCAAAAAGGTCGAAAAGGGTGAGGGCGCTTTAAGACCTGAAGTGGGAGATTGCTCACGCCCTTTTCAGTCCTTGGAAGCCTGCAGTGAAGAAAATCCTGTGAACCGAAATGGTGAGGGAGCTGAATCACGAAGTATGGCAAATAATCTTGTATGGAATTGCATCAGTAAATCTTATGAGAATCCGTTTACAAATTTGACAGAGATTCCAATGAATGAAACTGTAAGTAAACAATTACATGATTCTAATTCATGCAAAAAGTGCATTTTTGAACTGGAGAGACTTGTTTTCAAGTATGTGTCTTCAACTTTGGAAGTACAATACTTAGGGGAATGTATTAATGGTAAAATAGTTCCGCAAGGTCTGAGAACGGCAAAATTCCCAAACTGTGTCTCTCCTGGTGATGATTTGTGCAATGTTTTAATAGAATTGTACAATGAGACTGGTTTGGCCATGATGAGAGTGCTTGTCTCTCACTATGAAAAAGAAATAGTTAAACTCAAGGACAGCATTAAATCTATGGATGAAAGTATAAAAAGTTACATCTGCTTCAATAATTTTTCAACATTATATAATGGAATTGAAGCAAAGGTGGACAGACATAGAGCTACCATTATAGCTAGAAAACAAAATAAATTAGAGAGAGACATTCAAGCATATAGGTCGAATCAGGCTTACATCAGTATTACTGATGCGAGTGGCACCACAGTACCTACAACTAATAACAATTCTTTGGTCAATATGGTGGCTAATATCCAAGAGGGGTTGACTACAGGAAATAAGGAGGTTTTTTCCTAGAGTGAATGAAGTACCAGTTAATTTGGTCAATGATGAACAGAGTGTCAATGTAAATGGTACTACAAATAACACAGCAAGAGTGGGAACTAGTTTTGCTGGAGTGGTGGCTACTTGCAATGGACATATCACTGGCCCTTTTCGAACACAAGGGCCCTCCATGAAAAGGACTACCAAATGGTACAATGTAATGCAGCAGAAAGGGAAGACAAAGGGGAAGAACAAACGGAGGTGATTTCATCTCCAAGAGATAACTTTACAATAGATATTGTTAATTTGAGTAGTACTTCCTTTTGTGCAGCGACTAACAATGTGCTAAGAAAAGTTTTTTCTTTTATTCCAACAGGATGAACATTGGCAAGTTAATGATTGATTTTAGGCGTTTTTTGCATAAACTTAATCTGCAATACATTCTGCATGATGTTACTACTACAGTGGAACAGGGAAATTCCAGGCTTACTAAACCAAGTGTCTTTAACCCCCCATTGGTGAACACACTGCAAGTGTTTCAGAACATTTGTGAAAAAGAGTTTAGAGAGATCAAACATGGCAATGTTAAAAATAACTTATCTGAAGCTGAATTTATTGCTTTGGAAAATATAAGTAGGAATTCTAACATTGGAACTATGAAAGCTGATAAAGGGGGAAAAATAGTTATCATGGACACTTGTGTTTATGAAAAATCTCTCAGTACATTGTTAGAAGATTCAGACACTTATTCTAAAGTTTCTTTACACTTTGTCAACTACAGTTTTAGGAAAATTGATACCCTGTTGTTTGATATGTTTTGCCAAGGGAAATTGACAAAGCTGATTATGATTTTCTAGTGGTAGAACATCCTAAAATGGCTACGTTTTTGGAATTCCAAAATTCAAAATAACGAACTAAGTCCATCTTTTAGACCTATAGTCTCTGCCAGACAATTTAAAACTGAGAATATTTCAATATGATTAGACAATGTTCTTAATCCAATAGTACAAAAATCTGAACACTATATAAGAGATTCTTGGCATTTGCTTGAGATCCTAGGCAAATATAAAGTGCCTGACAGAGACATATATATTTTTGTACGCTAGATGTCACGAGTTTGTATACTTCCATTAATCAGGAAGTAGGTTTAGAGTTCATGAGAGAGTATCTTACATGTCATACTGATTTTTCAGGTGAAAAAGTAAACACAATTTGTACATTAATGGAATTAGTACTCGACAATAATTTTTTCAAATTCAATAATACATTATATAAGCAAATATCAGGTGTAGCCATGGGAGGAAGAGTGGCACCGGCTTTTGCAAACATAGTCATGGCCAATTGGGAAAATAGGTTCCTGAAGTTACACCCTGGTTACAACAAGGTAGAATTATACCATAGATACATAGATGATTTGCTTTTTTGTGGTCAGGGGAACATTCTGAATTTGTAGAATTTGTATCTGACCTTAATGGCACTACAGATTTTTTATTATTTAAAATAGGTGGTTATGGTGAACAAATTAACTTTTGGATTTGACACTTAACATAGATAATGTTACAAGAAAATTTAGAAGTAGAATCTATAGGAAGTCCTGTTTTGCAAACCAGTATTTGCATAGGGATAGTTTGCACCCAACACACATGAAAAAAGGGGTTATCAAGGGTCAAATTATCAGACTCAGTAGGCTCACTTCTGATGAATATATATTTTTAAATGAGCTTATCTTTCTTAGAGAATTATTTCTCCAAAGAGGTTATGACCGAAGGTGGTTAGAGGGAATAGAAAAGAGGTTTTACTTTTAAGAAAAGGTGTTGCTCAGCCCATTTTGGCTTCTGAGGACATAATGGTGGGAGCTCCTATAAGTTTACATCATAGTAACACAAGAAAAAATCAAGACTTCAACATAGCATTTCCTTTGCCAATAGTAAATGAAATTTGGTGTATAAAGGAAATCATTGAGAAGAACTGGAGAATCATTTTAGGTAACAATGAATTAAGTTTATCTTTGGGGTATTTACCAAAGTTTACATATAAAAAAGTTACAAACATTAGACAGAAGTTAGAAACTTCTCAGAAGTCAGAAACTCACAAGGACAGATCAGTTAGCAATAAAAAAGGTACTTTTGCATGTAAAGACTGTAAACAATGTAGGTTCATGTGTAATTCGTCCTTCAGTACAATAGAACATTTGGGACAAACATTTTGGGCAAATAAATATTTTAATTGCCATAGTGAAAATGTAGTCTACATGGCTACTTGTTCCACATGCAAAAATTACTATATAGGCAAAACAAAAAGAGTTTTAAAACGTAGAGTTTATGAGCATGTTCTAGCTATAAAGAAAAAAGATAAAAACAATTCTTTAGCTAGACATGCTCTTTCTTGTATGAATTTTAAGAAATTTGAATTTTTCGTTTTAGATTACGTAGAGAAAAAAATGTTTGGTGGGAAAATTGACAACATATTAGAACAGAGGGAAGCATTTTGGCAGCTCCTTTTTGGGGCTGATACATACCCAGGGCTTAATGAAGTCATTAATATAAAATGTTTTTTAAAGTATAGATAAATAGAACATGGAATAACATACTGATATATTGTATTTATTTATATGTATGTATATACATTTTTATAGATATATCAATTATTTTACATAGTATTACTTTAAATTTATTTTATTGTGCAGACTATGACATCATTTCCTGTAATGAATCATTTAAAAGGTGGTTAGGTGGTTATTATTTTTTTTTCTGAAGAAGTTCACATCATTAAAAGTGGATGAAAGCACTAGCTCATTGTGCCTCAGTGTGTCTCTTGGTTGGATCCTGTTTTTTTCATTTTCAATGATATCAAAATGATACATGATATAATGAAAGAAGAGTATTATACATATGGGATAACAAACACTGGACTTATAAAATAGCAGAAATTAAAACGGAAATTTTCTATTTTTTAGTATCAGATAGTTTAAAATATTGCTGAAAAAAGACAGTTTTTTTCAGATTCTATAGCTATATGTATAGAGTTATATGAGAAAGAATGATATAGAAACATTAGCACAAATGTGTTAAAAGGCTTAATGAGAAAGATTTAGATAGAGATGATGTGATGCTGCCAACCCAGCTAGCTGGAATTTTGTAAGTAATTCTATATCAGTTGTGAATATTGCTATGATTTATACAGAACCGCATGTTATGTACTGAGCTTCAAGAATGTAACCACAATGTACCCTACTAGAAAAGAACACAAATGTATATAAACTATATACCTATGCAATGTATGTTTTAATAGTAGAAGCTGGAACATGCAGAGTTAACTTGCAAAACTTCAAAAAAAAATAAGTTGGAATCAATTGTTTTATGATTGTGTTATCTCTCAGTTTCAATGCAGCAAGCAGACACAATGTCTAGAGCTAGAAGTTTTTCTATTGTCTTGAAAGTAATTTTAATTACTAGGTTTAAAATATAAAGTGTTTTATTGCTTCCTAGCAGCTGCACATCTATGAGATGTGTATTTCTCACACAGAAATGATAAAATTCTGTTAGTATCTGTTAGCCTGGTAACTGAAGGCAGGCGACAAAGAGTGATATCTTCCAAGTTGACCATCAGTAATGTTTGATGGCAATTTAAGAACTCTGTCAGAGAAAGACTATGCATTTTGTATCTTGTCTTGGACCTAGGAACATCCAGTCAGCACTTCTGTCTGCGTGTTGCTTTGTAAGTAAGATTAGGATACAGTAATGTCTCTTAGATATAGATAGCAATATAGAAAAATTATTTTAGATGCTTTCTGTATTTATTTGAGACTGCCCTGCAATGTTGTTTTAAAATATATCCTGTGATTCTGTACTCTGCAGTTACTGTGTTGTTTGAGTATTGTCTTGTTCTTTTATTATTTATTATTAAATATATTTAAACCTCTTTTTGTGGTTGATATTTTTGAGACATATTTAAGCTCTTAGAGTACTTGCATATAGGTTCATAGGTTGGTACTAGGCTATCAGCCCTAAGCCTATGCAAGCCTAGTCATAACAATTCCCTGGCTATTTCTTCCCACAGTATTTACTTCCCTGGACCCCTGTCTAGCAAGGTGACTGATGTGATCCCCAGGGTAAATTTCCTATCTCCCATCCAATTATCAAGGTTCCTTTTGAAGAGGGCCAAAGAGGCGCTCTGCTTGACATGTATGGGCAGTCTATTCTAGAGTCTGGGGAGTCTCTGGGTCAGGAACCTATCCCTTCAGCATGTTTTGTTCACTGTGATGACCAGGTTTAGATCCCTGGAGTGTGTATCTTTGACAGATTGGGATTTCTTTAAGTGGAGCATGTCCAACAGGTCTGGGTTTGACATGCCCTTGTATGTTAAGCAGAGATAGCCTCTGAGTGGATGATATGTGGCAGATCATAGGTGGAGTTTTTTTAGACGGTCAGCATAGGGCATCTGCTTTAGGCTTGTGATTCATTTAGTGGGGGTATTTCTGCTTCCTTTCCAGTTGTTGCAGATATCTTGAGAGGTACATACCAAACGGGGCATTGTATTCTATAATGGGTCTAATGAGGGATGAGTACAGTAGGACAATGACCTCCTTTTTTCTGGATGAAAAGCCCTTAGTGATGAAGTGTGCCACATAGAAGGATTTCCTGACTGTTGTAACGATGTGGTTATTGAAAGTGAGACCACTGTCCACTTGTGTCCCTAAGTCTCTTATCACACTTTCAGTGTTTAGTGTACTGCCACCTATGTGGTAATTCATGGGTACATGTTTTTTCCCACAGGGAATAACTATACATTTCTTGGCATTGAGCTTGAGCCCATGGCTCTGGCACCAAGCATCTGTTTCTGTAAGGCCCTTTTGTAGAATATCCACATCATTTGGGGATTCAATAATGGCTCACAGTTTGAACTTTGTTAGCCAAAGTCCCTTAGTGTTGGCCTGTACTTCAGCGAAATAGATGCCAAACAAAAGCAGTCCTAGGAATGAACCATGAGGTACTCCACTTGTCACTTGTCTGGAGCTGGATTTGGAGTTGGCTACTTTTACAGTGTGGGTTCTGTCAGTAAGCCAGTTGGCAACTCATCGAGTGGCATAGGCATTAATGCCCAGTTTAGTAAGTTTATCTATGATTCCAGAGTGGGGATTGGTGTTGAAGGCCCTGGTGAGGTCCAGATAGGCTGTGTGGACCACCCTATCCTTGTCCATGGCTCTGGAGACTGATTCAAAGAAGTCAATCAGGTTCAGGAGACATGATTAGCCCTTCACAAACCCAAACTGCATGAGTTGCAGTGTTTGAAGGTTGCCAATGTCTTTGTTTATAAGTTCCATGATAATACGTTCCATGGTCTTGCAGATCAGGCTCGTCAGACTGATGGGGCAGTAGTTCCTGGGATCCAAGGTGGATCCCCCCTTCTGGAGTGGGATAACTGTAGCTGTGTGCCACAAAGCCTGAGGTGAGTCTATGATTAAACATGACACTTAGGTGAGGTGCCATTTCATTTGTAGTTCATGTAGTACACAGCCTGGGATGTTCTCTGGTCCCATGGATGCTGTATTTTTAGCTTTGGAGAGTGCGTTTTTACCTGTGTGGCCATTATTACCAGAATTTGGCAATCTTTCTTTAGAGGGTGAGAGGGGGTGAAGTTTGCACTGAATTGATCTGCCATGATATTGGCAATATCCTTGGGATCAGTATATTTAATGACATTCTGTTGTAGCTCAGAGCAGATCTGAGCATTGTTATTTTGGTTGTTGACATAGAATGCCTTGTGGTTGTCTTTGGAATTTTTGGCAATTTTATTTTCGTAACTAGCTTTGGAGGATTTTATGAGGGATCTCAGCTTTTTACTGTGGCTGTTAAGGGAGTTTTTTTGCATCATGGGATTTTCCTCTTTTCTACAAAAGTTTCTTCCTTTTGTTGTAAAGTTTGTATATGGCAAGGGATCACCAGATTGGCTTCCTTTTTTTGGAGGCGAGCATCTTGGTTCTATTGGGGATGGCACGATTCATGCATGGGTGAATGTGTTCATACACTGCCTTAGTGTAGAATTCAGCAGTCAAACTTTCAGTTCCTGTCTGCATGGCTGTCAAGATGTTTATCACTTCTGACTTGAGTAGCATGAAGTTGGCTTTGGAGAAGTTTTTTACGGAGGTTTCCTTACTGGGGGGTGGGGATGGGATGTAGATATCAAGGGTGATTAGCCTATGGTCAGACCTGACCAACAAAGGGTTGACCATAGGTGCGGAGCATCGATTTCCCATGTTGGTAATGACCAGGTCTAGGATATTGGAGCCCCTGGTGGGACTAAGGATTAGTTGATCCAGGGCGTTGGAATTTATGAATTCCAAGAACCATTGGGCAAAGTTGTTGGTACATGAGTGGTTTTCCCAGTTAATAGCAGGGTAGTTTAAATCACCCAGTATTAGGGTTTTTTGTTGCATCTTAATATTTTCCAGTATGTTTAGAAAAGTGTAGTGAGAATCTTGGGGCATGGTGAGGGATCTGTAGCAAGCTACGATTTGGATTGCAGTCTTACCTAGTGTTAGTTGCACCTGGAGAATTTCAGACGCATTGTGTTGGGCAGCTAGCCTGGTGTTGTGAACATCCTTGGTGAATATGGACACTCCTCTATCTTTAGTGTTTGGGTCCTGGTTTGGTGGCCGAAAAGTGTGGTAAGAGTTGTAGCTTGGTATTGCAGAGGTGCTCTCTGGAGCATTGAACCAGGTCTCCGTTACTGCACAGATATCGATGTTCTCCATTTTTAGGAGTGCCTCGAGAGAGTGCATTTTGAGGTTTAGACTTCTAGCACTGAGTAGCATTATCTTCAGATTTTACATGCTTGTACCTGTTATAGTGGTGGTTTTGTCATTTGAACTTTGCCTAAAAAAGGCACTATAGGGGTGGCAAGAGCCTTAGCCAGTAACCTGAATCCCAGGGGCAACAGGTGCAGACGATCTCTGGAAAGCATTGTGGTCTGCCGATCACGTTGTACCAGGCAGAAAGATACTGGATCCCCTTAGAATGACACCAGAAGCTTAGCCAATTGTTGAATTCAATCATTTTGTCCTTATACTGTGGTATATGTATATGTATTTGTATATGTATATGTATTTGTTGACACTGTACAGACCATTCCTTAATAGCCTTGGTCTTGGTCATTCTTACCATTTTGATAATAGTAACATTATAAAGTAGGATTGGTCACCCTCTGTAAGGGCCTTTATTGTAGTTGATAAGTTGGGGTTGATAGCAGTGATAACAACCTTATAGTCTGGTCAGAAAGGGGCATAGCTAGTAAACCTGTGCTATCATTCTCCAGGTGTGTGTGTGTGTGTGTGTGTGTGTGTGTGTGTGTGTGTGTGTGCGCATGTGTGTTTGCATATAAATCAAATCTCAAAGTGTGTGTGTGCCAGCTGCTTGGCCAGGGACATAAATCGCTGGTTGGACAGAGATGGTGTTGGAGGTCTTGGCTTGACCACTCAGCTGAGACCTTAACCCTATTGCTGTGCCAGTGGGAGTCTTATTGGGGATCTGGAGAAAAAGGGAGAAACCAGCACCAGACTGACTGTGATCTCTATGTGCTCTTAAGGGAAATTGTACTATACTGCATGCATACTTGTCATCCCTCCAATGTGTACATCCCTCACTGGTGCTAGTGGTAAGGATTGAGGCTCCTTGATTACTGGGCCAGTGCAGGGGCATCACAGATGATAAAAAAGAAATAAGCAACGTATGCAAAGACCACACATGTATGAGAATATTTTATAAGAATTGGACAAGTTGGTGGATACGTTTTAAAGAAAAATATAAAAAAAAGCTTTTTGGAATGTGAAAATGAAAAGTGAAAAATACCAACATTCCGATATAACCAACTGACTGAAGAAATGTTTAAGGAAATAATAAGAGATAATAGAATCTTCTTTTGAGAAAAAAATAAATATATGATATAAATCAACAAAAGATTAAAGACTATTGTATAAATAAAGATATTGTTTACAAGTAAGAACAGGAGTAGTAGTACCCTACTTGAATAAACTGAAAAAGAGAACAAAACAATAGTAAGAGAATTAAACAACAATGAAGATGAAAACATAGTAACACAAGATGGCACAGGTGATGTGATTAAAATGCATATAGAATATAATTTTGTGAAAAAGGATATGAAAGTAAAGCAGAAATGGATAATTAAAAACATTAAATGAAGGAGATAATGAGAATCTGGAAAAAATGTAAGCATAAAAGAACTAAATGAAATACTAAAACTTTAATATTGATTCAGCTACAGGACTAGATGGTACTGAACATCATATGTGCAATGATATGGAAAACTGGCAAAAAATCATTTTGTGCAAGTATTAAATGAATGCTTAAGGAAAAGTATAACAGACAAACAGACATAAAACACAAAGAAACTGGTTGGAAACGGCACTGGACAGCAAACTATACACAGAAAATAGAGATGAATGCTTTCATTCCTTTTTATTATGCACTGGAACTTTCTTAGAACAGCAAAACATTATAAAATACCTTAATATATACTATCTATTATACTGCCAAAAAAAACACATTGACCAATGTAAACAGCATCCTGTCAAAACAAAAGTCACTTCCTAAATATACAAATAAATATAACTAAATATATCTAAAAACTTATAAAAATATTCTTACAAACACTAAACTTTAATTATTCATAATAATTAATTTATTTATTTACATCCATACATACTACAATCTTTAAATACACACTTCACAGTAATCATTTTGTTAAGTCCTGACCTCGATAGATATCTGGTCTAAGCTTAATTGTTCTAGAAAAAGATATAATTGTCAAAGTGAAAACATTGTTTACGTGGCATTATGTAGTACCTGTTCACAGTTTTATGTGGGAAAAAGTTATAGTAAATTAAGAATCAGAAATTGTGAACATAATAATGCTATTAGAAAGAGTGATTTAAATAACTATTTGGCTAAACACAGTTTGAATTGTATGGATTTTCGAAAATATTATTTGTGTGTGCTTGAGCAGGTTGATTCACTTGATTTTCTGACAGGTTGCAATACAGTATTAGAAATATATGAACTCTTATGGCAAATTAAGCTTAGAGTAGATATCTATCCAGGATGTATTGAAATGATTAATGTGAAGTGTGTGCTTAAACATCATAGTATGTATGGATGTAGATACATAAATTAATTATTATGAATAAGTAGATTTTAGTGTCTGTAATAATATTTTTATAAGTTTTTAGATATATTTAGTTATATTTATTTGTTTATTTTAAGAAGTGACTTTTTTGACAGGATGCTGTTTTCTTTGGTCAATGTGTTTTTGGTGGTATAATAGATAGTATATATTAAGAGTATATTATAATGTTTTGCTGTTCTGAGGAAGTCCCAGTGAAGTGCTTAATTCTATTTTCTGTGTGTAGTTTGCTGTTGTCTATAGTGCTGTTTCCATCAAGTTTCTTTGTGTTTGGGTCATAGTTCACTTAGATAAACAGATGTGTATGAGAATTATAAAATTTATATGGAAAAAAGGAGATCCATTTGATATAAATACTGAAGATGAATAGTATTGACCAATACAGATTACAAGATATTTGTGAGAATAATAACTAAATAGAAAAATAAATTTATAACATAAACATAAAATTGTTTAATATTGTATAAAAGTGTAAATAGTTGCAAATAATGTAAATAATGTATACACTATCAATGATGTCAATAATGTATATAAGTTATAATTATCAATAAAGGATCCCTACACTTTGGAGATGCTAGAGGTCACTGAAGTGCTCCTTTAGCAGCAAGGAAGAGGCCTAACAAAAGCAGCAGTGTGGAGAAGCAGAGAAACATTTTGGAGTGTTTGGAGGTAGAAAATAAGAATATGGAGAAACATATGTTAGATATAAATCACAAAATGCAGATAAAGAGTCCTGTGTGGCAGATGATGCAAATGAGCAGCATGTCTCTGTCTCAGTTGAGAATGGAGTAAGTTCATTGGAGTGGTACAGATAACAGAACTTGCATCAGGAGACTTAAGGATGACATTCTATTGAAAATAATTAAGAAGGATGATTTAAGTAACAGTTCTGCTGTATCATGGGTTGAGATGGCAGATACGTTTTTGAAAGTTCTGAGGATGGTAATGTGGAAAAGGAACCAGGTGATGTGAGAGCAGGGAATGCATCAGATAAAACCCGAGCTGCAGTTAAAGAAAGTAAAAGAAGAAAGCAGCAGCAAATTGAGAATGAGTTTGTTTTTTGTGACAGCAGAGGATGCAGTAGTTAAACGTTATGCAGCAGTGACAGTAAGCAAAAAGGAGAGCAGCAATAAACTAAGAAAAACTGTTTTAAAAAGAAGAGGACAACTGTGAGAATAAGACCAAAAACAAGACTGTAATAGACACATATTGAGTAGCTGTTAATTTGGGGTTTGTTCCAGAATTTAAAGCTCAGGAAATTATGAATTTTATACATATCGCGGCAGAGGCTTTTTACATTTGGAACTGAAGGACTGATGATGGAATTTCTGGAACTGTATAACAAAGAGGACTTTTATCCCGTAACATAAATGTTAAGCAAATGTTACTTTGCAGTTTAGAACTGATGAAATAGAAGAAGAAGATGTTCAAAATGCATGCAGGATTTTGATAACATTGTGAAAGTTAGAGATGAGATAAACTTTTGGAATGGATGGTGGAGGCTGGAAGAAGTTTTGAAATGTGAAAAAAGATATGGTGAAACACTTGCCAAGTGATATTTTGTGCCTGGTCATAGGGGGACATTAAGATATTCTGGCCAGTCTAAATCACGTTTGTCTAGGAACTTTTCTCATTTACTTAATGATTGTGACAAGATACAGCAAGAAGGTGTGTGACAGAATGCAGGGTTTGTGAAAATGAAAGATACGTGGATGGATTGTCAATAGCAATCAGTAAATAATGAAAAAAAAGAGGAAAGGAAAGAAAGCATACATGAGGAAGGACAACAAGAGACTGGAGAGAGGGTGAATTAGGTGAAAAAGAACAAAAATATGGAGGGGAAAAAAAGAGTTTGCATGCAGGAAGAGAGGTCAGAAGAAGGCATTGATACAACGTTTTTGAAGATAAACATAGAAAAAATAATTAATACAAGAAATATTAAAAATAAGAAAATGAAAATTTAAAAATATTTCCCCTAAATTTAAAAAGACAGAAAAACAACAATGTTAGAGTACTTTCAAATGAATGTTAACAATATTATTAGCACCATAAGGAGGATAGGGTTACTGGAACGATGTGCTAAATGTGGTGTGGATGGTATTCTTTTAGAGGATATAAGATTCCTGACAAGTGAAGAAAGACAGCAAACAAAAAATTGTGAGGTGGAAATATAATATGGAACTTTGAAAGTAAATGTTCTGGAGTTGTCTGTTTTGTGTGATGTTGGTAGGGATAGGAAGGTTAACTGTTAATGATCTGAGGTGAAGAAAGCAAGTTTGTAGCATTATATGCAAGGGAAGAGAGAATCTGTTTCATCAAATGTTGGACTGTGTGGTGGTTAACATGAAAATTATAACTGCAGGGGAATTCAATTGTGATTTAAGGGGACTATGTAAAAGAAAGGGAAAGATGTAAAAATACAGGAAGTGATAACATGTGTTAAATTAGGTTAATGGAACAAAAGCCAATGGACTTATAGAAGGGTGCCACTTGGATCTTGATCATCTTGTATTATCAGAAGGCTTGGGGATATCAGATGGTAATACCATTATAACAGGTTTTCAGGACCATTTAGCAATACGGATGGAGGGAATGGAACAAAGTTACTATATGAAAGGAGGAAAAGGAATAAAAATCATAAATGAGAAATTATGGAGTGAAATTTGAGAGTATAAGTATTTCCATTATGGAAGGATCATATAACTATGAAGGACTTCAATAAAGACTGGGCTGAGTGGTGGACTGAATTTAAAAATAAGTATAAAAAGTGTTTTTTGCAGTGGCAGGTTAATCTAAGAAATGAAGAGAAACTGAAATAAGAGAACATTTATAGAAATGTATTAGAGAATTTAAAGAATAATACAAGAGGGCATTTTAATATGGAAAAGAAATATATATATATATATATATATATATATATATATATATACATATATACAAGAAATCAAGAAAAAAGGCATTCTTCTTTAGGAAGAGATATTATTTACAACTAAAAAGGGAGGTGGTATCTGCATATCTGGATAAAATAGTAAAGGAAGATATTAGTATACTGAGAGAACTGAAAATGTAAAAGGAGAGGTAAAAATAACACAAGAGCAAATTATGAATATTGTAGTATGGCATGTGGAAAATATGAATACCCATATAGTAATGGAAAAGAAGAGAAAAAAATAAGAGAAAATGAAAGGTAAAGAAATTTTCAGAACAAGTTAAGGAACAATTTGAAAAAGAAATCATTATTAGTGAATTGGATAAAGTATTTAAGAAAGTATATGTTGGTCTATTGTCGGGCTCAGATGTTATAGGGTATGGAATGTACAAGAAATTAATGGACTGCTAAACAGGGTATTATTAATGTACTAAATTAATGGTTTAAGGAATGTTTTGTTTATGAAGAGTTACATAGTAGAATGTTAAAATTTATATGGAAGAAAGATGAGAAGAATGAAATAAAAATTGAGACCCATCTAGCCAAATAACATTGATTATAAAACTGTATGGGAATAGTACAGAGGGGAATGAAAATGAGGATGAAGGAGCTTATGGAAGAAAGTATATATGGTATAAAATGGAAGGGATGTCAAGAATTGCTACTGGTTGGGAAAAAATTGTGGATGATGTTATAAATAAAACTGTAGGATGTGAAACTTATGGCAGGTGTTATTAACAAGGGATTTGATACTGTAGAACACAATACTTTCTGAGATGTTATGAAGAAGTATAGAGTATGTAGTTGAATTAGGACAGTGTTTTTCAGAATATTAGAATAAGACAGTGAGAGTGTTAGTGAACTGATGGCTGAGCAAAGAAATATGCATGAAATGTGGTATAAGAGAAGGGTGTCTCAAGAGTGGAATGCTGTTTGTATTGGAGATGAATGCCAAAGGAGGTGGTAATACCAGTAGTTTTGACATGCACAGATAATATAGCTATAGTTGCTAAGGATAAAACATGGATGTGGGAAGTGTTGATTTGCCTGAATGGATAATTAAAGTAAATGAGAATGACTTTGAATGAAGAAAAAAGTAAGGATTGGGTGATGTGGTGAAAATTGGCAAGAGTATATTTTCAATGAATGAAGAAGCTTTGCTAGGAATACAAACTGGGAAAAATGACATATTTATGATGCAATGGGAAGGGTTGATAAAAGAAATGAAATAAATGAGTTTTCTATGAAGGGCATATAGACTAGATTTCAAGAAAAAGATTTATCTGGTGACTTCAGTATTAAATGGGGGAAATAGAATATATACCAAATGTTTATATGATCCCAGTAAAATATAAAAAGGAAATTGTGCAATTGTTTTCTTTCATGTGGGGTAGAAGATTAATCAAAGTGAAAAGAGATGTGTTGTATATGAGTGAAGATGTAGGTGGATTGGGGTTAATAAATCCATGTGTTTATTCTTCTAGTTCTTTAAACTTGAATTGAATATTAAAGTGGGTAAATTAAGAAATTGAGAATTTGACAGTGAGAATATTTAAATATGAGTACAAACAATTCTGGGAAATTGTGAAAATAAAAAAATGAGAAAAAAGAATATGTGAATGAAGAAATTAGAAATTATCAAGAAAAATGCTAACAAAGGAAAACAAAGATTGATGATATAGAGAAGGAAAGAAAAATGTGGTATAATAATGTGATGAAATAATATTGTAGGGTGATAGGTGCATATGTATATACTAGGCAAATGACCACTAAGGCCATTATAAGCCTAACTGTGCATCCCAACCCAATTGTGTCCCTGTCCATCATGGGCATTTATTAGAGGCAGTATGTTAGTTATGAAGTTACTAAAGGTCATGTGGGGGAGGGTATTTTAATTTGTGCATAGTTACTGCCTGTCTGTGTTTATCAGAGACATGGGGTGAATTTCTGATTTCCCATCAACTGGTCAAGTTTACACTTAAACAGTGTTAGGGATAGACCCTGCTTCACATGAATGGGTAGCCTGATCCACTGTGTGGAGATCATGTGAGACATATTTCTATCTTACCAGCATGTTCTAGTTATGTCACAAGCAAAATTTACATCCTTTGATCTAATGGTTCTGATGCCATTCATTTTACAGTTGTAACTCCATGGGAAAATTTACCAGCAGAAGTGTTATTAAAGTAAAGAAAAATTGGTGAACTAAGAAAGTAAAGTGTTGGAATTTCCTATGGAGACTGGTAGTAAATAAGTTGTCACCAAAGGAGAATAAGCCATATTAAAAAGATAGTTGAAAGTATATTCATTTTTATGGAGGAAGGCACAACAGAGCATGTTTTTTGAAATGTAATAGAGTGGTAAAACTCTGGAAAAGGCTGTGTGAAGAAAATTTTTTTTGAGAATATTAATGACATATATATATATATATATATATATAGTTACACTTCAGAAGATGGAATGGCTGAAAAATCGAAGACCATATGGTCAAGACAATGATCGACATTTCAGAAGATTGATCTTCTGCAACTGTAACCAAAAAAAAAAAAAAAAAAACAGTTAAAGAATACAGTCAATACAGCGCAGAATGGCAGATTTTCCTATTCCCTGCTGTAGCACGATCTCGGAGTTGGCATATTTAAGTAGGGGGGTGAGGGGTGCAGCACTCCACATGGGGGGGGTGCAGGGGGGTTTGACCCCCTGCATTAATGTCTTCTTTAACTGTTTTTTTATTTTTGTTACAATTTCAGAAGATCGATCTTCTGAAATATCGATCATATGGTCTCAACCATATGGTCTTTGATATTTCAGCCATTCGATTTTCTGAAGTGTATATATATATATATATATATATATATATATATATATATGTGTGTGTGTGTGTGTGTGTGTGTGTGTGTGATTAGAAAATAAGAACAAACATGTGAGAAGGGTAGATATAAATTTATTTTATGCAACATGGGTAATTTGGAATAAAAAAAATGAATGACATTTTGAATAATGGGTAATGGTTTCTGGTGGATATATTTCAAAAAATCAGATTATGGTTGTGGAAGAATAGCAAAGAGGAAAAATAGTAAGAAGTAGAAATGTGTACATACATGCCTTTAGATATGTACATTTTGTAAATATAAAAATAATATTTTTTTTTTGCTGTGTTAAGTATCCTTACTTTTTTCTCTTGGTGCCATGGGATCTTTTAGATCCACCTGAGCTACCACCAACTCAGTCAGATGGAGCTTCGGTTTAATATCTCATCCAAATGACACACTCAGGAGTACAGATCCTCTGCACTGTAGTGTCAGTAATCTATCTACTTGGTATGGGAGTAGAACCCACAGCCTTCTGCTCAAAAGGTGAGTGCACTACCTATTTTCCACTGACATTGCGAAAGGGAGAAGACAGCAAGGGGGGGGGGGGGTGATATTCCATCCATGCATCCACAACCCCATTTCCATTTTTACACATGAGGTTGGGGTGTCACTTCATTGCTCTATGCTTTTCTTCACAATATACTTCATGTAAAGTCTCTTTAACAGTGAGAAGTAAAAATAAAGTTCCATTTGGGAGCTACATGCAGTGCACTTCCTATTTATAGTTACTCCATTGTTAAATACAGTATCTACCCTCATACATTTACACTGGAGAAAAGACAGATCCCACTCATGAAAGCTTGAGTGCTACCTCATTTACATGCATTGTTTTAGGATGCATGTGAGCCCTCTCTTGGAATTTCCTCTATTTCTAGAACAGAAAGACTGGAATATTCCCATGCCTCAGGAATAAACTACTTTGGAATCCACAACTTGATCCGAAATCTACAGTTAATGCCCCTATCTCAAGTCATTATGCTAGTCAAATTTAATGTATAAGGAAATATTATTGCACGTTACAAGATGATATTGCCTACCAGAGATAACTAGTGCATTGTTATGGCTTACACAGAATGTTCATTTTTTTATTAATTTCTTAGATATACTTAATAAATATTATGTCTGTTTTATGGGGTGCATTGGTAGTAGTAATTTCATCAGAATCCCATTGTATACAATTTATTAATTTATTTTTATTTATTTGATATTTGTTAACCAGAATTGTCTGACTAGAGCTCTTTTTCAGCTGAGGCCTAGGGAGAAAAGTTCCACAATAGCACACTAAAAGATTACATAAGTAGTTTTCTGTGAGAACAATACAGAGTATATAGAGTGAAGTACACAAATTAGTTACATAAAGTTGCATCTGATGAGAACATACAGAGCTTTAAAAAAATAAAAAATAAAAGCAGTTGACAAACTATTTACAAGCTGTTTTTCATAATAGATCAGATATACAATAAAGAAAAATATTAGCTTTAATACTCAAAGTTAGGGGGGGATAAGAAGTATGCATACAAGTTAGGTGAGGAAGTAGAGAGGGTAGTTAGCTTAAGGTGAATTAGATAGTATGTGAAAGAGATGGTACCAGTGGTAATGTAGTTCTAAGGTAGGAGGGAAGGTCAGAGATAGTAGGAATAGAGGGTGTTGTTAGAGAGGAGAGTTTATGGTGGGTTTTTACAGTGACAAGCCAGCTATTTAATAGGTACTGTTTTAGAGATTTTTTGAATTCATGAGCAAGGGCTATTTTTCTGGTGGTCATGGGTAGCTTGTTCCAGGATAGGGCAGGAGAGTAGCTATATAGATTTTGGCCTATTGATCTTCTGAGCTTATATATTTCTAGGGGTTGTTTGTCAGAGCTCCTGAGGATTCTAGAGGGAGTGTAAAGAGAGATAAAAGATTAGATGCCTGGACAGGAGGAGAACTTGTTGAGGATGGAATGAATGATAGTCAGTTGAGAGAGTAGCAGTTGGTGGGAAAATTCTAGCCAGTATAAAGCTTTGAATAAGAGGAAATTATATGAATTTGAGGTCTGGTTAGTGGCAAACCTGGCTACTTTGTGGTAAGTGGTTTTGAGTTTAGATAGGAGACTGCATTGTAGGTTAGTTAAGATTTGTGAGTTGCAGAGAAGGCTTGGGAGAAGGTAGGCATAGGCAAGAGAGAGTCTTGAGTCTTTTGTTAGGAATTTTTGTTTATTTCTGTAAAGTAAACCTAGATTTTGGTGTGTTTTCTTTCTACAGAGATGGACATGCATGTCAAACTTGAGTTGAGTTGATCATCAATGATGGCTCCAAGAAGCTTGGTGTGAGTTTCCACACTGATGACAGTGATGTTGAGTGATGTGATAGAGAAGGTAGGTTTTAAATGTGTAAGAGATTTTGGCAGGAACTGAAGAAGTTTGGTCTTTTTGGGATTAAGGGTGAGTTGGTTATTACAGAGCCAGTTTTAGATAGAGTTGAAGCAGTTTTGTGTATGGGTATGAAGGTGTCAGAGGTGGGATGACTGTGCAGTCATTGGCATATTGTAAGAGAGATGAGTGAAGACAGGATGTGTAAAGGTGGTTAGTGAAGATGTTAAACAAAATCAACCAGGAACTGACCCTTGAGGAGCTTGAAATGGAGAAAGGGAGATATTGAGGAGAACCATTTGACAGATTGCTGACTGTTGGAGAGATAGCTAGAAAATCAGGAGATGGATGAACTGGAAAGACTGAGATCAGAGAGTTTGGAAAGGAGGATAGGGTATGAAACTTTGTTGAATGCTTTACAGAGGTCTAGAAAGAGGCAGGAGACAAGTTTGTTGTTGTCTCTGGCTAGAGAGATAGAATATGTAAAAGATTTAAGGGCTGTGGTAGTACTGTCATTTGGATGGAAGGTGTATTGGGTGGAAGTGAGCAAGTTTTCTTGGAGTAAGTAGTCCATGAGTTGCTTATGTACACATCAAGTAACAATTAATGAATTTACACTCAGGGTACAAGAAGTATCAGCAGGTAGCCATACACACCTGTGCTATACTGCCATACTTACTGGTTACAATACATTTGTCATGAGGAAGCCTGGAGAAAGAAAATAGAGGGTCTGTATGTATGTATAATTCTGCACAGATTGAAAAGCTGGAAAGTAGATCAAGTTTTTTCAACCCTGTAAATAAGAGGTTTGAGAGGTATATGTTATTGGAAAAGGTTGAATGTATTTTCTATTAAATACAGGGGAGGTTTAATTGTTATACACAAATACATATTTACAGAGAATTATAGGACCAATGTGGGTACTCATAAACTGAATCATCATCATCTGAGTAGTAAAAATAATAATTGCTGGTTATAGGTGTATATTAGGCTAATGATCACTAGAGCCCTTATGAACCTAGCCATGCAACCCAAATGTGAACGACAAATGTGATTTATATAGAGGGTAATTTACTGACTGCCTCTTGTCCATCAGAGATATAAGTCCAGCCCAGGGGTGAATTTCTCATTATCCATCCATTGGTTGAAGCTGTGCTTGAATAGGGATAGGGAGGAACTCTGCTTCACATGGATGGGGAGCCCGTTCCAGAGAATGGGAGTTTTCTGAGAAACATATCTGTCTCTCCAACATGTCCTATTTATGTCACAAGCAAAATTTAGGTATTTCAGTCTAGTAGTTTTGATGCTGTTTGCTTTGTGGACATGAAAAAGGTTAATTAAAACAGGATCCAGGGATGGCTTATTTGCTAAGCAAAGATCACATCTCAGAAGTCTGTATGATACCAAGTAAAGAGACGGGGCTTTGATGAGATCAGAGTAGGGCATTGTGTTTACTCCCTGTGTTCTTTTTGGAAGGAACCTCTGTAGATGTTTCATTTGCTGTATGTGTCTAGTCAGGTACATACCAAAAAGGGCATTATACTCTATGGTAGGTCTGATGAGGGCCGAGTACAGTAGTATGAGGGCCTGTCTGGATCTAGATGCCATGCCCTTGCTTATAAATTGAGCAACATTGAAGGATTTTCTTACTACCTTGGACACAGATTGGTTGAAGGCTAGGTTACTATCTACATGAGTTCCCAGATCCCTGACTAATGAGTCAACTTTTAGAGGTGTTGTACTGATGACATAGCTGGGGTCTCCAACTTTCCAGAAAGTACTATAATGCAATCCATGCTATTGAGTTTTAAGCCTTGGCTTTCACACCAATTGTTTGTCTGTGGTAGACCTTCATGGATAGATTTAATGACTGCTCCCAGTTTACAATCAACAGAGAACTTGATTTACCAGAGGCCTTTGACATTGGCTTTGATATCTGAGAAGTAGATGCCAAAGAGGAGTGAGTCTAGCACAGGACCCTGGAAGACTCCACTGGTGCCATACTGGGTCCTATCCAGTGTGTTATAAAGGGGCTTATACCTATTTTATTCATTTGTTGATGCTTTAGCCAGATCTAGGTAGGCAGTTTTCCCCTCATCCATTGCCTTAGTGGCCTTTTCAAAGAAGGCCATCAGATTCAGACCTTCCTTTGACAAAGTTAGACTGGGATGGATTAAGCGTCTGGAGGTCTCCTATGTCTTGTTGATAACTTCCATGATAATTCTGTCTAGGACTTTGCAAATAAAGTTATTCAAACTAATGGGTCTGTAGTTTCCAGGATCTGTTAAAGGTCCTCCCTTATGGAGGGGGATAACCATTGCAGTCTTCCATTCATGTGGCACAAAACTTGTTTTAAGATTATAGTTAAATAATGACTCTAGAGGTCCTGATAAGTCATGTTTTAGGTTGTCCAGAAGCCATCCTGTGATTTTATAGGGAGCCACTGAGGCTGTGTTCTTAGCTTTAACAAACATGCTCCCTAGTTATAGCTGGTGGAGTTATAAGAAACCATCATTTAACAAAAGGCAGTTTGCCTATTATTAGTTACTAACTGTTGCTGGTTTTAATGGGATTACACAGTTGATTTTGATTTCTAAAGAGACAGCTTTATTGTTGCACTTTAGCAGGGAGGATGAGATATGGGAGGGGGGGGGGTTGCAGCATTTTCCCATATTTGAGAGCATAAGGTACAGTATGTTGGAGCCTCTAGTGGGTGTATTCTCTATTTGGTGAAGGGTGTTGGTATTTGCAAAGTCCATGAATCTCTATGCCTGTAGATTTGAGGCTGTATAAGATTCACAATCTATAGAGGAGTAATTAAAGTCTTCCATGAGTAGGGTGCTAGGTTGGATGGTGAGTGTCTCCAGTAGGTCCAAGCAGGCATTATGAGCTTCTTAGGACATGGAGAACGATCTATATTTGGTTAGGCTATGGTACAGAATTTCGTCTATGGTGATCCGCATGTGGAGGAATTCCAGCACATCATCCTTTCTGGTGACCCTAGAGGCACTCTTGTTACTGATGTATATTGAAACACCTCCACCTTTAACAAGGCACTCAAACCCTTATGGAAACAGATAATTGTAAAACCAAGATAATGCAAAATTCCTTTCATTTTAGGGCTAGTTGTCTGTAGAATTATCTGCCACTAAGAATTAGAAAATTAGACTATTATCTTGTTTAATCAGGTTTGGACAGTCTCTTGAGTGAAAGGGTGTTTGATCCTTGACTTGATGATGGCAAGCTCACAAAAGGCCTTGTAAGACTCTATGTTTCAATTTCAGAACATTGAATACTAAATATTTTTTTTTCATAAAGCAAAATATATAAAACCTTGTAAGTCACCAATAAAAACAAAATCACTCCCGAGACTGCAAAGCACATTTTTTTTTGTTTTGCCCTGCTGTACCACACAATGTAGGGACAAGCCACACCACCAAAACTATACACACACATACACACACACACACATATATATATATATATATATATATATATATATATATATATATATATATATAATATATACATACATATATATACATACATATATATATATATATATATATATATATACATATATATACATACATATATATATATATATATATATATATATATATATATATATATATATATATATATATATATATGTATATATATATATATATATATAGATATACATATACATATACATATATATATATATATATATATATATATATATATATATGGGTTACCCTTATATTATCGAACGTTCAAATGATCGACAATTATATGGTTGAGACCATATCATCGAACATTTGAATGTTCGACAATGTAAAGGTAAGATAATATGGAAGAAATAAAATAAAGAACAGTGTCTATAGCAAGCCCCCTCCACCCCCCACACCCCCATTACTGAAATATTCCAACTCCAAGATCACATTAAATTGTGGTCATGGTACATGACTGAATGGACATCTCCATACAGCGTGGAACAGGAATATTTCCCATTACCGCAATGAAGTGTGCTCGGAGTTGGTATATTTAAGTGGGGGCTTGCCCCCCTGCTATACACATTTTGTTGTGCTTATTTTTTTTGTTATGTTTACATTATCAAACATTTGAATGTTCAATGATATGCTTTGGGCAATATGACTGTCGAACATTTGAATGTTCGATAATGTAAAGGTAACCCCATATATATATATATATATATATATATATATATATATATATATATATATCTACACACACACACACACACACACACACACACACACACACACACACACACACACCAAACGTTGAGATTGCTCAGACTTGATGAAGAGGAAGAAGTGAGTAAATTAAATACAACACTCATTCTTATTCTTCTCCAAATGTAGCCACCATGACAGAATGCCAGCGATCGTTTAGGGTTGACTATCTGAGTGTCAATCAGTCACATAGCTGCTGAAAAACAGTAGGGCTCCTATCTTATTGTTGCTGATACAGTGACCTTTCTGTGAATAGCTCCATATAATTTCTTCACGAAATAAGCAACTTTCATTTTACGAAATGTATTGTGCATACCATGGCAAAAAATATGTCTTACTTTTTTCCATCAGTTTTCATCTCCCAGATTAAAAATTAAGGCATTAATAGGCAAATATAATATTTGCAGTATTTAGGTAAAATAGTAAAGGAAGATATTACTATAATGAGAGAGCTGAAAAATGTAAAAAAAAGAGATAATAACACAAGAGCAAATTCTGAGTATTGCAGTACAATATGTGAAAAATATTATCTTGGCTAGTTCATTAATTCATTGTACATTCCATACTCTATACCATATGAGCATGGTAGTGAATCAACATTTAATTTCTTAAGTACTTCATGAAATGCAGTGTTACCAAGGAAGTTATTTATATTCTCATTTTAATTCTGAAGGCACATGGAGGTGATAAAAAGAACACTGTACATTTCAATGGTAGTAAACGCAGACATTCCATTTACTATCCAAAGTGCTGTCTTGCAGATCTGAAAATATTTGTTACTTTTTTTTTATTGATATACAGAATAAAACATATTTTTCACTGAACCACAGCATGCCTTTTTTCCAGCCACAGATAAATGATAATTTAAAATAGTTAAATGCAGTAATGGCAACGGAATGTCTGAGATCAGTAACATATCACACCATAGAAGGTTTGCGTTTTGCATGAAAACTATCACCCTATCATTAAACTGATGTTCCAATATTTCTTTTCTTGATATCCACAGCTCCCTGTAGACTCACAAAAACAAACAGATATCTACTGTTGGTGCCACTCAGGACTTTATTCCTCTGTTTAGCTTATTGTACTTACTCCTTTACTTCATTTTCTATAATACAGACTTTTTGTTCTGGCTCCAAAATTAGAAGATGTTAGATGGCCATCTGAAGACAAAAAAGCATGTGTGGAGACCATCAAAGTTATAGTACTCAGGGACTTTCACTAGGTTTTATCCGCATTGGGGGATTTAAGATTTCCAAGCTTCACAATCAGCAAGTAAAATTTATGGAGTGACGTGACCACAAAATGTCTAAGTAGAGGCTTGTTTTTTCTATTTTTTATTTTATGGAAAACACCAGATAAAAAGTCATTGTTTAGCGGAAAGTGCAAGAATGAAGTATTGTTCTATATTTATTTTCATTGAATTTTCTTCCCATCTTTCCGTATTTCATAACAGGGGATCTTTCACAACGGTTTTGGTTTGACAATGGAAATAAATCTTTTACAGGAAAAAAAGTATATGTAGCACAATATTTAATATCTTACAAAATGTTTCTTAAATTATATAAATGCAGTGAGCATTACTTGGACAGTATTCATTTCAGTAGCATATTTTTAACACAAATCATTTTAACCCTCAAAGTTGTAAGCAGGGCTCAGGCTTGATTGCTTTAACAGTTTAATAGCGATTTCTAATAAAATACTAGAAATAATCAAAGTTACAAGCCTACTTTTGTGAATATGCACCAAGCCTTGTTTCACTGTAACCAATTCCAGATGTTCAGAATGGCTTCAAGGTGTTTGTACTGCATGCCTTTTAAGAATGCAGTGCTGTGAAGTGAATATATGCATGACAATGCATAGGTGAGAATATATATAAAAAGGTAGCACACATATAAATTTAGCATGTATTATCTTTATGACAAACAATTTCAAAACAATAAGCAGCAAGAAAATGGGTTGGAATAGCTGTGTGCAATGAAAGACCAAAGTAGCTGTGTTTTATGTCTCTAGTTCTTATGTATTACCATAGGTTCATAGATTAATATTAGGCTGTTTACCTCTATGGGCCATTTCAAGCCTAGTCAAATTCCCATCCTGTACGGAAGAATCAAACCCTGTACTTTGTGTCTGTAAGGTAAACATCTTAACCATTATGCCATCCCCAGCCATGAATTTGCTTCATTCCAGACTCACTTCTGCAAACATGTTGTTTCTGGTTGCATTAGTCTTATTCTGGAAACTAAAATTCTATGTTTTCCTGAGATGAAGTAACCATGAGACATGTCGCTAGACAGCTAATGATGCTGATTTGGGACTTAATTTCTGCAGTTGTCCATTAGATTACATGTACTGTGATTATGTTTAGGAAGAGTATTTTACTCCATGCCCTCCCTAGGACATTTAGAATATATAGTGTGACAAAATCCATTCATGAAGAAAATGAAATGAAATGGGAATTCAAATCGGCTCTCATTTTTAGAATCTGGTAGGTACTTTAGAAGAAGTGATCACTTAACATTGTGGTTTAAGAGAAACACAGTTTGAAAACCAGGCTGTATGAGAGCAAAAGGTTTGCCTACCACATTCTACCAAATTAGACAGTAAATGCAAAAAACATTAGGAAGCAACCTAGGTGGATGATAGAATGCAATTGACAAAAAAGAAAAAGTGACTTCTAATACACTATAGTCCTTTGGTACAACAAACAAATGCAATGACAGTCTCATTGCTCATAAGTGACACATCAACAAAGACTAAACAGAAAAGCACAGCATTCAGGAATAAGAATAACAGCAGAAAACAGAAGGTAGCAGGAACTTCCGTCGGGATGGCAAAGGCAGAAACAAAGGAGGGACATATAGAAAAAGTCTTAGAAATGAAGAAAAAGTATTTCATAAATGTATTATAAAGGAAAAAAAATTAAGGTATCTATAACAACCAGAGAGAAATGGCTGCGGACAGAGACGGATGAAATGAAATCAGTGAATCTGACGTGCATTTTTGTTTGAAGGTCACAAAAGGAGATGGGGAAGCAATAAGAAATACTCATTCACAAATGACAACCTTGCACTTCTGCACTTTTTCTTTCTTTTTTTTTAAACATAGAAACTGTATTTCAAACTTAAAAATAATCATTATTTGGAAAAAAAAAGCTTGGGTGATTTCAGAGCCGGATCCAGAACATGTAGACCAAGATTCTCAACTGCCACAGACTTTTTCCTCATATTTCTCTTCTGTTCCTTGTAAAATTTGTGGCTTTCTGGTAGAGTCATGGACTACAGTGACTAAATAATGACTCCAATCCTTTTATACAAGCTACTTTATAGGATTGCAAAACCAATATTAAAAATCTGATCCTGATTATGTCTCCTTCTGTCTAATTCTTGTGCGAATAAGTTGAGAAGGTATAAGGGGTACAATGGGTAGCACTGCATGGTGCTCACAGCAGCAGCCCTAAATATATTGTATGGTGCTCACAGCAGCAGCCCTAAATATATTGTATGGTGCTCACAGCAGCAGCCCTAAATATATTGTATGGTGCTCACAGCAGCAGCCCTAAATATATTGTATGGTGCTCACAGCAGCAGCCCTAAATATATTGTATGGTGCTCACAGCAGCAGCCCTAAATATATTGTATGGTGCTCACAGCAGCAGCCCTAAATATATTGTTGTATGGTGCTCACAGCAGCAGCCCTAAATATATTGTTGTATGGTGCTCACAGCAGCAGCCCTAAATATATTGTATGGTGCTCACAGCAGCAGCCCTAAATATATTGTATGGTGCTCACAGCAGCAGCCCTAAATATATTGTATGGTGCTCACAGCAGCAGCCCTAAATATATTGTATGGTGCTCACAGCAGCAGGCCTAAATATATTGTATGGTGCTCACAGCAGCAGCCCTAAATATATTGTATGGTGCTCACAGCAGCAGCCCTAAATATATTGTTGTATGGTGCTCACAGCAGCAGCCCTAAATATATTGTATGGTGCTCACAGCAGCAGCCCTAAATATATTGTATGGTGCTCACAGCAGCAGCCCTACATATATTGTTGTATGGTGCTCACAGCAGCAGCCCTAAATATATTGTTGTATGGTGCTCACAGCAGCAGCCCTAAATATATTGTTGTATTGTGCTCACAGCAGCAGCCCTAAATATATTGTATGGTGCTCACAGCAGCAGCCCTAAATATATCGTATGGTGCTCACAGCAGCAGCCCTAAATATATTGTTGTATTGTGCTCACAGCAGCAGCCCTAAATATATTGTTGTATGGTGCTCACAGCAGCAGCCCTAAATATATTGTTGTATGGTGCTCACAGCAGCAGCCCTAAATATATTGTATGGTGCTCACAGCAGCAGCCCTAAATATATTGTTGTATGGTGCTCACAGCAGCAGCCCTAAATATATTGTTGTATGGTGCTCACAGCAGCAGCCCTAAATATATTGTTGTATGGTGCTCACAGCAGCAGCCCTAAATATATTGTATGTTGCTCACAGCAGCAGCCCTAAATATATTGTTGTATGGTGCTCACAGCAGCAGCCCTAAATATATTGTTGTATGGTGCTCACAGCAGCAGCCCTAAATATATTGTTGTATGGTGCTCACAGCAGCAGCCCTAAATATATTGTATGGTGCTCACAGCAGCAGCCCTAAATATATTGTTGTATGGTGCTCACAGCAGCAGCCCTAAATATATTGTTGTATGGTGCTCACAGCAGCAGCCCTAAATATATTGTTGTATGGTGCTCACAGCAGCAGCCCTAAATATATTGTTGTATGGTGCTCACAGCAGCAGCCCTAAATATATTGTTGTATGGTGCTCACAGCAGCAGCCCTAAATATATTGTTGTATGGTGCTCACAGCAGCAGCCCTAAATATATTGTATGGTGCTCACAGCAGCAGCCCTAAATATATTGTATGGTGCTCACAGCAGCAGCCCTAAATATATTGTTGTATGGTGCTCACAGCAGCAGCCCTAAATATATTGTTGTATGGTGCTCACAGCAGCAGCCCTAAATATATTGTATGGTGCTCACAGCAGCAGCCCTAAATATATTGTTGTATGGTGCTCACAGCAGCAGCCCTAAATATATTGTTGTATGGTGCTCACAGCAGCAGCCCTAAATATATTGTTGTATGGTGCTCACAGCAGCAGCCCTAAATATATTGTATGGTGCTCACAGCAGCAGCCCTAAATATATTGTTGTATGGTGCTCACAGCAGCAGCCCTAAATATATTGTTGTATGGTGCTCACAGCAGCAGCCCTAAATATATTGTTGTATGGTGCTCACAGCAGCAGCCCTAAATATATTGTTGTATGGTGCTCACAGCAGCAGCCCTAAATATATTGTTGTATGGTGCTCACAGCAGCAGCCCTAAATATATTGTTGTATGGTGCTCACAGCAGCAGCCCTAAATATATTGTTGTATGGTGCTCACAGCAGCAGCCCTAAATATATTGTTGTATGGTGCTCACAGCAGCAGCCCTAAATATATTGTTGTATGGTGCTCACAGCAGCAGCCCTAAATATATTGTTGTATGGTGCTCACAGCAGCAGCCCTAAATATATTGTTGTATGGTGCTCACAGCAGCAGCCCTAAATATATTGTTGTATGGTGCTCACAGCAGCAGCCCTAAATATATTGTTGTATGGTGCTCACAGCAGCAGCCCTAAATATATTGTTGTATGGTGCTCACAGCAGCAGCCCTAAATATATTGTTGTATGGTGCTCACAGCAGCAGCCCTAAATATATTGTTGTATGGTGCTCACAGCAGCAGCTCTAAATATATTGTATGGTGCTCACAGCAGCAGCCCTAAATATATTGTTGTATTGTGCTCACAGCAGCAGCCCTAAATATATTGTTGTATGGTGCTCACAGCAGCAGCCCTAAATATATTGTATGGTGCTCACAGCAGCAGCCCTAAATATATTGTTGTATTGTGCTCACAGCAGCAGCCCTAAATATATTGTTGTATGGTGCTCACAGCAGCAGCCCTAAATATATTGTTGTATGGTGCTCACAGCAGCAGCCCTAAATATATTGTTGTATGGTGCTCACAGCAGCAGCCCTAAATATATTGTTGTATGGTGCTCACAGCAGCAGCCCTAAATATACTTTATTTTTATTCAGCTGCTTTTACTGTAGTTGTGCTTCTTCCTATTTATTGCTTTATTTTGCTTTTGCTGCTTGTCCATAAAATGTTTAGTTGCATTTATTCTGCTGCATTTATTACTACTTGTTAATAGCCTGATTAAAGTGTAACTGTTATTCTGAGTCTCTTAGCTTTGGTTTAAGCACTTGGGTTTCAGATCAGTTGTTTTACATTAAGAAGGTTTGTAGTCTACACTCTTGAGGCAGGAGAGGTACCTTAGATCCTTCTAAGTTGGTTATTGCTGGTTGAAGGTGTATTGTTTCTATTGTTCTAAAAGTGTCTTAATTCTGGTTTAAGTGCTTGAGCTTCAAGCCAGTTATTTTACATTAAGAAGGTTTGTGGTCTACACTCTTGTGAGAGGAGACGTTAGCCTCTGCCATTCTGAGCTGGGAATTGCTGGTTGAAATCTTATTGTGCTTGTTGTTCTAAGTGTCTTTGTTCTGACTTAAGCACTTGGGTTCCAATCCAGTTATTTTTCTTTAGGAAGATTTGTGGTCTAGACTCTTGTGGCAGGAGAGTGTAGCCTACACCCTTCTAAGAAGGGAACTGCTCTAAGTGTCTTTGTTCTGGTTTAAGCACTTGGGTTCTAGACCAGTTATTTCACACTTAGGTTCATAGGTTCATAGGTTCATACTAGGCTATCTGCCCGAGGGCATTTACAAGCCTAGCCCTTCGTTTTGTGGCTTACGCCACCCCTTTAGTATGGGGAACTATACCCATTATTTTGCTGTGCCTCTGTCGAGCAGTGACACTGAGGTAATCCCTGGGGTATATCTGCGATCTCCCATCCATTGGTCAAGATTTCTCTTGAACAAGGCCAGCGAGGTGCTCTGCCTCACATATACCGGGATTTTGTTCCACAGCATAGGGAGTCTTTGGGTGATGAATCTATCCCTCCAGCACGTCCTATTAATAGCCGTGTCGAGGTTTAAGTCTCCCGCCCTTGTGACTCTGACGGATCTAGATTTTTTGAGGTGAAGCATATTCATCAAATCTGGGTTTGACATGGCCTTGTATGTTAGGCAAAGGTCACCTCTGAGCAAGCGGTAAGTGACTGAATAGAGCTGGAGTTCTTTCAGTCGGGCAGCATAGGACAGATCTTTGAGACCCTTTATCCTTTTGGTGAGGAACTTTTGTGGCCTCTCCAGCTGCTACAAGTGTGGGGTCAGATACATTCTGAATGGGGCATTGTACTCAATCATTGGTCTGATGAGTGATGAGTATAGGGAGACTATGACCTCCCTTGATCTAGATGAGAATCCCTTCATGATAAGGTGGGCAATGTAGAAGGTCTTCCTAACTACTTTAGCTACATGGGTGTCAAATGACAGACTACTATCAACCTGGGTCCCCAGGTCCCTGATAACTTCTTCTGTGCTCAGTGGATTGCCACCTATTTGGTAGCTAGGGGTAACCTTGTTTTTCCCGAAGGGTATGACTATGCATTTTTTGGCATTTAACTTTAGGCCATGGCTCTGGCACCAGTTATCCGTTTCTGTGAGACCCTTCTGAAGGATATCTGTGTCAGATGTGTTTTCTTCTATGGCACCCAGTTTGCAGTCATCTGCAAACTTTGTCAGCCATAACCCTCCTGTGTTTGCCTGTACTTCGGAAAAGTAGATGCCAAACAAGAGTGGGCCCAGGACTGAGCCCTGTGGGACACCACTTGTGACAGGCTTTGAGTCTGACATGGCGCCAGCAACTCTGACCCTGTGGGTTCTGTCACTCAGCCAGTTTGCAACCCATCTTGTGATGTATGGGTTAACATTTAAGCTGATGAGTTTTTCAATGATACCCGAGTGGGGTATTGTATCGAAGGCCTTCACCAGATCGAGGTAGGCTGTATGGACTGCCTTTCCCTCATCAATGGCTTTGGTGACTGTTTCGAAAAAGTCAACCAAGTTTAAAAGGCATGATCTGCCTTTGAGAAAGCCAAACTGGGTTGGATCCAAAGTCTGCAAATTCCCTATGTCTTTATTTATGAGGTCCATTATGATCCTCTCCATGGCTTTGCAGATAAGGCTTGTCAAGCTAATGGGCCGGTAATTTCCAGGGTCGGTGGAGGCACTGCCTTTGTGAAGTGGGACCACAGTTGCAGTGCGCCACTCCCTGGGTATGTATCCAGAGGTAAGACTATGATTAAACAGCTGTCCTAGCTGTGGGTTTAATTCCTCATTGAGTTCATGAAGCACACAGCCGGGGACTCCATCAGGTCCCATGGATGCTGTGTTTTTTGCTTTGGAGAGAGCAGTTCTCACTTGGGCGTTGGAGATGTTTGGGGGGCTGCAATCGTTTGGTATAGATATCTCTCCTTTTGGTGGGGGGGGAGTTTGCACTGAACCTGTCAGCCAGTATGTTGGCAATGTCTGTAGGATCAGTAATCTTCACATCATTTTGAACTAGTTCTGAGCATATCTGGGAGTTTCCTCCCAGGTTTCTAACATAGCTAAAGAAGGCCTTATGATTGTCTTTTGAGTCTTTAGCTATTTTTCTCTCAAAATTTGCTTTGGATGATTTTATGAGAGCTCTTAGTTTTTTGCTTATAGTGATCAAGGGTGTCTTACCTTTTAAGGATTTTGCTCTATCTTGTAGTAGCTTCCTCCTTTTGTTGTAGAGGTTTGTGTATGGCTGGGGTCCACCAGACTGGACGCTTGCCTTTGGTACAAAGAGTCTTTGTTTTGCTTGGGATTGCCTTATCCATGCAGTCCTGCAGGTGCTGGTAGAAGGCATTTGTAAGTGATTCAGCGGCTTGAGTACTGTTTTCCACGCTCGGGGCCTTAAAGGAGACCACACTAGTCTTTAGAAGTGAAGTCGGCTTCGAAGTTCTTTACTGTGGTCTTTTTATTTCAGGTGGGGTGGGATGAGGACCTCCAGCGAGATTAGTTTGTGATCTGATCTCACCAGTGAGGGGTATACTTCCGGTGTTGAACATTGTGCTCCCATGTTCGTGATGATGAGATCAAGTATGTTTTCTCCTCTTGTGGGGATGGTGTCTAGTTGTTCCATGGCATTTGAGTTTATGAATTCCAGGAACTTTTGGGCTAGTGTGTTTGGGCTTGAGTAGTGTTCCCAGTCTATATTAGGGTAATTGAAGTCACCTAGTACGATGGTGTTTGGTGATACATTTATCCCCTCTAGTGTTTTCAGGAAGGCCATGTGAGGTTCCTGAGTTTGTGAGGGTGGCCTGTAACATGCTACAATTTGCAGAGCAGTCTTGCCAATGGTTAATTGCACCTGGATGGTCTCCGATGCATTGTGCGTTGCCACCAGTCTTGAGGTGTGGGTGTCCTTGATGAATATGGATACCCCCCCTCCTTTCTTGGTATTGTCCGGGTTTTGGGGCCGGAACGCATGATATGAGGTAAAACCTGGTAGTACTGGGGTGCTCTCAGGGGCCTTGAAACAGGTTTCTGTCACAGCACAGACATCGATGTTCTCCATACTGAGAAGGGCCTCGAGTGCGTGCATTTTGAGATTTAGACTTCTGGCATTGAGCAGCATTACCCTTAGTTTTTTTTCCTTTTTTGTGTTCTAGGGTGGTAGGTTTAGAATTTGAGCCTTGCCTAAAAAAGGCACTATGGGGGTGGCAAGAGCCTTTGCCAATATCCGGAATCCCAGGGGTGACAGAAGGTTTGTGATCTGCACTCTTGTGGGAGAATTCTACTGAATTGCTGCTCTATTTAAATGTTTTTTTTTTTTTTTATTTGCTGTTGTGACCGCACTTTTCTGCACTTTAAATTTCTAGTACTTCTGCACTTTATAGCATAGGCTAGATCCAGGCTTGCTGAATCTAGACTGTTTGGTAACATTTCAGCACTAAAACCAGCCATCTTAAATTAAGTTATTACAGACGAGTGCACCTCCAGGTGTTCCTGCAGTTACTTCCTACTGCTCCTCTGGGGTGCCAAGTATTGCTTGTTCATATTTCCATTAAGAATTCTTAAACCATGCTACATACAAGATATCAGAATATTTTATCTTGAAGCATATATGACAGCAAACCCAATTTTATTGATATTTTTTGACCTCTGTCAACGAGTATTTGTTAGAACTGTAAGGTGATAACTTCATTTTTTAAAGGCTAAAGCCACACCCACTGGGAGTTAAAGGTACACACTCAAATGAGCTGTAGTGGAGGAAATGCATTAAGAAGGCCCCCCTGCACCCCTGTGGCGGAAGTGTGCAGCCAATGACACACCTTAGTTGGGGATTGCTGAATAAGGCTCAGTCTTGGGCTTTCCCTGCTTACTTTGTTTAAAATCATTTAACTTTGCTTGTATTTAAGCATCTTGTTTGTGTGGGTTTGTGCTCAGTTTACTGGAGCTGCTCAGATATTGTACTGCTGCCCTGTGAGCAACTCAGTTGTGCATTGTGAAGCACTGACACAGTTTTCTAACCCTAGCCCTCCATAAAATAACTGTATTTTGTTAGTCTTACAGCAAAACCTGGTCCATCCAGCCCACTCCCCACTAGTTACTACAGTATATACATGCCGTAATGGATGGACAATTTCCCACCATTTCTCCAGCCAGACTGATTATCATGGGCATCCTGAGGCAATGTATCAACTGTCTTATGTATACTGACAATGAGTTACTCATAAAACAAACAAATACATGTGAGAGATGTATCTTTTGGAATCAGTTCTCTCACATAACAAAAAGCAGATATCAAACAGGTTGACAGCACACACAGTTCACTTCTTGCACATAACAAGTTCACAACATATAAACCCACATAAACGGAGGTACTTGCTAGAAGTCTACTTAAAGATCAGAGACCTCCCAGGTGCAAACCTACTGCTCACACTGCAGATCCAACAGAATCCACTATGCAGAATAATACATGCAATAATGTTGCAGCCAATAAGCCTCTAAGGCAAAACACTTCAAAACCAAATGTCTTGGTCATAGGTGACTCCATAGTGAGACACACAGATGTCCCCCTCACCAGGCTGAGCAAGGAGAATGTCATGGTCAGCTGTCTGTCAGGTGCCAGGATCCCTCAGATCTTGCACACACTCATTTCTCAAAATAAGTACCAGTATGACTCTGTCATAGTCCATGTTGGAGTGAATGATTTGAGCCATATCTCACTGGACTATATGAAGACAGACATGACTGAGCTCTCAGATTATGTGCCCCAGGCAGGTATGTCACTAGCCCTAAGCAGCATTCTACCTTCACCCAGGATGTTCCTCAATATAAAAAAAAAATTGACTTTAACAATTGGCTTAGCTTCTGGTGTCACTCCAGGGGGATCCAGTATCTGTCAGTCTGGGAAGATATGGTTGACAGACCACACTGTTTTGTTAAAGGTGGTCTTCACCTGTCAACTCCTGGCTTTTGGTTACTGGCAAAGGTACTTGCCTCTCCCATAGTTCCTTTTTAGGCAATATTATAACAACAAAATTCCTGATATAAACAAATCCACTAGAAACAAAGTCAAGGTTATGCTGCTTAAGGCTAAGAGTCTAAACTGGAAACTGTACTCACTGGAAGCTCTCCTTACCTTGGAATATGCTGATGTCTGTGCAGTCAGAGACATAGTTCAAGGCCATAGACAGCACCCTGGCCATGCAAGGCTATAATGCCTTCTACACATTTAGACCTCAAAACAATGGGTCTATATTATAAGATCGAAACTTTAGTTAATCGAAAAACTAAAGATTGATCTTGTAATATCGAAAGCTAAAAACCTCGAACGGCCGATTTAACGCAGGAAAACACTTCCCTTGTCCGTTATGTGGATTATGCCCTTTTCTCCAATTTGGAGCGATCTCAGAGTTGGTATATTTAGTTGGGGGGGGTGGCACAGCGCCCCCCCCCACATCGGGGAATGTGGAAGGTGAAGCCCCCCACTTGATTTGGGATTAAACGTTTTTTATTTTTCATGCGGCCAAGGGAAGTGTTTCCCTGCGTTAAATCAGCTGTTCAAGGTTTTTAGCTTTTGATATTACAAGATTGGTCTTTAGTTATTCGATTAACTAAAGTTTCGATCTTGTAATATAGACCCAAAACAAGCATGAAAGAACCAAAGGCAGAGGTGTATCAATCTTCATTAAAGGCAAATACACCTCAAGACTAGTCAAACAGTATGACTCCCTTGAGTTACTCTAAGTCTAACTAACTGTAGGTAAAATCCCCTTCCATATCATTGTTAGCTATAGGTCCCCCACCATGAATCAGGAGACTCACTCTGCCTACCTAGACCTACTTGAGACACTCACTATATCATTCCATTGACTGGGAGTCATATATGAGCACAAATATGCTCACCCTAAAGTTCCTGGATTTTATTAATACAAATGCTGTGGAATAGATAGTCTGTACCCCCAGACTTAGTACTCACCAACATAAGGGGTCTCTGCACTACCACCTATGTGTTACCTTTCCTGGTAAGGTCTGATCATAAATAAGTCTCATTTGAAGTAGTACTCCTACCTGAGCCCCCCTCAAGAGCAAAAAGGATGAAAAATTTCTCCAAAGCAAACTATAGCCTTCTAAGTGATGTCATAAATAATTTCAAACCACCTTCTACCACTGTCAGTAATGACTCCTATACAGAGGTGTACACAATTTCCCTGTAGAAACACCTTTACAAAAGTATAGACTTGGCTGCACCTGAATGGATCAAAACAAGGTCCTCACAAAAAAGCAAGTCACCCTGGTGGACATCAAGCATAAATAAGTTATACAGCAAGCGGAAGAAACTAATGTCTAAGAACAATAGGGAACTAACTCAACAGAGGAAGGACCCCCCTCCACAGCTTGTACAAGCAAATTAGATTTCTTGTAAAGTCCTCTAAAGCCAATTATGAAGCTAAGCTAGCATCCCTACTAAGGATAATCACAAGGCATTCTTTAGCTATATCAGAAATTTAAAAGGGAAGGCCCAGCTTTGTGCTGAACTAGTACTGGACAGTACCACTCATACTGACCCTGTGGACATTGAAAACCTGCTAGAAGGTACAAACATCACTCCCTCCTCCCCGTCCCCACCAGACATACTCCAACGCATACTTGTCATCTACCTAGTATCTCCAAAGAGCAGGTCATGAAAGCATTCTCTGTGGTCAAAATCACAGCCTCTGTGGGACCTGATAATATCCCAGGCTGCCTACTAAATGGTCTAAAACAGGACCTAGTGGAACCACTTGGCACCCTCTTCAACCACAGTCTAAGTACTGGCTTTATCCAGCAGAGTGGAAAACAGCTACAGTAATTCCCTTGCACAAAAGGAATCCATTAACTGCTGCTGGGAGCTATAGCTCCATAAGCCTAACCAGCCTTTATCTGCAAAACCATGGAGAGAATCATCATGGACCTTACTGATAAAGACAAAGGTGACTTTCAGACTCTTGACCTGACCTAATTTGGCTTTGTTAAGAGTAGATTATGCTTATTAAACCTGGTGGACTTCTGTGAGAATGTCACCATGCTCTGGATGAAGGCAAAACAGTAAATATAGCCTATCTTTAGTTAGCCAAGGCTTTTGACACAATCTCCCACTCAGGCATCATTGAAAAACTCACTCAGCCTGCGAATTAACCCATGTGTCACTAGATGGGTAGCCAAAAGGCTCACTGACAGAACACATGCAGTCAAAGTTGAGTATTCCATCTCTACCAGCAGACCAGTTACCAGTGGTGTACCACAAGTATCTGTCCTGAGCCCTCTACTGTTTAGAATCTATTTCTCAGAAGTCCAGGCAGAAATAGATGGCCTGTGTCTTACTAAGTTTGCAGATGACTGCAAACTGGGTGCAATCACTGAATCCCCCAACAATGGTGACATAATACAAAAAGGGCTTACACAGACAAATGATTTCTGCCAAAGCCACGGACTTAAACTAAAAGCAAAAAAAGCATTATCATCCCTTTCAGCAATGGGAAGTCTCTGCAAGTTAACAAACAGTACCCCCCCCCCCCTTAGCTCAAACCCTGTAGTGAGGGATTTGGGAATACAGGTTGATAGCAAACTTAACTTCGATCACCATGTGTCCACAGTGGTAAGGAAGGCCTTCTATGCTGCACATCTCATAAGTAAGGGCATCGCATCCAGAGCTAAGGATGTTATAACTCCCCTGTACTCATCCCTCATCAGACCACTAATAGAGTACATCAATCTTTTCTGTATGTACCTCAGAGGTTTCTCACTAAGAAAATTCAGGGCCTTCATCACATAACCTACATGGACAGATTGAAAGCCCTGTCACTGTACTGTGTATCTTATATGCTGCTGAGAGCAACTTGTGCCTGGCCTATAGAGTAGTCTCGAAACCTGTCCTAATGGAAATGCTGCACATCCACAAGTCAAATGGAACAAGACTCACTCATTCTAGGGATCTTAACCTAGCCTGTGACAATAACAGGACATGCTGGAGAGACAGATATGTCTCCCAGAGATTGCCACTCCTTGGAATAAACTCCCAATTCATGCAAAACAAAGCTCCTCAATGACCCTATTTAAGACTAACTTAGACAACTGGATGGGAGACCGTAAATTTACCCCAGGGGTGGCACTTATGTCCTTCTTGGATAAGGACAGTTGGTGCTGATCATAGGCTTGTGCTGCGAATATAGACCATACAATCAGTAAAGGAACAGGGGTATAACATGGCTAGCCTAGTAACCTCTTATGAACCTAATCGGTTGTAGTAAACAGGAACATCATCATGTGAGCCATGTACTTTGGATACAGTCCTTGGTTTTCTTTATTTTTGACAGTTGATAATGTCATACCCCTCAGCCTGAAATTATTGTGGGGGAGGCAAAGGCTCAAAAATAGGCACAGGTTTTAAATACTGCTGTTATAAACCAGCAAATATGTTAGAATTATAGCATGCTTTTTCTGAAGGATTTGAAGTCTTCATCTTAAATGTATGTGATTACTAAGTGACTACAATTGTCAGTGATTTCCAGAAAACTACAAATTTTATGACAAACAGGCCAAAAATATAAGGCAAAAATCAGAACTGGACAGTTGAAAAGTACAGGCAGTGTGCTTATTATTTAGTTGTGGATAAACCTGATAGCATAAACTCTATGAATAGAGTGTTAATGTTAAAATATGAATACATTTTTTATTTAACTTTTTTATTGCAGGCATACGGGTATGACATGCACTGTGCCGGGTTTCAACAGTTTCTAGGGTATTTAATGCAGTTGAGTAAGGCCATGAGCTGTTAGCTGTTTCCTTGTAGTGCAGGGTTTAATTTTCCTCAGCCTTCATTTGTCTTGTGTGACACTGAACAAGTCACTTTATTAGACAGGGCCCATAAGCTGTATCTAAAAGGGGACAATTGCACTGAGTGGGCTGTCCCAGGATCTTAGCCAACTCATTACATGGTTATTGCTTTATTTCTGCACTCCACTAATTCATGCTTCCTTATATGTTGTTTGAATATGAATCCCAGCATGTTTCTTGTAATTTAATGGGTTGCCAGATGCATTGTCAATAAATGTGAGTTCCAACAGAAGAGAAATTTACTGTTGCACATGGAAAATATGGTGAGAGAGTGTTTTCCTTTCTTTAATTGAATGTGTTTTTGTTGTAAATTCTGAAATTAACATTTTACATTAATCCAAATCTCTGTGATCATTGTAAAAGCAATGAACATTGTATACAAACTAATAGGTTTGAAAAGATTTATATGGTAATTGGGGAGACCTAAAGTAATGGGATACTGGTATGGCTGGAAAGGGGCCCTGTCCATTTCCCAGCCAAGGAACTGATTTGACATTTTTACAGGTCTGGGTGGTTTTACCATCCATTTTTATATAAATTCACAAATGTTAGAACTGAGAGATTTCAGGAAGGTTGAATTTGAGAAAAATGGACACTCATTGCCTTGGAACAAGTTTAGGTGACATGACTGTAGGATGAAAGTATAGCAGTGATGAATTAGACCCTGTAATCACAGAAACGACAGGCCATCATGTGAAAATTATATGAAAATCACAAAAACTGTTGTACTCAAATAAGGTGATTTGAGGAAGGCATATGTATGAAATGCAGAAGAAGGAAAACATTTGTGCCATTTAATACAGAAGCAAGTAAACAATGTAGTCAGTAAATCAGATGTTCAAGTACAGGAAAAAAATCTAATTTTATTGATACATAAAGGACTACAGAAACCCAAAAGGAGCGGTAGATTAAAAGTATATGAGGGCTAAAAACATTTAATAAAATATGGCTGCAAAAATCAGACTTCATCTCTTTACTAATAAATGAAGGAAAACAGATATAATGGGATGGGTAAGGCCAATCTATAACCAAATTTGATAGGTTATTTCAAGCACAAAAGGAAAATTGGCTAGGCTTAAAATGACCTTCAAGGACACCTATCCTTGTACTTACCTATAACCTATATAAATAATGAGCTAGAAGGATGAGACAAGAAGTGGGAGACAACCTAACTCACTCTGCAGATGAAAAGGTTATGAAGAAAATTGAAAAAAAAAAACTACAGATAGTGTGCACTGAAGATATTCAACTTACAGTTATTAGAAAAATTAGATAACATAATACTGGTGACTAATATTTAAACAAATCATGAAAAGAGTTAAGGCTACTGATAATTGAAAAAGGGCAGATGTGATTCCCATTACAAATGAGGCAGATGTCAAAAACAGTCCCAGTGAAATAGGTGAAATAGATGATCAGACATTAGTGAATAATACTTAGAGATTTCAATTATCCTAATATTAAATGATGTGAATGTCAGGCATAAAACCATATGGAATCTTTCCTTTGGACATAAAGAATGAGTACAATTTGTTAAAAAAGTTGATTTTCCAACATGCTGTTAAAGTATTCTGGATTTGGTATTACAAAATAAGGAAATAAGAAAGGATTAATTAATAATTTAGCAATTTAAAGGTTTCTCAACCTTTAGGAACACTGGGTCACAAAAGTATACTTTGTGACATAAGTTTTTCTATGACTGAAAAGCACTGAGAAATTATGTTTCATAATTTGAAGCTGCTGAACATAAAATATTATGGGAAGATCTTCATAATCTAGATAAGGTTAGTGAATAGAAGACTGTCATTGGACTAAGATTTAAAATATTTCTAATAAACACCTTACAGATATCAAACCAAAGTTTAAAAAAGGTGTTTGGACTAGGAAACCTTGGTGGAATAAACAGCTATCCAGGCTATTAAGGAAAAAGTAACACCTCTGCAATATCTAAGATATAGAGCAAAATACAGAAAATGTGCTTGAATTGTATTGCTAAGAGGTTGAAATTAGTTCTCAAATACAGAAGAATGAATTATGAAACGTATTTGATTATATGTTAGTATAGCAAAAATATACAGGATATCTTAGGTTTTATTAATCATAATTCAAAGATAGTCATGGATTGGTGTGAAACGGCAAAAATATTTAATGAATTCTTTACAAAGATAACTAATTCTGATAATCTGCATGGGATGTGTACAGTATATATTAGCAACTCTCATAACTGCCTTTAATAACTGAAGCTGAGATGTTATGTTCATTAAATAAAGTATAAAAAGCAGCTCAATTGACCCTGATAATAAATAAGTCAATTAATTTGCACTAATGGGTATATTTAATAGTGTGTTACAGCATGGACTTGCACCAGATGATTGAAAGAAATCTTATGTAGTTCATATTCTCAAGGGAGGAAACAAACATGATAAGGCTAATTTTCACTGACAAGTCTTACATAAATTTTAGGGAAATGGCCTGAGGGTGATGTGTATTATACTAGTTTATAAAAGATAACATTTATGGACCCAACTTAGATAGAAAGCAATGCAGTTTCATAAACTGTCAAAGTTTTATAATAACAGTATCTATCAGTCTTATGGGATAAAAAACCTTATGTAGTTATATACCTAGATGCCATTAGAACATTGGACTGTCCATGACTTTCATTGTCTTTATAGTCTAAAGGTGACTCCTTATATAATTAGATAGGTAGCAAATTGGTTATAGGGTCATAAGAAATTGGTATCTCTACAAGGTATTGGGTCATGTTGGATGACAGCATCGAAGGAGGTACCTCAAGGAGCTATACTGGGACCTATTCATTTTAATATGGTATTCTCAGAAATCCCCACCTTATCTAAATTTGGTTATGTAAATATACTGATGACTGCAAAGTTGGGGCTCATAGATGTATATGAATTAAATAGGTATTTATCAAGCTTAAATGACTGAGTTCCCATTGTAAGATTACAATTTACTTGTAAGAAAAGCAAGATGGTTAATCTTGAAAAATATAAGAACTTAAAAATTATGATGGAAAAAACAAATTAAAATAGTTGATCAGAGAAAGATCTAAGAACTGCACCTAGAAATGACTTGACTTTTAAATATCATATATAACATATCAAATCAAAGGCAATGAGAGAGGTTGGTCTAGTAATGAACACATTACAAACTAGGGATCCTAAAGTATTAAAACATTAACACTGAGACAGATGCCTGGTGTCAAAGCCATGGCCTCAAACTCAATGCCAAAAAGTGCATTGTCATCCTTTTTGGTAAAAACTCTGTACCCATGAACTACCACATAGGTGGTAGTCTACTTAACTCTGAAAGTGTGATAAGAGACCTTGGGACACAGGTGTACAGTAGTCTCTCCTTTAATAATCACATCGCCACAGTAGTCAGGAAATCCTTCTACGTGGCATACCTCATCACAAAAGGTTTCTCATCCAGGAAAAAAAGTGGTCATTGTTCCCCTCTACTCATCACTCATTAGACCCATTATAGAATACAGTGCCCCTTTTGGTATGTACCTCACAAGACATCTACAACAACTGGAAAGGCCGCAGAAATACCTCACAAAGAGGATTACCGGCCTCAAACAGATGCCCTACGCAGGCCACCTCAAAAAACTCCAGCTTTACTCCATCGAGTATTGCCTACTCAGAGGCGATCTCTGCCTAACATACAAAGCTATGTCAAACTCAGAGCTGTTGGACATGCTCCACTTAAAGAAATCCCAATCCCTCTGATCTACACGCTCTAGGGACCTAAACTTTGTCACCACAATAAGCAGTACGTGCTGGAGGGATAGATACCCATCCCAGAGACTTCCCATACTCTGGAACAAATTACCTACCTATATTAAACAAAGCTCCTCATTAGCACTCTTCAAGAAAAATCTTGATGATTGGATGGGAAATAGGAAATTCACCCCTGGGATCACCTCTGTGGCTCTGCTCAACGGTGGCACATGAAAATCATTTTCTTGGGTGGTGAAAGCCAGGGTACCTGTTTGGCTTGGCTTATATGGGCCCTAGGGCCAATAGCCTAGTACCTACCTATGAACCTATGTGAACCTATGAACCTATGTAGTTATAACTAAAGTAGTAGAACTAGATTACAACATAGTTTATTTTTCTGTTACCTGACAAATTCAAATAAAGGAGCTTTAGAAATTTTTGAAGGACATTTTACCTAAAAACAAAACAAAAAAATATTAATTAGTCTCATTTTGACAAATTAAAATGTTTTGCCCTTTATACCATATTACGTAGATTAGTCAGCAGTAAGCTGTGTCTGGCATTTAAGGTCATAATCAATGAAGGCCTGGGGAAAGAATTTGGATTGATCACAGTTGAATCCTATCCAGGAAAAAGGGATCAGGGTCCTAATTCTATAATGAATCATAATAAGTCTATAAAAAGTGATATTGTAAGTGTATTGTAAACAAGTATTAGATAAAGGTAAACAAGCAGTATATCTGCAAAGGATCAATAAGGCTAAACCCTGGTTTACTGGTGAATCCTTGCCAACAAGGAAGACAAGTAGGATGTGTTCCTCTTCTGATATGAAGCCAAAGGTAGTACTGCATTATAGCAATAATATACAAGATATTAGTAATATAATTAAACAGAACCAGAAAATTCTCAGAAGTGATGAATGCCTAAGGGATAAGTTAGATCCCATACCTAGGTTTATTTATAAATGGAATCGTAATCTTAAAGATTTGTTATGCCATGAGCCAATGGTGAGCAAGCAAGTTTTCAAAGTTAAACATTCCAGGATAGGAACTTTCCCTTGTAGACATTGCAAGGCATGCACTTTTGTGAATAGTTTGAGCTATTTTGTACATCCGACCTCTAATAAGAGACAAGTGTTTGATTTGTATGCTGATTGTCATACTGAGAATGTGATATATCTGGTGCAGTGCAGATTATGTCCCAGTTTTTATGTGGTTAAAACTAATTGCAAGTTAACAACCAGAATTTTAAATCATCTGTCTTCCATTAGACTTAAGGATGAATGTAATGCCTTGTACCAACACGGTAAACGTTTTCCAGATCATACTATTGTTAACAACACAGAATACATAGAATTAAAATGGATTATACAACTGGCTGCTGATACCTATCCAGGAATTAATAACTCTGCCCATTTAAAACCAGCCTTGAAGAGAAGGAGGGTCAAATGTAAGCAGTGATTTGCTGCCTCTAATTGTTTAATTAATTTTTAACTGTATTTAAAATGTTTTAGAGGATGTGTATGTTGTCTGAGGAAGGGTTCTTACCCAAAAGCGGCAATGTTTTACAATTAAAACCTTTTGCTTGGTCAGTTTGGACTCAGCTTATTTGTTTGCTGTTGTTTTTTACGTTTTTGTAAGAGGAGTCCTTAAGGGAAGATAAGAAGCTTTTTTGTTTTGTTTTATACTTTATTAGCAATCTTGAAGGAATAACAGAAAGAAAACATCACCATTTCTTAATGATAAACAGTTATGCAACAGACTGACAGAAAGGGAGTATGAAAAAGGATGGAGACAAATTTGTAAAGACTAGAGAAATGTCTGAAATGCACATATGTGCAATGTATAATGCTGCAAAATATTACATTTCAAAAGTAGAAAAGAAGAATCACAATCCAACAAAAGAGCAGAAAAAAGATCTGGGGATGTGAAAGTAAGCAAACAATGTCAAAAGTAGCAAAGATTGCTATAATGAACTAGTGGGGTGCATTCTAAGAATTACTCTCCAGTACAAATAATAACTTAAATGAGAATAAAAGACTAACAAACTGACTTAAAACAAGAAATGCCAATGAAGGACAACAGGCTCACAGGTATTTATTAAGCACTTTTCGTTTAGTCAAGATAACCAAACTGGCTATCTTGACTAAACGAAAAGCGTTTAGTAAATACCTGTGAGCCTGTTGTCCTTCGTTACAAATAATAACTTGTTAAGCATCTTTATAGACTGTTGTAAGACCTATATACTATATCGACATAGTGAAACAGACCACATACTGCCAATTGAGATGAGTGTGATACACATTATTCTGAGCAGAAGTTTTATAAAGATAAAGCAGCTTAGCATGGGAAGTCTACAGGAAAAGGGTTAGAGTAGCAAGATAGAAAATCTGAAGTACCTTAAAGATGTCCGTAGAGTCCAAAAATGATCCATCCTTCAAAATGATAAATAAACAAGAAAAAGAAGGCACACTTTAAAAATATGAAATAGGTGATTCATTGAAGATACAATGCAATACTATTTCTAAAAAAGGAAGGTGGGAACAGTGTTTCTGAAGAAATATAGAATTGAAAAATAGTGAAAAGCTTCAGGAATGCATGGAGAAGACAAAATTCCATACTTGGCAGGACCAAAGAAATAGGCTGTTGAATAAATCATTTGTGTATTTTATTCAGCACAGAGTTAGGTGGCCCGAGGCATGTTTACTTTCCACCAAACACAATGTTTCTATAGTGTCTTTCATTTAAGGAAATCTTCTGCAAAATTCTTTGCAGAGTTGTGGGAATCTAATCTGGGTACAAATGCTGATAGAATAAATTTGTGCAAAGTAAAGCATCAAAAATGATGCCGTATCTATACCAAAAGTGAGCAAAAAATACAAAGGGAGTCCATGACATGTACCTTTGGAGACAAGTAGAAAAGAAGGAAGATGGCAGACATGTTTAAGTGACTCAAAGGAAAGAAAGAGCTGTAAGACTGCACGTTTTGTACATGGAGCTATTCCAGAAACGAGACAATATTATGAAGGCAAACATAGGATGTCTTATTAATAAAGTCAGGATTCTTTTCCACAGAAATTAATATAGATGGATTACATACAACATTATGATCAGAGAACAGATTATAACCAATGTGTTAAGTCATAGATTTCAAAAACGTTCCCACAAAAGTAATGCTTGGGAGTTACATTTTTTAAAGTGCATTTTTTAAGAACACATTATGAACTGAAATTCTGACTATCAAATCAGTCTTAACTCCTTGTAATACATAGTGATTCAATGTGTCACGTTTAAAATGGAAGTATACCCTGTGTAATTGTAGATCAACAAGGAATAATAAAACTCATTCAAACTTTTGATTGGTTAGTTTGGCTTCCATGTTTTCAACAAGATATGAAATGGGGTTTGAAGCTTTTAAAAGATGCTTAAAATCATTTTAGCTGGATTGTAATTTCTAAGGATTGCAGGTTTTGTGCATAAATGGTTTCACTATCAAGTCACTACATTTTATAGACACCAATATATTTACTCACCCTTCAGTGTTTTCTGTTAGAGCTAGAAGGAAAACAATAATGGCGATTCATTCATATTTTTTGAATATAGTTAATTTTTTCATTTGTAATGAAACAACTTGACATCACAATCAGAAGATAAAATTGAAAGGGTTTCTATGTTATGTTTGTATATGAGAATGTTGTAGAGTTTCCATACAGTGCCTGTGTGTTCATCTCTGACAATGACATAATTTTTAACTGTTTACTCACTAAATCCTGTACTTAATCATCATATAGTCACCTACTTCCATTGTTGTTGCATTCAGCATTAGTAAATTATACAGTCATCACAATTTTTGACCCGACATGCAAAAAATGGTAATTAGTTCCAGGGATATCATTGTGTAAAACACATCTTTCAGGTCCGCAATGTTTTCCCGTGAGTCCATGGTCTCTGTTGAACTTTGTTAATTGTGAGTTTCTAACATTTGGGCCTCCTTGTAGTAATCTTGTTTTGCAGAGATTCTTATCTAAGAATCTTGCTATTGCAAGATTATTATTTTACCTGCTTCTGAGTGTTATAAGGGTACTCTATATACTAAATGGCTTTCTATAGCAGTGTCTAGAATGAAAAGTACAGTGCAATTTGAGAATGTATATGCCCCCCAAAAAAATTCTTAGTGGATGTAGGAAGTTGTATGTTACTTGTTAACAAGAAATTGCAGTCTAATTGCATCAGTTCAAAAGGGCTTTTCAATTAACCCACCAATACACTGAATTCACAGCTTCATCAGTATGCAAGTAAGACTACACCACCTTACAAAGTGTCAGGTCACGCAGTACCATTTCTTTAATTGATACACCACCAAAAGTGCAATTTCTTTAAAATAAAACAGCAATAGATATGTCCCTATTGTAAGAAAGTGATTCCTGCTTAATTGGTGAGTATTTTAAATATGTAGATAAGCATCAATTATTGATTATTTTGGAAGTTATGCTATTCATTGATTAGGGTTATGTCAAAATGGAAATTGATTGTTTTATTTTCTGAATTCTGTTTTGTTGAAACCTATTTATTTCAAGTGGTAGGAATACTGAGGACAGGGAATTTTTACCTCCTTATCCCCTGCATTATGACATCTTAAAGTTACTATATTTAGAGATGTGGGGTGTTAGGGGCACAGTGGGATTACAGAAAATGCTGATTTTTGTGTGTGTTTTTAGTTCATTCATTGGTATGGGATTTTATTTTATTTTTTTTTTCATAATTAGTTCTAGTGAAAGTTCTTTCAACATTTAGAACTATCCCCATGTTTTATGATTTGCTACACACCATGCTATTGCATTATAAAATGAACAGTATACATTTTATTATTTCAGCATTCAAATTAAACCATTACAGCTATTTTCATTCAAAATACAAGGACATTGCAACATTCTTTATACATTCTTTCAGTGTTTCACGTAAAAAGCTGTAACATTTTAACAACAACATTAGCGGCATATTTTTTAAAAATAATTCATTTTTAGTCCCTTGCAGTTGTTTGGATATCATGCTGCCTTTCTAAATAATCCATATGCAGCCTCCATGGTCTGTTCTTCTGGTGCTGAAATACTAAGAACAGTAACAGAAACGTTGCCTTAAGTTATGTTCTCTACCAACATTTTCTGGATTCAGGTGAACACTTCTTAACTCATACACAGTTGTGTCCAGAAATTCCTGTGTAGACACCTTCTTGTATATCCATGTAGGTATTTTATAACATACATCATGGCTATAGGCTTCCTAAAGTGTGCCTTGCATTCATCAGTTTCTTTATTGCATAGTCATTTTGAACAAACGTTCTTCCTTCTCTACAACTTTGAAGATTTCAGCTGCTCACATGTCTTCACAATCTCTACTACTTTTGCTGCACTTCTTTGGAAGACAATATTTTTCTCACATTAATGCTCTTGTCTAGACAGATTTTCTTTCAGTTTCTTTTATACTGACATAATATCCCCAACCTGAAATAATGAAATATTGGTAAGCAACATATTCATTAGTTTATGGTTCTTTAATATCTAAGCTGCCAATAGATACCTTACAAGGGGTTATTTATGTATTCCAACAAAGACAGATATATATCTCTGTGTTACAGCCACCATCAACACTCAAAGTTTTCTTTATGAAATTGTTTTCATAGTTTGATCTATCCTTTCAATCTGACAACAAGAATGTAGATGATTTTGGCTGAAGCCTCATGTTGAAATTCACATTGCTCTGAGTCATGTCTAAGTGCCACACTTTCATATTGTGGGCTATTATCTGAGAAAACTACATCAGGTATTATGTGTCATGGAAATGGCATTTTTATGTTATTTTATGTCACCAAACTTGTTCTGTCTCAGCTTCTTCACCTTTGGAAACTTTGAATAACAGTCAGCACATATTAAATACATATAGTTACTGAAGAGAAACTAACCTGTTCCTGCTTTACTACATGGTCTACCCAACAGTATGCAAAAAGACCCTCTTTCATCCTTGATTGCTGTTGTGATATACACTGCACTCAAAACAGACAGCACAGTTTGTGTCTGCATGTTTGAAAGTCTAACACATCATACATTGTTTATTTACACTTCAGAATTCCCATATGTGACAAGTATTTTTAAAGTAATTCCCTTCTTTCTTTAGCTAATTAGACATTATTACTTTATATGCTTTAAATATCAGACCTTGTACACAGCTTATTTCCTCTTCATAGGATCATAGATTAGTATCATCATAGATTAGTACTAGGCTAACTGCCCTTGCGAGCCATTTTAAGCCTAGACAGTTATCCCTTGAGAGACTCAAACCCTGCACCTTGTGTTTGTAAGGCAAACACCTTAACCATTAGGCCACCCTCCCAACTCTTTTAATAAAAATAATATTATAATTCTCCATTTTCTGTATACTATTTCCTCTGGACAATCCTTTGTTGTTACATCGCAAAACAATTTTCACATCATTCTAATTACACAGTTGAAAGCATTTAAATTTCTGGGTACTTTTCCGTTAAACCTCTACCAGTTTACGCTGCTGTATTTTGCCATTATTTTAGTACTGGACACAAGTTTCTGTGTGACAAGTACTTCTGTACAACTGACAAACAAATGTCTATTGTTATGTTAGGTGTATAGGACCATTTGGTCATTGCAGAAATAGCTGAAGTCCACCGTTAAACCCCTACCAGTTGCGGGAGATTTTGTTTTTTTACACATTTTGGCCAGAAGCTAGTTACCTTTTCAGTGTAATACTTAAGAAAGAATCCAGTATCACTCTAGAAACAGGTTAATGTAGGGGAATACCATTAAGAGAGAAGGTGAAAAGAATTATAGTACTCGATATACCTGGATTGGGTGATGTTTAGCATGTATCATTTCACACAGTACTGATAAAGATGTCGCCCAGGTCTCAGGATTAATGTCTATTGCTGTCAAATCAGCAACTGCCAACTTTATAAAGTATACATCGTATTGCAGCTGTATTTCTCAGCTATGCAATGTGCTCTGAAAAAGTCTTCAGAGTTGTACTGCAGTACAATACAAATTAAAAAATATTGGTCTTGCAAAAGCTCACAGTCCCCGGTTTATTCAGACTCTGCCCTCACATGCAAATGAAAGGAGTTGTTCTCCACATTATAAAAACTGCTCCTATGCAGCACCGGACAAGACATTCGTCTCTGCAGTACTGCCTGCCTGACAAATAAAATTAAAAAAAGTTAACCTTACGTAATGAAAATGATTCTTTTCACATCACATTTGTTAGTCCTGCATGAATGAGAAAATAGCGCCAAAACAGCACTGTGAAGACGTGGTAGGGGTTTAACTGAAAAGTACCAATTTCTGTTTGTTCATGGACAAATGCAAAATTACCCAGCTCTTTTCTAATATTTCTCCAAGAAAATCCACATATTAATTTACTAGTTGTGAACTAGTCTGATGTGTATATTTCCTCGTCAAGTTTATGCTTCACACTTAATCATACACCTGCTATTGCAAGATATTCTTGTAGTGTCAGTGAAGCCTTATACAAGGACACACACCTCATAATCTGTTTCCAACAACAAGATTTCTCATAAATATATCTATGGTAGTTTTCATAACCAAGTTGTATGGAAGGCTACCTTTTTCTAACTGAAAATACCCCTTGTGGCATTCCATAAAGATCCATGATCCATAAGCATTTGGTTTGCCTTCTTGTGGAATCACTACAATAGCACTATTCTGTCTTGCAGCTACTTGCAACATCACTGACCTATCCACATCAAAATACTTCTGTTTTACTAACTGTTTAAGCTTTTCAAATCTCTTTCCTTGTTCTTCACTCCAGTGTCATTCCACGTCATGTTCCAATAATTTCCTTAATGAGAAATCTACATCACAGACATTCAAAATAAACTTTAAAAGATGGTGCATCACTCTTATAAATCTAATGAGACCTTGCATTATCTTCTGATTAAAACATCAGCATTACTCTGTATCTTGTTTAAGGCTTTTTATGATAAGACATGGCCCACATATATCATCTTTGTAACTCCACTTTTACATTTGAATTTCTTCATTTGAAATTATTCTATCACAATATATTTATTAATTCAGTCACTCTAGCATCATGTTCCTTGGCCTGGTCCCATAGTAATTGTATTTCCAATTGAATTATCAACAACATCAAGCCTCATGATTATTTAAGGAGCAGCTCTCTTGAAATACTTTCGGTATGATGAAATATCAGACAGATGTCTTAGAAATCTGAATCCTCCCTTATAGCAATTAAATAATAAAGCCTGATACTTTCCTTGTCCAGGTTTAGTTGCCACAATCCCTGATTTGAATCAAGCATGGGATAATATTTTATCCAGGCATAATATATAATACTTCTTCAGTTGCATAAATTAAATTATGGTCTTCTTTTAGAATTTTATTTTAACCTTATGAATCTATACAAATATAAAATTTGCCTGGTTACATTGACTGATTTTTGTAGGCTTTTTTTGTTTTGGGATCAAACCTATTTCCTCTGTGTGGATTAACTCTTTATTTAGTATAACCTACAGTTTTACAAGAAGTCTTTTTGAAGCTCACTGTCGGATCTGTTTGAATGTTATAAACTCCTAGTAAACAACCCACATCAGTAAATAAATCTTTATACTCTTTAACTTAATCCCAAAACTGAAAATTCCATGTTACAGGAGAAGAGTCCACACTATAAGAGTCTACAAAATTGAAGCAATGACATGATATTAACTCTGCATTCACATTTTGAATTTGTTCAGCTATAGCAAAAATGTAAAAAGTAAAATGACCTAGAAGAGATTGTGCATTTATGACATTAGCTGTATGGACAGAATTCTTGTATTCCTTATTCTTATAATCATACAGAAGCACTTTCTGCTAATTCACTTTTGCATGATGAGTGGAATAAGTAAGCAATATAGAAAACAATTGCTTCAGGTAGCTCCTTTGAGACCCAGTACTTTGGGTTTTTGAACAAGGCATTACATTACTCTGTATATCAGCATCTAGCTTAAATTTCAACTTTCAATACTTAATGCTGAGCTTTTCATCTCAGATTTCCTAATCTGTTTTTGGTCATGGCTTTTATGTACTTTCTTCTTGTGCACTACTCACATGATTCTTATCCCTAACATCAACTATGCCCACAAATAACTACTTGTTATGACTCTTCTCCAATAATACAATATTTCTATTGGCAAGTTAATTTGTGTCATTTTATTCTCTTTGCAAAAGGGTTTCTCGTGTAACAGCTTCTACAAATTTGATTACAACAAGATATGTCTTTATTTAATGTTCATAGCAGCACTCTAATTTCTCTGTAACATAGCTTCATGGTTTCCCATTTCTGTAAGAGACTTTCAGACTTATTTTTACTTATTTTCTTTCAGTGTCTACACTTAACTCTTTAGAGTCTACTTTTAGTTATTATGAAATACTTCCACACGCTCTGCACACAATTGTTCTCAGTGATTCATCAGACTGTCTCAGTAATTCTGCCTCTTATTCGATTTATTCTATGCCACATATAATTCTACTCTAAACCAATGATAGACTGTATCAAACCTTGTGACTTTCTGAAGAACAAATGCAAGTAAGTGATAGTTTCTTTCTCAAATCACATGAACTCTTAAACTTTTGTCTTGTTACTACAATAGAGATTTCAGATATAGTATAGCATTTCTGGACCTCTTCACTTGCTTCTTCTCCAAGCTAATATATATTAAACACTTCTAGGGACACTTCACTCGTAGCATGTAGAGCTTTAACACACTATACCTTTCCATGTTTTTCAGAGATTTCTCTCAAAGTAAGTGAATTGAATTTCTGAATCCACATTTTCCTGTTTTGAGACTAATTATACTTTAAAGTTGGTTTACTGGGCAGCTATAGTTAAATCATTTATTAAAAGAAAGTCAAAGCCATGTATCTGATTACTTTTGATATCCAGTATCATCTGTATTACTAAAGTACCTGAAAGTACAAGACTAAGACCAGATTCATGTGGCCCCTTATGATGCATATTATTTCAGTTGTCACATAGAACAAAAGCAAGATTTTATAAAAGATGTACACATATATATTACAATCAATGTATAGCAAGACAGCCTACCTATCAAACAGATGTTATCTCAGCATCTGTGACATCTGTATATAGCAGAATGGAGGCAAAACATTATCTGCTAACTCCATGAAGTAATAAATCTGCTCGACTGAGTCTTTACTTCTCAAATGGTCATTTTGTGGCTCTAGAACACTATATCATATCAAAAGGAATGCCCTGATATGGCCTTTAAATACACACCTCTGGCAGTAATTTAATAAATGGCACTCAAGGGCTACAGTCTCATAATTGTCATCATTAACTTTCCAAACAGTACTTAAAGGGTAATTGGCCTTAAAAGCATGCAGTAAATTTGCATTGCAATGTGATATGACAGACAACACCCAAATGAGATTTATACTGTACAATTGCAGAGCAGAGCTATAATCAATGACTCCACCCACCTCCAAGAATTCACCCACCTCAGACTGATTGCAGTGCCTTCCACTGCAGTTTTCCCAATTGTAATCAAAACATGTCTGAGATTATTTTGAACATAGATGTGCACAAAGTATTTTACATGAGGTGATAATGATATTTCTCAAGTATCAGTAGAGACTTTTCTGTCTTTATGGTAAAGATGCTATCAACGATACCATTCTAGCACACTAAACATGTTTTCTGTTCACTCTTAAATGAGATAATCATATTATAATTGCTTAATAGTTGAGGCCAAAATAGTCTTCAAAAGATGGAATTCAACTGGCAATTTTACATTGGTTCAACACACATATCTTTATATGGATAAATGACACCAACCAACTACATGCAATTCAACAGAAAAATTGTTTACTTGAAATAAAAATGACAACAAGCAACATGCTTTGTAAAATGAAATATCAAATTACTTTACAACAGCACAAAGAAATATCAAATAAGGAGTTGATAGAGAGGAGAATTTTAATAGCTTATCTTGACCTATCATTTCCAGTAGATAAAGATATGCTTGATTTTCTATCTATTTCTGACCTGTAAGTCTCAACATCAGTTGCAGAGTTTCATAGGCAGGTTAAACACTGTTTTGTTTCTGTTATGGAATGCAGACATAAGTAAGCTTCAGAGGCAGGGAAATAAATAATTTACTAATAGTATTTCTCCCCCTCTTTTTGAAAGAATCCCTGATATATTTTATATTTTTTTATGTTTTTTTGTTTCAGTCTGAACAGAGAACTATTTGTTTCCATAGTCACATAATTCTAGGAGGGAAGTGCAAATAAGATAATGCATTAACTTGACCCAAACTTGCATTTCAAGTTAGCTAAACTTTAATCAATGCAAATGTGTACACATTTAAGTAAGCATTTTTGACAGCTCTGCTGTATTTTCACTGGAAGAAACAACTACACTTCATTTAAGCATTTTTTGTGAAAAATAAATTTGCCCCAACTTATTTTTAATTTATTTATTTGTTTGCTTGTTTATTTGTTTAACTTCATTAACTGAGTAAGTGAACTGGTCCAATGACTGTTTTCAGCCATGACCCATGCCATGAGTCAGTCTCAACTTTTCAAAAGAACATTTAGAAACAGATTACTTGATGAGTTACTCTTCAAAACAACATTTGCATTCAGATTACACTACAGGCAACATTACCATTCTGGGTACATTCTAACTTTTCCATGCAGCACTTACATTTAGATCACATTCTACTAATAAAATATATATCTTAAAGAAAATGTAATCACTTTTCACAAAAACAGTAGTGACATAAAACTAAATGTCATCATTGGAAAGTATAATTGATGATCATTAGAAGTTCTATTCGTCATCGGTAAAGAATACATAAATCATTGTGGTGCCCAGCTCTGTATACCAGGGTATTGGCACATACTGTCCTTCACTGTTGACATTTCTTTGCACTAAAATTGTACTCAAGCACAGAGTCACAGCTGCTCTGTCCTCTCATGTATGACATTGATGTAGTTAGGTATTGCTCAAAATTGCTATCATATGTTTCCAGCAGAATTAAGTCATGAAATAATTCAAATTAAACCTTGGGATGACTTTTCTGCGCTTACATAAATAATGTCAGAGCAGATTGTGCTACTAATACTACTGAAAAGTACAATTTTCAAACAGATTACCTAACTTTTATTATATTATGGTAATGTCATTTAGTCAATCAGTGGTCAGGTCTCATTGTGCTAATTGTTTATTACCCTACTAAGATGAGAGCCAGGTGCTTAAAAACAATTCCACATCTGAATTCTGCAGTTATAGCAGAAACGTTCTGCTTTTTAAACTTGTTATTTCATAACTTGCTGTGATTTTTTTAATATTTCAGCTCGACTGGTCCTCACTTTGTGATATTGAACTATGGCAACAAGCCTGTTTTAAGCCCAGAATGCTAGTCACGTTTTGGCATCACAGAGGTGGTTCCTTGCTGAAACAGAAGTAGTAAATAATTGCAGCAGTTTCAGAAATGAGTTATGTCATCCCCATTCTTGTCTTTACATCAGTGCAAGCTAATGGGACTGATGTTGTTAAGCAGTAAACACAGGCTGAAAAACAGTTGTGCCAGGCTAGCCAAAAAAACACCAAAACATTTTTTACCTATAGTACTGCATAATGCATAACACTGATGACATTTGTAAATTAACATTGTGGATAAATGGATTCTACTGACTGACAGTTGTTTTTATTATTATTATTATTATTATTATTATTATTATTATTATTATTATTATTATTATTATTATCACTGCTACTATTACTGTCATAATGATCATCACCATCTACTTATTTCAGTTTTCTCTATATATCCTTCTATGTCTATTTTTTTACCACTGTCCAGCATCATTTGTCTGTGTGCATGTGTGTGTGTGTGTGTGTGTGTGTGTGTGTGTGTGTGTGTGTGTGTGTGTGTGTGTGTGTGTGTGTGTGTGGGAGAGAGTGTGTGTGTGTGTGTGTGTGTGTGTGTGTGTGTGTGTGTGTGTGTGTATCTGTGTGTGTGTGTGTGTGTGTGTGTGTGTGTGTGTGTGTGTGTGTGTGTGTGTGTGTGTGTATGTGTATGTGAGTGTCTGAGTAGCATTTGTATGTGAATGGGTTTGCCTGTATATGTCTTGTATGTGCAGATATTATTTTAGGAAGAGGCAACACCTGAACTAAGGTACAAAGAGAATATTTTAAATACATGTATTTGGTTAGAACATACAACAAAAAAGCTGCCATTGTGAGGGATTGCCTTCAGATTACAGAAGTTTCAAAACTACAAAATGCATATGGACGAGACCATATGCTCGAAGTTTTGAAACTTTGTAAGTAAAATAAAAAACTAAAACTAAAAGAAAAAATGTTTACATTTTTGCAGGAGGGCAAGCCCTCCTGCACCTCCAGTCCCCCTTCTAATTAAATATACCAACTCCGAGCTCGCACTACAGTGAGAAAAATGGTAAATCTCCCATTCCGTGCTGTACAGCAATCTTCATTCAAAATGTTCGAAGTTTCAAAACTTCGAGCATATAGTTTCGGCCATATGCATTTCAAAGTTTTGAAACTGATAATCTGAAAGGGACCCACAGAACTCATAAGTAAACAGTCTACACTTCACAACCCATCATTGATTACTACCTAATGATAAAAGACCATCTGTCAGACAAATGCTCTTTGCTCCATGATGTGCAATACTGTGAAATGCAACATGTACAAAGGAAAGAAAAAGAGTTGTGTGAAAACTACAGCTTGCTATATTTATTACATTGCCATAAATCAGAGGAGTATCAGAACACTTCATGCTACCCATAGGAAGTAGCACAATCATCAAGTACATGTCTTACGCAATAAAAGGGACAAAAAAGAGATAACTAAGATAACTTGGAATGGAAGATGAAACACGTAAAACCAGCATTTCACATACAAATAGTTGTAGAATAAATTGCACTCGGAGCGTTAAAAGTAAAATGAGCTGTGACTGGGATCTTGGGAAGATGAAGAAGATTGTAAAATATCTGGACTAATGGGTAAAGGGAAGAAGGGTGATGTAACTGTAGGTGTTGGCAAATAGGAATGGCTTTGAGGAATCTGAAGGTGATAGACATTTGCCAGGGTGTGTCAGTTAAGGAGTCTAAATTATTTAAAGAGGTGAGGTGAGACTAAAAGTAAGGGAATGACTTATTTATAAATGGTCTAACAGGTGGATGAAGGAAAGGTGGACACAATCAGAAAATAAGGTCAAGGGGCTGACATCTGAGATACATGTATGGATGGTTTAGAAGAAAGAGCAGATGTGGTGTATCTATAAACTAATAGAGAAAAAAGTGTCAGTATAGGTTACGATACATGGACATGGTTGTGGCGTGAAGGGGAGACCAGCTATGTGAAAAAGCATTACACATGTGTGGATAAATCAGGCAGACTGATCAAATATATGATCATCAAAATGTCTATAATTCACCAGTGGCATATCACTCCTTTTAAACTGTATGAAAGGAAAATGAGTAACAGATGCTGGAGATGAGGCGGCAGATGATACTTTAGAAGTATGGTGGAGGGGCAGAAATAGAGAAAGTGATGAAAAAAGGGTAGAGGCTTTGGGAGGTGATTTACTGAAGAAAGTTTTATTCAGAATGAAAGTTAAGGATCTCCAAAGTATCACACAAGGAGCATAGGTGGACTTAAGAGGAAATTATGCAATCACTGCTAATTTTAAGCTAGACTGAAAATAAAATCACCAAACAATGGAAAGGGGTAGAAGAGATGAATGCTTGTTTAGAGAAGTAGTGATTGCTTGAACAAAGTGATAAATGGACAAATGGATTGGGTTAGAGGTGCCAGAAGTATTATGGACTGTGAATTGAATGAGATGGGCTTGAAGATTATGCCAGTCCAGACATGAGGAAGCAAGTGCAAGCTATTATTTGTCGGGACTGGTAGGTGGTAAAGCAGACAGGCCCTGCATCTCATCTTTCACATTAAATAAGTAGTTTGGTAAGGATGATGCAAATGCATGTACATAGTACTGGTAACATCTGAGCAAAACAATTAATGTGTTTAAGTTCACTTTATGTTATACTTCTGAGTGAAAACTCCAAGAAAAATATTTAGTAAACAATTGCTATTTTCTGTTTCTTAACTTACTTAAGATTTTGTTCATCCAACCTGGTATACATAAGCAGTTTGCTGTAAGAAAGCTGCGTGCCCCAAGCCCTTGGTAAAAATGTAAACAAGTAAACCTAACAAAAAAAAATATACATATATATATATATATATATATATATATATATATATATATATATATATATATATATATATATATATAAATAAATGTATAATATAAACCTCGTAGAATGACCAGCAAGGAAAGAAACTTCAACACTGAAATAAATAAATAATAAATACATAAATAAATAAATGTGTTCACCAGTAAATAAGTAAACACAGCATTCTCACATTTTTTAAAGCATTTTCACCCTTTATCGTTGTAAAAGGACTTCTTCAGAATTCCCAGGTCATGCCTGAAAATGATCCATGGACTATTGCACCCACCCAGTTAATAAATGTATAAGTAGATATGTTTTTCAAACTAATTGTAAAATTGAATATAGATTTGTTTGCTTATCTGCTACTGTCAGTATGTAGTAGACCCACATCTCCATTGTGGTAAAGCATTTTCCAGCAATTAGATAATTCATATTTTTCAAGAACTATGTTAACTGAGCTACAACAAGATAAGATTGTCTGTAGGAAGCAACTGGCATTACCTCCGTACCATCCACCAGAGAAATACCAATGACTAAAACTTATAGTTACTGCTACAATCCCATCCCTCACTTTAAACTGTTTAACAGCAATATTATTCTTACCTGTGCTTATACCCCTCCCATAAGATCACACCTCAATATAAAAAAACTAGTTTGTTCCTTCAGTTCCAGACTGAAGCATTCATCCTTTTTTTCCATGTTTCAGTTGTTATAGACAGACCATTGATATAGTTTTGCTGTACTGATAAGTCCGATTTTTTTGTTTATGTTTCTTACATTAATATAATTCGGTGTATACTTGCAATGACTACTGGCAGCACTAAATGTCCTTATATATCTGCAAAGTTTAAAGTAAAGTACTTCTGTATGGATACTAACAGAATTGCTGTTCTATTATTGCTCATATTTAAGCCATTTAATTTTCAGATACATTATTTTACCCTTAATATATTCCAGACTGGATCAAAATGTTAATTAAGAATATGAAGGTAATGCTACTCAATTCTAGAGGTCTAAACATCAAAATGCACTCTCTTGAGGCACTCCTAAAACTGGAGAACATCCATGTCTGTGCAGTAACTGAGACCTGGTTCAAGGCTCCAGAGAGCACCCCTTCAATACCAGGCTACAACTCTTACCACACTTTTCGGCCATCAAACTAAGACCAAAACACTAAAGGTGGAGGAGTGTTCATATTCACCAAGGATATTCACACCTCCAGGCTAGTTGAATAACACAATGCATCTGAAATTCTCCAGGTGCAACTAACACTAGGTAAGACTGCAATCAAAATTGTAGCTTGCTATAGATCCCCCACCATGCCCCAAGATTCTCACTACACCTTTCTAAACATATTGGAAAATATTAAGATACAACCAAACACCCTGATATTGGGTGATTTCAACTACCCTGCCATAAACTGGGAAAACTACTCAGGTACCAACACCTTTTCCCAACGGTTCTTGGAATTCATAAATTCCAATGTCCTGGATCAACTAATCCATTGTCCCATCAGGGGCTCCAATATCCTAAACCTGGTCATTGTCAACATGTGAGATAGATGCTCCACACCAGTGGTCACCCCCTCATTGGTCAGGTCTGACCATAAGCTAATAACCCTTGACATTCACATCCCACCCCCACCCCCCAATAAGGAAACCTCTGTAAAAAAAACTTCTCCAAAGCCATCTTCATGCTACTCAAGTCAGAAGTGACAAACTTCATGACACCCATGCAGACGGGAACTGAAAATCCAACTGCTGAATCCTACACTAAGGCACTGTACGAGCACATCCACTCGAGCATGAATCGTGCCATCCCAAATAGAACCAAGATGCTCTCCTCCAAAAAAAGGAAGCCAATCTGGTGGTCACCTGCCATAAACAAACTATACAACAGAAGGAAGAAACTGTTGCAGAAAAGAGGAAAATCTCAGGATGCAAAAAACTCCCTCACCAGACTCAGTAAGAAGCTGAGATCCCTCATAAAATCCTCAAAAGCTAGCTATGAAAATAAAATTGCAAAGATTCCAAAGACAACCACAAGGCTTTCTATAGTTATGTCAAGAATCTAAATGGTAATGCTCAGATCTGCTCTGAGCTGCAACAGAATGGCATTAAATATACTGATCCCAAGGATATTGCCAATATCCTGACAGATAGATTTAGTGCCAACTTCACCCCCCTCTCACCCCCTAAAGGGCCCATCTCAATGCCAAAAGATTGCCAAATTCCGGTAATCACGGCTACACAGGTAGAAACTGCACTCCCGAAAGCTAAGAATACAGCATCCATGGGACCAGATGACATCCCGGACTGTGTACTAAATGAACTACAAAATGAACTGGCACCTCACCTAAGTGTCATGTTTAATCATAGCCTCACCTCAGGCTTTGTGCTCACTGAGTGGCGCACAGCTACAGTTATTCCACTCCACAAGGGGGGATCCACCTTGGATCTCGGGAACTACCATCCCATCAGTCTGACGAGCCTTATCTGCAAGGGCATGGAACGCATTATCATGGAACTTATAAACAAAGACATTGGCAACCTTCAAACACTGGACCTCACCCAGTTTGGGTTTGTGAAGGGCCAATCTTGTCTCCTGAATCTGATTGACTTCTTTGAATCAGTCTCCAGAGCTGTGGATGAGGGTAAGGCAGTGCACACAGCCTATCTGGACCTCGCCAAGGGCTTCGACACCATCCCCCACTCTGGAATCATAGATAAACTTACTAAGCGGGGCATAAATACCTACATCACTCAATCGGTTGCCAACTGGCTTACTGACAGAACCCAGACTGTAAAAGTAGCCGACTCCAAATCCAGCTCCAGACAAGTGACAAGTGGAGTACCTTAGGGTTCAGTCCTGAGACCGCTCTTGTTTGCCATCTACTTCTCTAAAATACAGGCCAACACTATGGGACTCTGGCTAACATAGTTCTCAGATAACTGCAAACTGGGAGCCATTATTGAATCCCCAAATGATGTGGATACTCTACAATAGGGCCTTACAGAAACAGATGCCTGGTGCCAGAGCCATGGGCTCAAGCTTAATGCCAAGAAATGTATAGTTATCCCCTTTGGGAAAAAACATGTACCCATGAATTACCACATAGGTGGCAGTACACTAAATACTGAAAGTGTGATGAGAGACTGAGGGACACAGGTGGACAGTGGTCTCACCTTCGATAACCACATTGCCGCAACAGTCAGGAAATCCTTCTATGTGGCACACCTCATCACTAAGGGCTTTTCATCCAGAAAAAAGGAGGTCACTGTCCCACTGTACTCATCCCTCATTAGCCCCATTATAGAGTACAACACTCCGTTTGATATCTACCTCACACAATATCTGCAACAGCTGGAAATGCCCCAGAAATACCTCACTAAAAGAATCACAGGCCTAAAGCAGATGCCCTATGCTGACCATCTAAAAAAACTCCAGCTATACTCTGTGGCATATCGTCTACTCAGAGGCAATCTCTGCTTAATATACAAGGCCATGTCAAACCTTGAGCTGTTGGACATGCTCCACTTAAAGAAATCCCTCAGAGCCACATGCTCCAGGGATCTAAACCTTGTCATCACAATGAACAAAACATGCTGGAGGGATAGGTTCGTCACCCAAAGACTCCCAATACTCTGGAATAGACTGCCAATACATGTCAAGCAGAGTGCCTCCTTGGCCCTCTTCAAAAGGAACCTTGATGATTGGATGGGAGATAGGAAATTCACCCTGGGGATCATGTCAGTTGTCCTGCTAGACAGGGGTCCAGGGAAGTAAATATTCTGGGAAGAAATATCCAGGGAATTGTTATGGCTAGGCTTGTATAGGCCCTAGGGCTGATAGCCTAGTACCAACCTATGAAGCTATAGTATGAATAGTTATTTTTATATAGTCCATTAGTCTAGGAACAGTTTCAAAAATTGCCCATTATGTTTAGTCTCTAACAGTGGTTTGCAGATCCATAACATAGTTTCTGTTTTTGGCATGATTTTTTTACCATGTTATTTTTACCAGTATAATCACAATATCTCCACTTGTTCCTATTCACTTTAATAATGGATATACTAAAGACTTCAATGATTAAATTTAGGCTGAGTCAAGCAAGTGACTTGTAAGCCTAATGGATATTTTCCAAAGGTATTTATCTACACTTTTCAGTGGGCTGTCTCCTACAATTAAGGTTTTACTAGGTTACCTTACTGCAGTGTACTTTGCATGCTGCCAGTAAGTAACTCATGTAAAGGGACCTTCTCAATGTCTTTGATGAGTTCGTACAATCTGTATGTAACTACATGAAGAAATCAGGCCCATATAAGATCATAGATTTAGACTTGGCTAATGACCACCAGAGTCTTTGCAAATCTAGCCATGCAAACCAACCCAGTTTTGTCCCAAATTCCTTGGCATGGTATGTTAGTAAAGATGTAGTTAAGAGCTATTTGGGGGGATATGTTAGTTGGGGATTAATTTACTTATTATCAACCTCTGTCAATCAAAGACATGAGGGTCAGACTGGGTGGATTTACAATTTCCATCCAGTGATCAAGGTTTCTTTTGAATAGGGTCAGGGATGAACTCTGCTTCATGTAGATGGGAGCTTATTCCATAGCATGGGGATCCCTTGAAACACATATCAGTCTCTCCAGCATGTTCTTTTTATGTTGCAGGCAATGTTCATATCCTTGAATCTATTGTTTCTGGGGCTGTTTGTTTGTTGGAAGTGCAAGAGAATAATCATAGTTGTATCTGAGGAAGCCTTATATCCCTGACATAGATTGCCTCTCAATAACCTGTAGGAAACTGAGTACAGAGACAGGGCCTTAAGATGATCTGTGTAGTACAGGGCATTCATACCCTGGATTTTTCAGATGAAGAACCTTTAGTGATATTCCTGCTGTTGCAAGTGCTTGCAAGGGGGCATTGTACTCAATGATGGGTCTGATAAGGGCTGAGAAGAGAGTTAAAAAAATGAAAAGACCAATGGTTAGACCACAGCTGAAGATAAAAATGGAATAATCCACGTCAGGAAATAAATCACTTGCAGCTTCACAGTAGTGCCCTTTATAAAACCAAAAGTTGTAACTGAGATGTAGTAAGTCAAGGTAGGAAACGGTTCACTTGCAGATTCACACCACTTTATTAAACAAGAGTAAGCGCTTTTGCGATCTAAGTCAGCTGATCGCTTCTTCAGACTCATAAAAACAGTTAAAACATTGGTATTTAAAATATGGTTCAACCAATGAAAACACATATAGAACTATGACATAGACTAATTAAAATTGCATACATCAGTACATTAATTTGCCTTATATTCTGCATAAGATTAAATAAAATATACATATAACAGACACATTTTATGTAATAATCCATATTACTTAATGTTTTAGTGGTCTGGATTTTAAAAAAAGGTTTCAAGGAAACAGCATTGTTCAATCCAGGAGACCTATCTGCCTGAAGTAATAAAATCCATCTTTGTTCTGCTTCTCTACCTTATTCCTTATATCACCTCCCCTCTTACTTTTATTTATTATTTCTAAAACCATGAAATTAAAAATATGTTTCCTATCTTCTTCTTCCACATGTTTTGCTAAAGCACTTGTGTCTTTTTTATTTCTTATATCTCTAAGGTGTTCAAGGATACGTTCCTTTAGACACCTATTGGTTTTGCCTATATAAAAGGCATGACAGACAGTGCAGCAGCTGAAATAAACCAAATTTTGTGTTCTGCAGTCAGCATAAAAATCTATATCAATTATAAATCCTAGTGTAGGATGTTTATATGTAGATTAATTATATAAATAGTCACATGCTGTACAATTTCTGCAAGGAAAAGTCCCCTGCCTATCAGATAGGATCATTCTTTCATTATTTCTGGATTTATAACAGAGTTGCCTTTTTAAGGACCTCTTATTTCTAAAAGAAAAGCTGGGTCTATCTTCTAACAATTCTCTCAAGTCAGGATCAGACAATAAAACATTCCAATTCTTCTCAAAAATATTACAGAACCTTCTGATGTCACTTGAATAAGTTATAGGGAATCTAACTTTAAAATCATGACCTTCCTTGCTTTAAACATCTTCTATAGTATTTGAGAAGAGCGGTTTACATCTCCCATCCTTATTTTCAATGGTATATTTAGAGCTTTAATTTCTGTCTTTCATACTATAACCTCTGTTTAAGAAGTCTTTCTCTAATATAGTCATTGTCTTCACAAAGCCTTCATCTGTATTATGTAAGCGGCTTATTCTCATATATTGTCCTTTCACTACATTTTTATGTACAAATGTTGGATGTATACTGGTCTTATGTAAGATACTATTTCTCCATGTAGATTTTCTATACATCCCTGTTGTAAGTTCATCTAATGCTGTCTTCTTAACCAAAACACCTAGGAACTCAATAGAGTCCCTGGAATGTTGACTAGTGAATCTTAAAAATTCAGTGGTGCTATGTAAGTACTCCACCATCTCTTGCAACTCTTCACTAGTACCATCCCATAACAGGAAGACGTCATCTACAAAATGTATATACCATACAATTTTGCCAGCATATTTATTGCTAGCACTTAATACATGATCTTTTTCCCATGCAGCCAATGCTAAGTTGACATAGCTGTTAGCACAAGCTGTGCCCATTGCTACACTAACTTTCTGTAGATAAAACTTGCCATTGAATATAAAGACATTATTTTCTAGGACAATATCAAGCAACCTACATATCAAATTAATCTTAGTGCTTTGAAAACTTGTTTCAAGGTCAGAATATCATGTATTTTCTCAATACCCCATTTATTCGGTATCACTGTGAACAGTGAAGTGACATCCATTGTCACAAACATATAATTTCTATTTATATTCCTGGTCTTATTATATAACAGTTGTAGAAATGCCTTTGTATCCCTTAGTATAGTCTCATATGATTTTAGGACTATTTGTAAATTTTGTTCAATATAAATTGAGATAGCTTCTGTGGCCCATCCTTTACTGGATACAATAGGTCTCATAGGGGGCTGTGTGATGTCTTTGTGAATTTTAGGTAGACCATAAATAATGGGTATAGTTGGATGTTCTATCTGAAAGTAGTCAAACAATTCCTCTGATACATAATTAGTAATCAATAAGTCAAAAATATATACAGATATCCTGTCAATTATACCTTGTACTTGTCTCTCATTTAGTTCAACATAAGTATCTGTATCATTCAAAAGTTCCATCATTTTTTTGTAATAAAAAACCTTATCCATTACTACTACACTGCCCCCCTTGTCAGCGGGCCTAATTTCAATGCTGTGAGAATCCTTTAGTCCTGACAGTGCTTCAGTTTCTGATTTACTCAAGTTATAAAATCTAGGTGGAAGATTTTTAGCATGCATCTCTCTAATTTCATGCTCACACACATTAGTGAAAGTTTCAACTGTGGGATGTATCTTGGGTTCAAAGGCACTATTATCAAATACATTTCTTTTAAACATGGTTTTAAGTGTTAGGTTACGAGAAAATAACTTCAGCTCTTTTAATAAATCAGTTAATACTGTTTTCTGTGCTGGAATAAAGTTCAGGCCTCTATTTAACAACAAGGCTTGTGCATCAGTTAAAGAAAAGCTAGATACATTAATTACCAAGTTTTTTGTTGGTTCTTGCTCCTGGTGTTCATATATGCAGGAGTCACTCGTTCTCTCTGCTGTAATCGTGTTCTCCCTCTTCGATTCCTGCTGCTCGACCTGTCCCTTATTGGCAGTGCCTTCTTTAACACAAATGAAAGGATTGAGGTTTGTGCAGCTTCCTTTTGCTCCAAAAAAGCTACTGAATCAGAATTAACACTGGAATCCATCCTTCTGTTAGTGCAAGCCATTTGGAAAGTTTCTTTTGCCATTCCACCATTTTCAAATGTGGGAGGTTCTATACATACTCTCTCTGTGCTGACATCAATGTTCTCACAGGGATTCTGATTTAAAGGGGCAGTACTATGCATATTTGAATTTTCAGAAATCTGTACTGTAGTCATTTTTTCTACATTTTTTGTACTCACAGCTGTTCTTCTTGGCCACGAAAAGACCTCTTTACATTGAAAGTCATTGAGGTCCCTTTGCAATTTTTTAGTTTTAGTATTCTGCAACCTCTTATCATAGCCCTGTATGTTTTCAGCAAGTTCATATAATTTACTGCCTAGTACCTCTATAGGAAAATTATTAGTCAGTTGTTCTTGTAACCTCTTTATCTCATCGGCTAGCTCTTTTACTTGGGAAAGAATGATCCTATCTGATAGGCAGGGGACTTTTCCTTGCAGAAATTGTACAGCATGTGACTATTTATATAATAAATCTACATATAAACATCCTACATTGGATTTATAATTGATATAGATTTTTATGCTGACTGCAGAACACAAAATTTGGTTTATTTCAGCTTCTGCACTGTCTGTCATGCCTTTTATATAGGCAAAACCAATAGGTGTCTAAAGGAACGTATCCTTGAGCACCTTAGAGATATAAGAAATAAAAAAGACACAAGTGCTTTAGCAAAACATGTGGAAGAAGAAGATAGGAAACATATTTTTAATTTCATGGTTTTAGAAATAATAAATAAAAGTAAGAGGGGAGGTGATATAAGGAATAAGGTAGAGGAAGCAGAACAAAGATGGATTTTATTACTTCAGGCAGATAGGTCTCCTGGATTGAACAATGCTGTTTCCTTGAAACCTTTTTAAAAATCCAGACCACTAAAACATTAAGTAATATGGATTATTACATAAAATGTGTCTATTATATGTATATTTTATTTCATCTTATGCAGAATATAAGGCAAATGAATGTACTGATGTATGCAATTTTAATTAGTCTATGTCATAGTTCTGTATGTGTTTTCATTGGTTGAACCATATTTTAAATACCAATGTTTTAACTGTTTTTATGAGTCTGAAGAAGCAATCAGCTGACTTAGATTGCGAAAGCGCTTACTCTTGTTTAATAAAGTGGAGGAAAACTGCAAGTGAACCGTTTCCTACCTTGACTACTACATCTCAGTTACAACTTTTGGTTTTATAAAGGGCACTACTGTGAAGTTGCAAGTGATTTATTTCCTGACGTGGATTATTCCATTTTTATCTTCAGCTGTGGTCTAACCATTGGTCTTTTCATTTTTTTCGCTTGAGGTGCATACCAGGCATTTATCCAGCTTTTGTTTTCTTTCACGTGCTGAGAAGACAGTTACCTATTAGAAACCCAAAATATCTAAAACGAGAATGTATGTACATCGACACATAAAGGTCGATGTACATACACAGTGAAACACGTAAACGGTGAAAATCAAAATGCCAAATGTGTTTCCTAGCCAGCAACATGGTGGTAGGGATAAGGAAATATATCCTTTTCCCCACTATAGTGTGGTCTCGGAGTTGGTATAGTGTGTTAATGTATTTTTCTTTTATTTTGTACTTACCTGTGTGGTGCGTTTTGCTGACGAAACATGTTCGGCATTTTGATTTTTGCCATTTATGTGTTTCGCTGTGTATGTACATCGACCTTTATGTGTCGATGTATATACATTCACATTTTAGATCTTTCGGGGTTTTAATATAGACCTGAGAGGAGTGAAACTACAACTTTCTTGGACCTGATGCTATACTCTTACTTATGAGATGAGAGACATAGAATAATTTTCTTAATATCTTGGCAAAATTATGGTCAAAGGCCAGATTACTGTCTACATATGTTCCCAGATCCCTAACTATCAGGTCAACTCTTATGGGTGTTTTATCAATGGAATAATTAGCTCAGGTGGACAATTTTCCAGAGTTCACTATGATGCATTTCATCACACCAAGTTTTATTCCAGGGCTTTGGCACCAGTCATTTGTTTGTGTTAGACTGTCTTGCAGGATTTTGGAAGGAATCTATGATAGCTCCCAATTTATAGCTGTCTGCAAACTTGGTGAGCCAAAGGTCTTTGATATTAGCCTTTTCTTCTGAGAAGTAGATGTCAAACAGGAGTGGGCCCAACTTGGAGCCCTGGGGTACTCCACTGGTGACCAGTCTTCTGGTGGAGATGGTCTCACTGATCCTGACTTCTTGGGTTGTACCTGTGAGCCAGCCAGCAATCTAGTGAGTTATGCAGGGATTTATACCTAGTTCAGAGAGTTTATCAACAATACCTGAACAGGGTAATGTATCAAACACCTTGACCAGGTCAACATAGGCAGTATACATCATTTTACCTTCATCTATAACCTTGGTGACCATGTTGAAGAGATCTACCAGGTTGAGTAGGCAAGACCTTCTCTTAACACAGCCAAATTGGGATGGGTCCAATGTCTGTAGGTCGCCAATGTCCTTGTTAATTATTCCATAATAATTCGTTCCATTGCTCTGCATATCAGACTGTAGTTTCTGTGGTCAGTTGATAGTGCATACTTATGAAGAGGGATGACCACTGTGTTCTTCCATTAACTTGGCATGTAACCTGTTTTGAGGCTGTAGTTGATGAGTGTCTAAGTAGTCCTGCTAGGTCATGTTATAGGCTATTTAGTAGGCAACCAGGGATACTGTCAAGGCCCACTGCAGCAGTGTTTTTGGCCTTAGCAAGGACCATAATGACCCGTTCCTTGTTGATAGCCATGGTGATGTGATAGAAGGGATTTCACTGGGGAATTGGGGGTGGGGGGTGAAGTTAAAGCTAAATTTATCAGGTATTAGATTCAGTGTCACCCTGCTCAGTGAAGGTTGTGCCATTTACCATTGCTGAGTGCTATCTTTAAGGTTAGTGACATAGATGAAGAAAGCCTTCTGACTGTGCTTAGCCTGAGAAGCTATTCTGATGTATTTGGTCATGGACTTTATTACAACTCTTAGTTATGCCAACATAGTTTGATTGGCAGTAATAACATTCCTGAGTGCATTATCCCTAGCATACCCTTTATGATCAGTTCTTGGTTCCACAGGGTCTGTTCTACCTATATTAAAATAAAACATAATGCTCAGTTTTAAAGAGGCAATTATATCTGCATGCATCTGCATACCTTCCTTTGAATTTATCTACCAACTCTGGAATTCAGAAAGGATTCGTGTGATAGGGAAAGCCTTAGCCTGAGCATTTTTCTCATTACACTAAGAGCTTTTCTGATTGAGAGATTACCCTACTGTTGGAATTTTCCCTCATGGGAACCTCAGCATGGCGGTGGTCTCAGGGGCAGAGCTGCATGCTATTGTGGCAATTCAGCAGAGTAACAAATGCTAATTAGTTATGTGCCCTGCCCTCATTTCCAGATTTGCTTGGCAATGTGATTCACAGAATTAATATGCTGATTACAATTTTACTGTAGGAGGAAACATGACTTCTTTAAAAACACAGCAGTCACCCATTCACTGCGATGGGAGTATTCATGGTGCAGATATGTTCAGCAAAATTATGGGGATAGGGGCTCTGTTAATCTGTGGATGAGTGCATGTACATCTGTAGAGGCATGAATAAGACAACATAAGTGTGTGTTTGTGTGTGTGTGTGTGTGTGTGTGTGTGTGTGTGTGTGTGTGTGTGTGTGTGTGTGTGTGTGTGTCTATGTTCATATTGAAACATTTGTGTAGTTGAATGGTGAGTGTTTCCATCAGTGTGATTGACTTTGTGGTGCTTGTTTCTTGACAGGTGCATATGGGTGTCGGAATGTCTGGGAGTGTATATGTGTGTGTGTGTGTGTGTGTGTGTGTGTGTGTGTGTGTGTGTGTGTGTGTGTGTGTGTGTGTGTGTGTGTATGGGAAGAACACAAGTGCTGTCAGGTCTGACACCATTATTGTGTGATTCAGAAACATGCCAATGAGTTAGTCTTCCTCATTGCAGCCATATCTGTCTATGATTTGCATTTTTTCACCATTGTGCTCACAGACTAACCCACACTTGGCAATAAATGCAAGTGCTGAGCTTTTTTCCTGATTTCAAGGGCAAGTTAGGCTCCCTTCTGCAATGCAACCCTGGTATCTTTTAGCAGTGTCCTTGTTCTCCCTATTATTGTTCTAATAAGTGTAATAATAACATAGTGCATGCAGTGCAGTGATTACGTTCTGATATTTGGAAAAAGACAAATCGTTAAGCAGTACTATAATGCAAGACCCTGCTTAAGTTATTAAGGTCAGGTTTCACTCTAGGCAATCAAATCTGCCAGTACTGACTGGCAAAAGACAGTGGAGGGATGAAAAACAAATTTGTTTCTGTCTGTTGTCCATAATGATAATGTTTCCTTCACTTCCTCTCATAAACTTAGAAAGTAGCTAAAATAACAGGATGTGTGTTGTCTGAAATTTCTGAAGGATACAAAATCTGAAACTCCAGTTCTTTAAGCATTTTCTCTCTCTCTCTCTCTCTCTCTCTCTCAAAGCCATGCTTTTAACTATAAACATTTTTGTTCTTCCCTAGAAATACTACTTTTGTATTCTCATCTCTCAAGATTAGACAGTATCATTTCATATTTGCTTTCTGTTGGAATCATACTAACAATACCCCCTTCTCTTTAGCACCTTCCTTCTCCTGTTGATACACAGTAATATTATCTGTATGCCTTTCACAAATGCCAGTGCTTGTCATCCTTGTTTTACTCTCTTTCCCCTTATTTTTCACAGTTACAGCCAGTTTGCATTATACTGACCCCTACTCCCACACTGCTCACACTTACATATCACACACTGGTAAATCAATGTCCCCTACTCCCACACTGCTCACACTTACATATCACACACTGGTAAATCAATGCCCCCTACTCCCACACTGCTCACACATATCACACACTGGTAAATCAATGCCCCCTACTCCCACACTGCTCACACTTACATATCACACACTGGTAAATCAATGCCCCCTACTCCCACACTGCTCACACATATCACACACTGGTAAATCAATGCCCCCTACTCCCACACTGCTCACACATACATGTCACACACTGGTAAATCAATGCCCCCTACTCCCACACTGCTCACACTTACATATCACACACTGGTAAATCAATGCCCCCTACTCCCACACTGCTCACACTTACATATCACACACTGGTAAATCAATGCCCCCTACTCCCACACTGCTCACACTTACATATCACACACTGGTAAATCAATGCCCCCTACTTCCACACTGCTCACACTTACATATCACACACTGGTAAATCAATGCCTCCTACTCCGACACTGCTCACACTTACATATCACACACTGGTAAATCAATGCCCCCACTCCCACACTGCTCACACTTACATATCACACACTGGTAAATCAATGCCCCCTACTCCCACACTGCTCACACTTACATATCACACACTGGTAAATCAATGCCCCCTACTCCCACACTGCTCACACTTACATATCACACACTGGTAAATCAATGCCCCTACTCCCACACTGCTCACACTTACATATCACACACTGGTAAATCAATGCCCCCTACTCCCACACTGCTCACACTTACATATCACACACTGGTAAATCAGTGCCCCCTTTTCCCACACTTCTTACACTTACAAATCTCACACTGGTAAATCAATGCCCCCTTTTCTCACACTTACATAACTCACACTGGTAAATCGATGCCCACTTTTCTCACACTGCTCACACTTGCATATCTCACAGTGCTAAATCGAAGCCCACTTTTCCCACACTGCTCACACTAACGTATTCTCACACTGCTAAATCGAATGTGCCTCTTCTCCACAAAAAATACAGAGCTTTGGGTTGCACAGTATAATGAAAAGTACTTTTAATACTTATCACATTTCCCAGGCATTGGATTTGTCTGTTTTCTCCTTTTAAATCTACAAAAGCCTCCCATCCCCCTGAGAGCATGTCTGGGTATTCCTATTTCCTCCACAGATTCAGACTACTGACAATTTTATATGTGTGCTCAAGTTTCAAAAGTGAATATTCTACTAAAGATATATAGAGAAATGAGATCACTACAGTATGATATGGAGTTAAGATGTTAATTTTCAGTTGCTACTGTAAGTCAAGCATAAAAATAGACAGGATATAATTTTCTTTAACAACATGCTGTCTTCTTAAATTAATTTAAATGCAACTGCTTATTGATAATAGTTAGTGTTAACTTTTCTGAATCTGCTGTCACCACCAGCTTCTCTCCTTGTTCACTGGGTCTGCTGGACCTCTCATAGCCTCCACCAGGCTCTGCCTGATCCACACACAGAGCCAGTGAGGACTCTGAGAACTTTATTGCAGCATGCCCACACTGTAGCCTCCCCCAGGCTCTACCTGGCCCACATCCAGGACCAGTAAGGAGTCTGAGGACTCTGGTGCAGCATAGACCCACCATTGCCTCCCTCAGGCTCTTCCTGGCCCACATACAGGGACAGTGGGAAGTCTGAGAACTCTGGTGCAGCATCACACTGATGCTGGGGAGTGTTTTTTCTCATTACTAGCCTAACCGTTCCTTACCCAGCTGCATGATACTGCTAAGCTCCAAGGTCATCTGTGCAGCGATGACTAATCCAATGGCCCCTGCCTGTTTATCTGTACTGACAACACCCTTTGCATGTCCCTAGTCTCAACCAAGGATCAGCCACAAGGACATCCAAGTGTCCCTCACCCCCCCCCCCAGATGTGCATGAACATCCTTCCCTGCCAGTACCTAAGATGCTGGAGCTGATATTAGAACCTGGGTCACTTAGGCAGTACTCAGGGCCTCCTTTTATGCCATTCGACTGGCTATGAACATTAGGTTCTTGTCCAAGGTCTGAGGTCCTGAGAGAAAAGGGGACTATGGCACAGTTGATAGTCAAAACATTACTGGATCTCAAAAACAAGAGAATTGTTGAATACAAAACTACACATTTACCTCTCTGTTCTTGGACCTGCTTCTCCCACATTTCTCTTTCTGTTTCCAGTTTGCAGGATAACACCTATTGAGTAGAAAAACTACATCCTGTAGCTCATTAACAGTCTTGGATCACTCCAAGCTAGTAACAATGGAACATCAGGGAACATATATAAGCTAGGTTCTCCAGTAAAAAGCTAGAAAATAATTGAAAAACTTCATAGGCCTGCAGCCAGTGTTTGCACCCTTCAGGAAATTCAAGTTTCATGTTTAATGTTATATAATTGTTTTACATCCTAAGATGTATAAAAAGCTATGACTTAAAAGTAGACTAAAATATATCATCAAATAACTTCTGCTTTCTGTTCATAAGCTAAGTAAAAATTTTCACAAATAAAAGTGAAGTTTAAGATATTATTGTAGCAGGGTCTATATGAGATGATTGAACTTTCAAAAGTTCAACTGTCATATGGTTGATGCCATATGATCGAATTTTTGAAAGTTCTAATGTTTTAACATGGATCTCTGTACAGCACAGAATGGGAAGATTTCCATTTTCTGCACTGTAGTGCGATCTCGGAGTTGGTATACTTAAAGCCCCCATGTGGGGGGTGTAGGGGGCTTGCCCCCTTCTTAAAATGTTCAGGTAGGTTTATTTTTTATTAGATTTTTGAACTTTTAAAAGTTCGATCATATTGTGTCGACCATATGACAGTCGAACTTTTGAAACTTCGATTATCTAATATAGACCCTTGTAGCATACCCCTTTCAAGAGGAAGACAAAGTCAGTAGCAAAACCCGTGTTGAGGTCATATAAAACAGCTACCGAAAGGAAAAATGTATGGCAGCTGACACTTACTCATCCAGAAATAATATTAATTCACCAAACATGTAGTAAAGAAATTGATGAGTTGGTCATTTTGGCACAGACCAGAAATTAATCTATAAATAGGAGTCATGCATAGTCGCCCGATAGTTACAAAGGTTCTTTCTTCTGTTAATCATTAAAGAAATTTTAGAATTGTGAGAGTAATAATTCAGCAATCATGAAACAAGCATCCAGAAACCAGAAATGCATAATAAACCAAACTCACATTAAGATATGTTGCTGCTACATTACTTTCAAATAGCAGGTCCCAGAGAGTGCAAGAAGCATCCAGACAAATCAGCTTGCAAATCTAAAGTTGAAAACCAAGCAAGAAATTTGGATGAAATCTGGCTGAATAAGATGATGACAGCATTCATACGAAAATTACATGGATCTGGAAACTTAATGAACAAGCCACGATTAGACATCATACTGCAACATAGCAGATCTAACTGAATGAATCAACGTAGCAATTTATACAGCACTATAGGCTCCATGATAGGCAAAATGAAACAAATATGACATAGCTAGAAAATTGTTTCCATCTCAAAAACCATGTTCTAAGTACAAGAAAACCAAAATAGCCATGCTCAGATGAAAATTGGTAAAATGGTATATAAAAATCAGTCAGTAGTTTACCCTAAGTAGCTGCCTGCCACCATCCAGGACTCTGAAAGTTACAAAGAAAAAAGCAGTTTGATAGGCATATCTTCAATCATGAAGCAGACAATGGTGCACCTTCTTGTTTTTTCCCTTATATCTTCAATCATACTTTATCACGTAAACTGAAAGTGGCTAATGCTTTCTGATGCTCCCTGTGGTGAAAAATTGAAAAAAATTAATATCTTAAAATGGCTGATGAACCTTAAGAATATTACCAGGGAGTCATGTAAACTATGTCCTGTTAGTAGTGACATAACTCCCCATAATGACTGTTTCACAAAAGCTATATCTTGACAAAACAACATGGAAGGTGTGATACCTGGGGCTGACTGAAACTCCATTTGATCTCATTAGGGATAGAACAATTGGTCAGCAGGGGCAGGTAGACAGCAGGCTAGATATTTACAAGTATATACTCATTCACTAAATTTGATTCATTATGATAATCACTTGCCTCTGAGGCATGAGAATACAAGTCACATCAGATTACCCTTAGAGTTACCTGTGACAGGCTTATTTATGCAGGTGGTCTCAATAACAAAGTAGCTCAATAAATATCTGATGAAGATTAGCCAGTTCTTGCAACTTATTCTCCAACTCACTGCGAGCCTTCATAGTACTAATGCTTTTGGGAAGTCTTCATAAGCAACAATCTATGACATGCTGAGATGCAATTAAGAGGTTAAATCATTAACTACAATGTAAGCAAAAATAAAAAGAAGAGGATGAGAATCTTGGTGCGAACAGATGACTTGCACTGCTTTTAGCAATTATCCATCTAAGTATCTGTGCCAGGGGGGTCTATATTATATCCTCAAACACTTAAAAAAGTGAACGCTGATTGATCGAACTTATTTTCGCGAAACTGCAAAATATCGAAGCAGCAGAAACTCAAATTTTTTCCTAGGGAAAGAATTTGGTTGTCCGTTTCTGTTGCTTCGGTATTTTCAGTGTTATGGTGGAAAGTTACTGGTTGGATTCAGGTAAGTGTGCGATTGTGTGGATGTGAGTGTTAGGGTGATTTAGGTGAGTTAGGGTTTGGGCTCGGGTTAGGTATCTGTGCGATTGAGTGGACATGAGGGTTAGGGCGGATTTAAGTGAGTTAGGGTTAGGGAGCGAGTGAGGTGAGTGTGCGATAGTGACGGACCTTAGGGTTAGGGTTTGGGTTAAGGTAAGTGGGTAGTTAGTGGTGTGTGCATAGTTTAGTGTAGGGTTAGGTATCAGATTTTAGGTGTATCTGTGTGGATTTCTGTTTGTTTGGTGTGCTTGTGTTGTGTGTATGTGTTTTGGATCAGAGATTTTTTTCCCCTGGGAAAAAAATTGCTGATCTGACAGTTCAAGATTGTAAGCTTTCGCTTAAATTAGGTCGATCAATCAGCATTCGCTTTTTTAAGCGTTCGATGATATAATATAGACCCGTGCCAGGTAGCAGGATTCCAGGTTTCAGGCTCTATACAGTCTGCCTTTGTTCAGTTTTAACAGGATTTGTTTTCTTCCTCTTCTCTTGCTCTTAGTGGGCCTACTTTAGTCCCTTAAATGGAGTTTTCAATGGGGTACATGTCCTAACTTTCTGGAAAATAGAATCTCTATAATACCTACTATACATCAGGTGTAATTAAAAGTGCCCCAACTCAATTTTTGTGCACTTGATTGCCTATCAGCCATGGGGTTCCATGTGATTTTAATACATTTTTGTGAGATGTTTACCCCATGCTACAGATGTTCGATATGTTCTTTTTTTCTTGTCTCCTCAACAGATTCTTCCAGAAAAATTATAGTTATACTTTTTCTTAAGCCTACTTTGTTGAATGACCATCCTGAAAATCAGCACTTAGTATCGCTACTTAACAGCATCAGTGCTCTGAAGGCTAACTTCTCCTCTTCAGAAAGGTCATGTGATACATACAGGGTGTAGCAATAGCATCAGTGCTCTGAAGGATAACTTCTCCTTTTCAGAAAGGTCATGTGATACATGGTATAGTGCCACAGTCCACTGGTGTTTACTTCTGCTGGAGCTAAAATCCACCTCTTTTCCTATCTCAATGCTGCTACTATACATACAGAGGGCATTTGACAGCCTAGAATAGGATGACCTATGCAAAGTTCAATGATTTCTGTTTTGTATCTACAATTTGTAAAATGGTACATGTTTTATATATAGGTCCCAAAGCCCCCTTGCTGATTAGCGGGGCTCTCAGCCCATCTGTTTTGCAAATGTAGAGGTGCAAGTCAAGAGGAAAATTTCCATTATTGTCATTATTAATTATATTAACAACTAAACCTTCTAAATTATTACAATGCATACTGTCCCACCAGTCTGTCATAGCCTCTCTTCATCAAACTCCAGTGCAGTCATTCCCTGAAGAATGTACCCTTGTAATTAAAACAAAGAATAGGTTACCAGTCTACGTATCAAAAGCATAAATCTTTTGGTGAAATTAATCAAAATAAATGGGTGCATATTTATCTGAACTCTGATAACCTAGATATAGATGTATCCTTTAAGCTATCATCAATTTCCTCTAAACATGCAGAATGTCTCATCTTTCCTTCCTTAAAAATGTTTGAGTAAACCTCAGAATCATATACATGTTTAAAAGGGTGCTTTGTAACTTATAACCAAGATTAGTCTTTCATTTCTTGATACATGTACAACCATCAAAATGATGTCACTCTATGTAGTGCTGCGTGTTAAAGGACACACTCTCCCGTGATAAAAGTATTAGAAAGTAAAATTTTGTATTTTCTTTTGGAAGGGCAATGGCACGTAATTATTAAGGCCAGAGTATATTTTCCACAGAGTCAAGATAGATAGAAAATATCTAGCTGTACCTCATAAGTCATCACCTCTGACATAAATCTGAAGCTGCATGGTTCGGAATCTCCTTCTCTCTCAGGTACAATGGCAGATGCTCCGTCTCTCCTGGATGCAGCAAATAAACTAGGTGAGGTCACCCCTCATCCCCCACCCCCAATTTCACTTTACATAATACACTAACAGAGACCTTCACAGATGGAAATAAGCAACACATGGGGAACTATGATCAGCTCCATTTCAACCACCCAAGTAACTTGCCAATACAAATCTTATGTAGAACGATCTTTAATATCACAACCCTATTTTGAATGGGTGTCTTTAATGACTGTCTGACACTAAAAGAAGCTATGACAAGTTTAAAGAAAAACTCCCTTCCAAGCACCTAACTTTGCTAAATTGAAGACCACAACAGCAAAGTTAAAAGGTAATAAAAAACAGTATTTTGTCACTATCTTCTTATAGCCTTTTAAGATCCCAGTTGCTTGAAAATAAAAGTAGGTGAAGTAAAGTATCTTGTAAACTCCTGGAGGTGAAGCAAAACCAGGATGGTGAGGTCAATGAATTGTAATCATAGTTTAGTATTGGAAATGACAGATACACAAAGGTTAAAGTATGAAGTAGCTTCAAATGCCTATGCTTGTGTGATTCAGTCAAATCTATTCAGCAAAGGATCCTACATAGGTAATATATTGTATCCACTCTCACACTAAATAAAGTGATAAGAGGCTACTTTGTTATTCTCTACACATGAAACCATTGAAGTTTTACAAATACACATATACTGGAAATGTCATGAAGCACTTAGTATATGGACAAAATATGTTCCACTCAGTCAAAAGTCACAAGACAAGTGTTCATGTCAGTCTAAATCTGCACACGAGTGCCTGGTGAATTAATGAATTTTATTTTTGTTACAACCCAAGATTCTAAAATATGGAAGTTAAAAAATCAAAAGGAAAAGTCAGAAAAATGTAGCTGCATAGAGAATTAGCTCATTCATTCACAAGTTAAAATTACTGCCATGGCAGAAGTTGTTAATTTATTTGCAAAAGTTTGTATCGCAGGTGCCATTTCTACTGTATTCTATCAGGAAAAAAATCTTGTTTTCAACTTGTCCTGGCCCCCTTCAATAAACACATCACACCGAATGACATTTGACAACCTTTATTGAAACTTCCATAACATAGCTTTGATCCAGAATTATTAATTAGAACTAGACACAATATAGTTGGTTCTAAATACAGCATAAACATCCCTATAACATTAATCAGGGCAGCGTACCTACTCACCCTGTCCCAGTAAGCAGCATCCATACCTTTGCTCACTTACTTTACTTAAAAAGCAGAGTCCAAGACTCACATCATATCCCATTTACCCAGTAAGCAGCATCCATACCTGCACTCGCTGACTTTACTTATGAAGCAGTGTCCCATCTCACTTCATACACCATTCATTGGATTACCTTCCAACACATAAGCAGCATCCTTACCTCACCTTACTCATCTGTTCAGCAAGCTTCCTCCAGCAGCTCATTCTCCTTTACCCAGATCCTTGAAATGAACATCCTGACACCAGAGGGGGGACAGAAGAGGGCAAACCTGTCTCTCTTCTCTGCCAGCCAGCATGACCAGACTGTTCCCCCTCCCTTCAACCCAAAGTTGTTCACTCAACTACCTCCCATAAAGGGAAGGGTTCAGCCAAACATCATTCGGTGTACCCATCATCTGCAAAGCACATTAGTACCCCGACATCCACTCCACGCCTTAACCTACTAACACTGATACACACCTTAATGACAATGTAGGACTACCCGTGAGCCCATTATACCACACCGAAACATCACCACCCAGAGAATACATTCCCTTTAGTCTGCTTCCTTAAACCTTAACCATGGCTCCACCTTTCCAGCATGACAACCTATAGCCATAACAAATGCCACAGAAGCTATAACCCCTTGAAGTCAAATCTGCACCCAGTCAAAGAAAACCCTTAGCAAGTGTCAACCCTGTCCACTAAAGCATATCCCAATAACCCAAACTATACAGCTCTGGATGTGCAGTAACCTGAATACTGCAGGAAAGATCAACTCCAAAACTTTAATGACCTAACCTAAGTGCCAGGAAACCAGAACCCCCTAAAAACTCAGCAAGGCCCCACAATGAAGTACTCTTATGTGCCCAACCTTACACCCCCCCGATTCACTCATTACCGAATGGCAATCAGGCTTCCATAGCGACATAAATCTTAATGCTCCCAAAATCAAAACCCCCCCCTACGTATGATGCTTCCAAAACCTTCACTACAAAATTCCTTCCATCATAATTGAAATAGTTCTTGTAGTACTCTCATCTAAACCCTAACCTAGCATGAAACATTACCAAACCTATCCAGCCCTATGAACCATATCAGCTCCCTGTCCAAATCATGGTACCTCTACCAACCCAGGAACCTGAACTGAAAACTGTAAATGCACCACAAAGGTTCCACCCAAATCTGACATGCCTAACTGCGTACTTACTATATTAACTTTAGACATTGCATATGAATGGTAATTTCAATACCAAAATTTACAGTAGTCGACTAGCGATTTATATTACCTATAAACCCTGTATGGCCTAATTAACTCCTAGTCCACTGATCTGAAGAACCTTTCCATAAACAAGCAGTACAATAAACCCCTATTCAATCAGTCTAACCCAAATAATTTAGACAAAATCATAGTCATCTAAAATGCGACCTTGCCAACAAGACCTTAAACTGTAAGGAAATCTAAGATGCTGAAACTTTAAATACCTCATACCTCTCAAGTATACCCCACCTTGAGGAAGGTCCCCCACCCGCGTCCTAAAAATCATGTTCCCCAAAGTTCCACATCGAAAATTCTGGGACCCATTCCATTTTAGATATAAGAATTAAAACTTATCTAGCTTACTAGAGGCCTAAACCAGCAACCTCAGAATACCCCTGATCCTATGATGATCGGGGTTTTCACAGGAGGGGCAAAGTCCAATCTCCCCTTCAACAATCCCTTTCCCTGAACTATCATGTCTCAACATGCCTCTCCTTCAACTTGCCCCTACCTTACCTTGATAACTCCAACCCAACCCTGCTGTGCCATGGTTAGCACAGACTGAGGATTATCTACTAACCCCTTGTGCTCCACTCCCACAATCATACATCCCCACAATCAACATCCATTACCTTCCAGAACCATTTCTGACAGCATGGACCACACCTCGCCCTGTCCTCTCCCATCTGTGATCTCATTGTGCACCACTCAAGCGACCGGGACCTCCAGTGGAGCAGCTTCCATACGTTTCCAAGCTCCCTCGCCTCCGGTCAACAACCAACGTCAACTCAAATTCCATTCTGAAATAAAACAAAACAGAATAAGTATCTTGACTTTATAATACAAAACTGAAACAAAAAAATTCCCCAAACCCTATAGCTAGAAACTCTGCAGCAACACCTTGTCACTATGACACCCCCCCATTGATAGTGAATAATACTGATTCATATTATCCTTTAAATGTCCCACAAAAGTATAAATAGCAAACTCCTCAGCCCCAGCTTTTATAGTGGTAGTATTCCTTAGGACTGACATGAATGTTAAGAGTCACAGTAAATACAATCAATCTCAGCAACCCCTCAAATTAAACCCATACTATCAGCAACATTTAATCATCTGCACGAGAGCCTACCTATGAGGCTACAAGTGCCCTCTGTGTTACCTGGTTGAGATATTTAGCAAATGTGAAACTTGTATCTATGAAATAATAACTCCCAAAAGAAACCCAGACAAATTCTTATGAAAATGAGGGGACAAATGCCCATCCATATCCCAAATATTCCTTTTTTTTTTATCCCCAAAATTCTAGCTGGTGTGGGGCATCAACATTGATCAGGCTGTAACACAAGCCAATCACTAAACCTCCCAAGCCCTTACTGGAAACTTCAGGAAAAGCCCATCAATACAAGCAAGCCCCACGCTCCTTCACTACAAACATCCTATGCCACATTCTCAAACTGCCACCCCACCAACCCACGATGACCTAACTAGAATAAATCTTTCTGTGCAACCAAGTTAATCTAATCAGCCCCCCACTCCTGCTACACCCACTGCAGGCTTGCGATCCTCACCACAAGCCAGGACACATCACCATATCTCTCAAAAGTACCTCAAGAGGAATTTCCCCCCCTTGGGGTCTTAAAAGTTCATGTTCCAATGAAGTTCCTCTCCAAAAGGGTTTGTCCTTCACCTGTGGAACACCAGCATCATAAAAGCTTGTGCCACAACTTAACCTTCCTTTGCAGACAAATAGGATCTACTGGTGTGATAGAAACCACAGCCACGATCCAACATTCACTGGCGGCATCACCCCCCCCCCCTCAGAGCACGCACAAAACACATGCACATGAACAATGGGTAGATGGCCACCCAAGCCGCTTGATCCACTACATTAGTCTGGGCATTCAGAACTCATCCTTACAAGCCAGTAGAAGACCCCAAAACTTCAATACCACCACCATTCGCCCTGCTTCCAGTGCCTGCTGTTTCCTGCCTGCCCCAACCTCTTGCCTTCTCTGATATCCTGGACAACAATCCCCAGGTTGAACTTTTAGATAAAAAAAAAGACACCATCCGCAACTCAAGAATCACCCAAATGTTAAACACTAATTCCCCACCACCCTCACCTCATTACATCCGTTTAATATCTGCATAAAGGTCCAGCCAACCAGTACCCCTCTGAGCATGCACCCGCCATCACCATGACATGAAAATAACCTCTTCATTTACTATAACATGACAGTTGTTATAAACAGCAATGCATGCCATTTTATTTTTGGTACTATTTTCCCATCCCTACAGTGCTCATATCTACTCACCGGGTGGAAGAATAAAAGACCCGGCATAGCACGGATCCACTTAGTAAACAGCCAACTGAACTGCCGATGATATATACCGAGGTCGATACTCCCAATTTACCAAAAACTGTTAAGTCCATCGCCACCACTAACCCCCCCCCCCAACTGGTCATGTGTCCAAACTCCCTCCCCCTCAACAGCCGCAAGATATGGCACACAGCCAGTACAAGGTGGCAAAGTCAGGAAATGCCAAAAGGGGATCCCCACCAATCGGACACCATGAAAAAACCCAAGGCCCCACACAACTCCCCCACCCAAAGGTGCTGATCAGCTCTGAATCAACTGCCCAACAAACACACAGCCTGAAAATTGACTCTGTGAAGTGCCCCACCAACTGAATGTCTGACAACAAGCACCCCCACACACAAACACACATGACTGTCATGTCACCAAGACCAGGAGCATGCCACTAAGCTCGCAACAGTCAAACAATCCCAAAGTACCACTCACAACCATACAATCAAGCCAACCACCGCAACAAAGAAAGCACTCACATTCCAACTGCCCATGCCCAATTGACCCCTGGCTGAATGCTCTGCCAGCAAGAAGTCCATGCCTCAACAGAACCTCCACCTCTCAACGTCTGAGCCTCTGGAGGCTCACAACGCCAAGAAGAGTCAAACATACCAGCATCACCTAGACGGCCCAAGGGATCCAAAAGGCTCTCGAGACAGTGAGCCGCGATCATCAGTACTACACCCTGGGCACCTCACTTCCACACCATCCAGCCCATCACGTGCAGACTGCCAAGTTACCTCAAATCAAGCCTCCCAAACTGAGCCCAACGCCCGCGAAAGAAACTCGCGGGAAATGGACCCATACAAACCCTAGGAAACAATGCACTACCTGGCTGAAACATCTATACCTAGGGATACCAACCAGATAAGTTTCCACCCAGCTCAACCAACCCACCATGGCGCCCAACCGCGAAGCCACCGGACCTCAATCCCCTACCAACTGCACTTTGCAGAGATGCTGCCACCAGTTTACAGCCGGACCGACCCCAAATGCTGAAATCATTTCAAAGCCATAGGTCATGATTTATTTATTTTTTATAAAATTAAAAGCTGCCAAAGTGACTACCCCGACCACCTATCCACTCAAACTTGGTAACCACCTGCCCCCAGGATCAAAACTATGGATCTGTAACCCCCCAACCAGAGAATTCACAGTACCCTACCAAGACAGATTAACTAGCTAACTACTAAATAAATAATACATCCCACCTGCCACCAACCAATACCCAGAGGCCTACCTTAGCTCCTCTTATACCTACAGGTCATCATGGGCGTTCACTGCCTTAGTAGCAAGTTCACACCAAAATGTGATTGCTTACCCTGCTACACTTTGTCTAAACCCCTTAAGCCCCTCCCCACCCTTATCTCATTTCCTCCCAATCCTCCCTCTCTCCAGTTAACCCTTTCACCTCCGCCACCCAACTAACTACCACTAATACAAAACTCTAACCCCTCGAAGATGTCCCAGGACAACTTGATTTGTTGCCAAACCTCATTTATAGCAAGACTAAGAATCTGTGTCAAAAGTCCTGAATGACATAATTGTCAGCTAAAGACATATTTCAGTTTTCTCTGTGATACCTCTATACCTAAAAATAGTTGAAAAACAAACAATCAGTAGTAAAGTAACAGATGATTTAGCAAATGTAAGTTATTGTTTGCTAGCAGGCAATGTGCTGCAGGTTAATTATTCACCTAAGACAGCACAACACATTCCTGTGCTAGTGAGACAGCTTCCACAATCTAATCTTCATTTTTTTTTACATTTTGTTTTTCTGGATGTATGCTAGAATTTTTCAGATAAGACCACTTTTACTTGTTCAGCCATAAATGAAAAACATGAGCTTTACAGCCAAATTAATTGTTTCGTATCTGGTTCTTGCAGTAAAGTCTGCTGAGCATAGTCAAAACTATCAAGGAAATGCATTTTCATTATGAAAGTAAAATTTTTGGAATTCTTTTCCAGCAAACAATTATTAAGCTAATAATTGCCATCTTTGGAAATAAGCATGAAAACTGTAGTCTAGAGAGTATATTGTTTGTTTGCATATAAGGCTTCTAAATGTATAATATTTGGTTTTATCCCTGCTCTTGTCTTGGTATAAATCAGAGAGAATGAGAAAGTTCCTAATAACCATATCAAACCAATTTACTATTACAAATGCTAGCTGTGGACATGCATTTGCAGTTAAATGAGTTAAAAGCACATTTCATTGCAAAGCTAAAGCAACAACCTGTTTTAGCTTTTAGGTTTAATGGCTAATCTTCTCATTTTAATGTAGTATTATAACACATCAGCACATCAACCATGGCACTGAATGCAGCACATTAGAGTGTGATTATGTTTCACCACAATTAATGTACTGAAATAAAAGAGCGCACCATAACTAATGCGGTGATGCTACCTGCACAAGTAGTGCTCACTATGTATTGTGAATAGTGCACTGTTGTTCAGCTCTGTAGGTACTAGTGACTTACAGGTTCATTAAGTAGTAGGCTAGTTGTCTTTTCAGGCCATTTTAAGCTTAATCAAATTCCTGTTCAAAGGTGGAATCAAACCCTGTACCTTGTGACTATGAAGTAAACAGTTAACCATAATATCAACCCCTCAACCCAAATTAACCTACAGTTCCACCATACTCCATGGATGGTACTTTGCTTGTTAAAGGAAAGAATAGGTTTCCACTATGTGTATCAAGAACATAAATCTTTCAGGTGAAATTCCTGTCTTGTTCATTGATCAGGATAAGTTAGAGTATATTTATATGAACTCTATGAGCATAGATACATATGTCCCTTTAAGTTAACATATAGTTCCTCTAAAATTATACTATTAGCTACAGAATACTGTTTTAACTAATTTTATTTGGTGGATGAAAGACTTGTAAATACAATGTACAGTTGTCATGAATTATTTATGCAATCACAGTGTTGTGATTTTTTCTTTCCGTTTTTTAACTACTATATTTTAGAATCATGGATTGTAATGAGAATACTGTTTTAACTAATTCTGGCTAGCATTCATCACTAAAGATAACTAGATTTTTAATTTGCATGCTGATACACTTAATGCAGCAACAAATTCTAAATACCTTTTAGTTCCTGAATTACTCTTATTCCAGTTTGTAATACTAAGCTGTGCTTGGTTATGGCTAAATCAATTATCCTTTCTAACTGCTGTATAATTGAATTGTGGAATATAGCTTTTATCCTTGTACATCTATTGAAAAGAGACATGTACAGTTAGACAAGCTGGTTGCCAATAAATAGATAACTTATACAAGCAGTTTGACTCTTTTCTGGATTCTCATTGGTTATTTAGAAGTCCATTGTCATTTTGTAGAAGGTAAGCCTTTGGCAATGAAGAGGAAGATACCCTTTTAGGGTGTACAGTAGGCCATTACCGTTATCATTTTCTAGTGGCCACAACTGATATAAAACATGTTGCCATCACCTACTTCTGTGTCTACTTGCATATTGCTGCATTACAATATCAAACCAAGGTTTATCTATGCCTGATTCAGGCCATTTCTTCCTTAACAAGTTACTTTTTTGACTCTTGTCACAGGAGACGTACTTGAAAAAGTAGCAGGTGCAGGTCAGATTCACGCTAAAATATGAACAACTCATTTTATGTACAAAATCTGTAATGGTGACTGCCTGAATTTTGTTGTTCTCCATTGGTTCCATTCAATGAGACATCATAATTTTAAAACTTAATAAGTTTTGTTCTTCGACAGACCATGCATTCCTGACTTGTTTTGTAATATGCAAACAATGTCTAAAATCAGGCTTTATAAAAAAGTTAATTACTGCCATATTTTAAGAACAAACAAGTGTCTCAGCTGTGTTTGTGAAAAGCCCAAGAGAACAGTAAGGGTGTAGTGGTGACTGTATGCATTTCTGAAACATGTGAACCATTCCAGCATATGACACCATCTTAAAATTTTTACAGGAATGCAAACAAGATGATCTTCTATTTTCTCATGCAGCTTGAAGTTAGTAGACTGCCTTAGAACCACTGACTATATGGTGAGCTATTGTCTTTTGTAAGCTCAAGCAAGTCAATAATGCTGCGTTAGATTTTGTTGCAAAAGTAATCATGTTATTGAAGTACTGGCTTACACTTCATCATTTCAGCTATACAACAGATATGCCAAACTGACATAAAATGCAGGTTTTCTGTCTATGGATGCCAGTGGTTCCCCCAGGTATGGTCTCAGTGTTCTTGTTTCTTCTGTGTGTTACTTACACAATGATTTACACATCATACCTAACACAAAGGTATTTTTTGCAACAATATCAAGTAGGCTGCATAATTGTGTGCTACATGGGAGATTATATGATCAGAGACTAAGGAATAGTCTTATACTATCCATACAATGCATTCTTGGATCCTCCTCTGATCAACCTTTTCATATCCACAAAATGAACAGCACCAAAACTAGATCTAAGGATTTAAACATTGCTTGTGATGTAAATAAGATATGTTGAAGGGACAGGTATATATCTCAGAGAATCCCCATTCTCTAAAATAGGCTTCCCATCCATGTGAAGCAGAGCCCTTCCCTAACCCTATTCAAGCCCAATCTGGACCAGTGGAAAAGAAATCATAAACTCACCCCTAGACTGACATCTATGTCTCTGATGGACAGAGGCAGCCATTAAATTATGCCCTAACTTAACAATCACCCTTAAAATAACCTCTAAGGCACAATAATTCATGGTATACATTTGGACTGCATGGCTAGTCTTATAAACACCACATTGGTCATTAGCCTGGTATACACCTATGAAGCTATAGACCTATTGCCTTGGCATGCATACCTTTTGTGACACTGAGAATCTAACATCTGTAAGAAGTCTGTACAGTTCACTGATCACGTTATACCAGCAGAACTGGTACAGAAGCACACAATGAATCAAGCTTTGTGAAGAACTCTGCCATGGTAGTGATCAATGCTCTGACCCAAACCTTCCATTTCAAATTTTGTATGCTTATTTACATCTGAATAAGCGTTTTAATACTTTTACTGGCACAGACAACATTATTAAAGCCACACACATGATTTCCTTTAAAGATTTATCACAATGCAAAAGCTGCCTGTCTAAACTGAATGAGATTTTTACCACTACTTTCCTGACAGTAGATGGTATATTCATTAGGTGAAGTGGAAAAAATAATTACCTTTCCCATTCTTTTACTTTATGACATATTTATATTAGTTGTCTGGTTGTTTTGTGCAAATTGCATCAATACAGATTAGGTACATTATGTCTGATGTTGTAACTTGTGTTTCCTACAAATGCAATGATTATACATTGCCCTCAGAGTTATTGTACTGTGCCATGCTGATGGGGCTAAAGATTTAAACAGTTGTTCAAAATTTGTGTTGTATAGAAAAATAATATTCATCCTTAGAACAGTTATATTTCTGTATAAGAACGTTAAGTGAAATACTGCAATAAGGCTTTTGTTTGCAATGAAACCTAAATCAGATGCCATGGAAATTCCATGGCAACACATTCCCTTTAGTAACATTTTTTGTGACTCTCACTACATTAAATATTTTATTTATTATATTTCAATTTTAATTTCTTTTTTGTGAACTGGATTAATCTCATTAGGCTAGTGTCTTCTTTTTCAGGGGAATCCTGAGGTGGTATTCATATTGAATAGGGGAAATCTACCCCTTCTCTTTTTTTGATAAGTGTCATAGGATCTTTTGCACTCACCGGAGATACCACCAATTTGGGCAGATGGGACCTCATCTGAAGGATGGCATACTCAGAAGTGCACCCCCCACTATGCTGCACTACAGTGTCAGTACTGGAAAAATGAATCCAATTACCTGGGGTGAGAATAGAACCCGCAGCCTTCTGATCTTCTTTTTAATAGTATAGTCCAGGGAAGATTGCAACAGTGGCTCATAACACCCATTAATTGGCAAGAGTTTGGCTGTTATACAGACAAGACAAATAAATCTTATGTATCCATGTTGTCATGTGGGTGTGACATAAAATACATAGGTCACATCTTACAGGCTGCTCAAAGGAAAGTCTGATGCATGGGCACTTTGACAATTTAAGGATGGAATGCAAAATTAGAACAGTGTTTGTCTGTCAAGAGAGATATGGGTGAGTAGGGAGAGAAAGCAGAATAATGTCCATAAATTCTTTATTTTAATTTCAGCATTTTATTTCTATCATTGCTCACTTAAGAAAGTCCATCCTAATGAACATAACACTTTTAAATGACGACTCACCAAAACTGTGGTGGAGTGAGTTACAGAGTGCAAAATGTAGTCAATTAATCCACTAAGAAGAGATAGCTGAGGCCGCTCCTATTCATCATGCCATATATTTATTAAAGTTAAGTGAAACAGACAGCTCCACAATGTATGGCATCATGTTCCTGTCATCAGTATGGTCCCTTCACCAAAAATACAGTGTGAAAAACCTGACAAATAGTAATGACAAAACAGAATACCTTAGCAAAGGTCTAGAAGTTGAAATGCACTTGCAGACTGTGCCTTAAGGTTGTTACACATAGGTGTTTTGTGCCCAACATGACTGTATTTGGCTGCAGTAGAACAAACATGAAGTGCTATCTTCCTGTGACATATAGGGTTGTGATGCAATACTGTTGGCAAAGTTGTGACAATGTTGTGTCCCTTTGTTTAAAGCTTGTGAAGCACAGTAGAAACATCAGATTCTAAAAGTGGCACAGAATTCATAAACAATGAGTCACTGTAACTGAGGATAAAAGAGATGGTGCCAGATACATGAGCAACTGCATTAAATGTACATTACCTGTACACATTCTTTATTCAAAAACATTCTTACCACATTATTGCGTTTTGTAATTATTCAAAAAGATTGCACTATGTGTACGTGTAATGTACATAGTGTGGTAACCTTTATGAATCCTGCTCGATATTTAAGGTTGCAACTAAATCAGTAGGAAAACTAAAATTAGGAAGGAAAAAAAGTGGGAGTTATGCTTGTGCTGTCTATTCACTTGGAATAGTGTACACTTTGTGTAGGGTGTTAATGAACCCAGCCCAGTTTTCTTAACCTTTATGAATCCCACGTGATATTTAAGGTTGCACGAGAATCAGTAGGAAACTAAAATTAGGAAGAAGAAGGTGTGAGTTATGTCTGTGTTGTCTGTTCAAACTGAATAGTGTGCACTTAATGTAGGTGTTAATGAATCCGGCCCAGTTTTTCCTACTGCTACCAATAGTATACAGGAGTTCAACATTACTCCAATGACTTTAGGCAGCCAAACGTGAAGCAGTCTATCTTTGTGTGTGTGTGTGTGTGTGTGTGTGTGTGTGTGTGTGTGTGTGTGTGTGTGTGTGTGTGTGTGTGTGTGTGTGCACGTGTGTGTGCATGTGTGTGTTCGCAGCTTTTGACTGGAACAAGAAAACGATTGTAGTATATGCGTTTTACAGTTAAGTGACGTGCAAACTCATAACTTTTGGGCTGTGCAATCTCATATCATTTGGGCTGACTGCTAAATGCACAATATTGCAATCAAACAGTCATTTTAGTCTGTCATGAAATGAAGGCACTGTAGCTGGAGTAAGGGCCTGGGAGAATGATTCACAGAATCTACAGAAGCTGCTGCTTTGCTTGCTGGTGGATACCCCTGGTAACATAGCTTGTAATGACGCTAATAGTTCTACTTTGGTCTTAAAAGCAAGAGTGAGTGAAAGACAGAATAACTTTTATCCATAAGCAGATTATTTTTTACTTTAGTTTAGATGCTAGAAAGATTTTTCTGAATATTGACTGCTGTTTTGATTGTTTTATTTTACATTACTTGTGTAAGAACATTTGTTTGTGTCTTTCAGCTTTTCCCAGTTAGGGGTCGCCACAGCAGAACTCTGGTCTGCTAATGTTTGGTAGTTGATTTTTACATGCCGAGTTACCAGCCCTGACGCACAACCTTCAACAAAGGTACGCCCATTCACGCATGTCTCCACACAGAAGACACTCTAGCTGAGAATCAAACCGAACAGCATCTTACTGTAAGACAACAACACTACCGCAGCACCACCACTGCGGATCTTTGCATATTTAAATTTCAAGTGTAACATTCTATGTATATTTACTTTGCAAATGTAATGCTTTATTTCATTTATTTCAAGTAAATACTTTTATTATTCAACCGTGAATGCTTACAATGGATGGACTGTTCATTGATTTAAGAATATATGCATTTTAATAAGTGTGTCTGTGTGTGTGTGTCTCTGTGTGTGTGTGTGTGTGTGTGTGTGTGTGTGTGTGTGTGTGTGTGTGTGTGTGTGTGTGTTTATATATGTTTCTGTCTGTGTGCATATGTGTGTGTGTGTGTGTGTGTGTGTGTGTGTGTGTGTGTGTGTGTGTGTGTGTGTGTGTGTGTATGTGTGTGTGCATATATTTGCAATGTAAGATAACTCATGTCAAGTTCAAATTACTGTTGATAAGGATGTATTGAAAGACATTGAGCTCATACTGAGGTGATTGTAATTCTATAGAGCCAGTAATTATAACTCTGATGTACAGGCGTGCAGTTTGAAGGCTATCATAGTATGGCAGACTTTACCTTTTAACCAAGGCAGCAGCACTACACATTTACTACCTAGATTAAGGCCAGTTTCCCTTTGTATATAACCAGTACCATTAGTGAGAGTCAGACTCCATATTTATGGTTCATTTATGCAGCACCTTTTGACAGTGACTGTGTGGAAGTTAAAGCTCATCATTGCCCTTTTCAATCACAACAAGAAACCCAAGTAACATAGGTAAAATGCTTATTATTAATAAACTTTCAATGTTTCTTGAACTATTTACTATTAAAAATGCTGATGTTAACTAAACTTTTTGGGAATCATAGGATCATAGAATCATAGGAAGTTACTAGGCTATTTAGCCCTGAGGCCCTTATAAGCCTATCCAAGAGTTTATCCCATGTTTAGACAAGTCAGCACCCAAAGCCCCTGCCCAACAGGGACACAGATAGAATCCCAGGGGTGTATTTTCTGTTTACCATCCAGGTTGTGCTTGAAAAGGGATACTGAGGTACTCTGCTTGACGTGGAGAGGGATTCTTTTCCACAGATGGGGGAGTCTCTGGGACACAAATCTGTCTAGCCAACAAGTCCTATTGATGTCACAGACCAGTTTGAGGTCACACATGTGGGTTACTCGAGTGGAGCCTGACTTGCAGATATGCAGCAGTTCCATCATGTTGGGGTCTGAGATTGCTTTGTATGCCAGACAGAGATCACTTCTGTGGAGTCTGTAGGAGACTGAGTAGAGGGACAGGGCCTTTAGCCTGTCTATGTAGGATAGATGTTTGAGGCCCTGGATTCTCCTGGTGAGAAACCTCTGTGGTCTCTCCAGCTGCTGCATCTACTTTGAGAGGTACATTCTGAAAGGGGCATTGTACTCAATAATGGATCTTATAAGGGAAGAATACAGGAATGTTATGATGATCTTGTCCCTGGATGAGATACCCTTACTAATGAGGTTGGTTAGCCATGTAGAAAACTTTCCGTACAACGAAGGCAGTATGGTGGTCAAATGTCAGTTTGCTATCAACCAGGGTGCCCAAGTCCCTCACAGCAGATTACTTGCTTAGGACCTTATTATAAATGTGATAATTTGTGGGGATATCAGTCTCCCCAAAGGGGATGATGATGCATTTTTTCGGCATTCAGTTTGAGGCCATGTTAATGGCAGCAGTCAGTTGTTTGGGTGGGACCCTCTTGGAGGATGTCCACATCACTAGGGGAACTGATGACAGCACCCAGCTTGCAGTCATCTGCAAACGTGGTTAGCTATATCCCATTGGTTTTGGCCTGCACTTCAGACAAGTATATCCCAAACAGCAGAGGCCCAAAGACTGATACCTGAGGTGCATTGCTCATTACAGGTCTACTGCTTGAGGTGGCTTCCCCTATTTTGACTAAGTGGGATCTATCAGTGAGCCAATTTGCTACCCATCTGATAACATATGGATTGATGCCTAGTTGAGAGAGTTTATCTATTATACCTGAGTGAGGAATAGTATTGAAGGCTTTGGCCAGGTCAGGGTAGGCAGTGTGCAATGTCTTCCCCTCGTCCATGGCTTTGGTCACTGTCTCAAAGAAGTTGACCAAATTTAACAGGCATGACCATCCCTTGATGAAACCAAACTGTGTGTGATTGAGTGTCTGGAGGTTGACAATGTTCTTGTTAATGAGGTCCATGATAATCCACTTCATGGCCTTGCAGATTAGGCTAATTAGGCTGATGGGTCTATAATTTCCTGGATCACTGGATGCCCCACCTTTGTGTACAGGGATGACAGTGGCTGTCCTCCATTTGGCTGGGATGAAGCTGGTATTCAGTCTTTGGTTGAATAGGGTGCCTAATGGTGCTGCAAGTTCCTGCCTGAGTTCATGTAGGATGCAGCCTGGGATATTATCGGGTCCCATGGAGGCTGTATTTTTTGCCTTTGAAAGGGGAATGATGACTTGCTCCCTAGAGATAAGGGGAGGGGTCAGGTACTAGGGATGTCCTGTTTTACTGATGGGGAGATAGAGGGGTTCACTGAACCTGTCTGACAGCAGGTTGGCTATATCTACAGCATTTGTGTATGTGGTGTCCTTGACTACCAGTTCTGAGCAGAGCTTGGCACTTCCCTTGAGATTGCAGACATATGTGAAGAAGGCCTTACAATTGTCTTTAGTAGATGTGTCCAGTTTGGACAAGTTTGCTCTGGGGGATTTCACTTGTTTGTTCAGGCTAAGGAGAGATTGCTTCCAGTTAGGCACCTACTCCTTCTTGGTCCTAGACAGCAATTTTTTCCTTTTATTATAGATTTTATTTATTGCAGATGTCCACCAGACATGCTTACTCTTCCATGAAGAGGATAATTTCATCCTGTCAGGTATTCATGATTCTATGCAGCTATATAAATACTCATATAGTACTTTGGTGTAGGTTTGGAAATATGTGCCAGTTCCTATGGAGGGGAGTGGGCTGTGAAGCTGTTTATACCTTCCCTCAAGAGGTTGTAATCAGCTTTGGAGAAGTTTTTTTGTTTGACCCTAGCTGGGGGGGGGGGGGGGGTCAGGGAGAAAGTGACTTTGAAAGTGACTGCTTTGTGGTTGGATCTTACCAGGGATGATGACACTGTAGGGATGCTGTAGTGGTTACTCATGTTGGTTAATACCAAGTCCAAGATATTTTCACCTCTTGTGGGGGTGCTGACCAACATTTCCAAGCATTTGCATTGATGAAATCAAGGAATCTCTGGGCATTTGTGGTTTGGCATGAGTATTCCTTCAAGTCTATGGTTGGATAGTTAAAGTTGTCCAGGATCAGGGTAAAGGGTTGAATCTTGATAGATTTGAAGAGGTCCAGATAGGTGGAGTGGGCATCTTGAGTGAAAGTTGAAGGCCTATATATAGCTATGATTTGAATAGGGTCTTGTCAATTGTTAACTGTACCTGGAGTGTGTCCTGAGCATCATACTGTTTGACCAGCCTGGAGGTGTGAATGGCTTTTATATATATTGCAACTCCACCTTTTTTTTGCTTTGCTGCCCATGGCTTGGGGTCTGAATGTATGATAGAATGAGTAACCTCGTATGGCTAGGGCGCTCTTTGCAACTTTGAACCAGGTTTCTATGACTGTACAAATGTCAGCATCTTCTAGGGTTAAGAATACTTGTAATGAGTGCAGTTTCATGTTTAGACTCCTAACATTTAGCAGCGTTACTTTTAATTTACATTTTGATGACATTTTATATATATATATAAAATATATTTATACACACACACACACACACACACACACACATATATATATATATATATATATATATATATACATACATATATATATATATACATATGCACATGTATATATAACAAAAGAAGAAAAATCTGCAAAAAGAAGATCAACTAAGTAAATGCAAAGAAAAACTTCTTCAACTACACAAATAAGAAAAAGCAGAGCAGGTGTTGAGCAGTTTTGTTCTTTAATGGTGACAAGAACTTCTTCAGAAAAACCATTTTTAGAAATGAGTATGTAGATGGTAAGCAGTACCTTAAATACCCTTGTTGGAGCAAAGTAAGCAGTGAAATATATATATATAAAAGCCGAAAGACACAAACAAACAATCAACTAAAATTATGTATCAAAAATATACATATGTATGTATATGTGTATTCATGTGTGTCTGAATGTTTGTGCCCGTATGTTAATTAACACTTTACTATATATGTCATTGACTATTTGCATCAAATACAAAACATTCATAAATAAAAAGTAATTTCTGACAATGAAGGCTTTCAGGACTTAGAATCACTTCACTCGTGAACTGTCCATATACCTTTTTGGTTTCTGCTCTGCTGTTCCATATAGAGAGAATCTAACAGGACTATTCATAGTGGAAACCTGCCTCCCATTTCAGGTAAGTCTTGCTGTACTACATCTTCTTTAAGGAACATGTCTTCAGGAGAGTTTCTGGGAAACCTTTGGTCAGCACAGTAACCAATGCCACTATTGTCCTGGTAAAGAACTGTTTGTGGCACACGTGGTTATTCATCTCCTCTGAAGCTTCACCTCATGTCTGTGGTTTCCTCTGTACAGCTTAACATCCTCCCTAGGACCTCTGTGGGATCTCTTTTCAGCTGTGTTACAAACTGCTTTCTTTGTAGACTGTGAGCAGTTCCATAGCTTTTGAACTGTTATCTTGTCTTCAGCCTGTAAATGTGCCAGCCTTTGTCTATCACAGCAATAATTCTGTCTCTTTTGATCTCTTTTCAGCACCTATTTTACCTTATTTTGATTTTCAGGCAAAAGTAATGTAGCTAAAGTAGATAACTTTCTTTTCAGTCATCTACTCATCAGCAATGTTTCAATGTCACAGAGTTTTGTTTCATCATTCAGTGTTTTTCAGCAGTCATCTAGGAGCCCAGAACTAACTGGCCTAGCCATAAAGATATGTATTCCAAAATATAAAGTACTTGTGTTTAATTTCCGAAGAGAACCCAATGAGCTTGTCAACAAAAAAAAAAAAAAAAAGCTTATTTTGATGCCTGGCCATTGTAATGGAAAATAAATTCCTCTACAAATCATAATGAAGAATTGATATAAATATATTCAAGTTTTTGTTCTCTGTCATTTGATCATAAATGATGAATTTGATTTTCATGGTGACTCTCAAGGTATCATCTTTGTTTCTAGAGGTGCAAATTGGGTTAACTATTTACAAACAATAGAATACCTGGGGTAGATTAAGCTGTACAAACCTTATTAATGTATGTTAAAGATTTCACAGAGGATACCCTTTTCTTGTATTACTTTGGTTCCTTTAAAGTTTGTTTATTTTCTTTTCTGGAATAAGTACAAATCCTGAGCAATAATCTATCTGGGATTAAATAATGGTTTTGTATAGCAAATCCAATACATTTTCATGCCTGTATAAGACCATCCTTAAAATTTTCTTAATACTGTCTTATTGATGGTGGTGGTGCTGCGGTAGCGTTGTCGCCTGACTGTAAGACGCTGTCCGGTTTGATTCTCAGCTAGAGCATCTTCTGCGTGGAGACATGCATGAATTGGTGTACCTTCGTTGAAGGTTGTGCATCAGGGCTGGTAAGTTGGCACATAAAAATCAACTACCAATCATTAGCGGACCGGAGTTCCGCTGTGGCGACCCCTAACCGGGAAAAGCCAAAAGACACAAACAAACCAACTGTCTTATTGACAATTAGGTTGGCATTTATGTCAAAATCTAACTCATTGTCTAAACTTATTCCCAAATTACTAAACTGCATAGATGGTATTAACAGTTGATCATTAACTATGTAAGGATATATCTGGTTATTGCTCCATAATGCAGAATTTTGTATTTTTTTCTCTTGAATTTGATATTAAGTATTTTTTACCCACATGAATAACTGGTCCAGGCATCTCAGCAAGTTCACCTGGTCATTAACGAATGTTACCATTACAGCTACCTCTGTGTCATCTACAAATATTCTGATACAAAGTTGTTGACAAGGCAGTCATAATGTTATTAGCCAAAAATAATGTCAATATAGACCCTCAGAGGATTCCTGTTGTGGCTGAAGATGAACATGAACAATGTTACCAGTTAAACACAGCATTGACAGTCAATCAAGAAAACATTGTATCTGTGTAATAATATAAGTTTTCATTTCTCAAGAAAATTAAAATTTTGATTATGTTAGAGAGTGGAATGGAGCTGAGCACTTTCTTTCCTAGTCCAGACATTATGTCCACTGAGATGTTAATGTCTAAGGAGTCAATTCTAGTATAAAAATAAACAATTTGAGATACAATAGTGCCCCTTACAGAAAAGGATGGTTGATGCCGCTACCTGAGAACAAGTTAAATAAAACAGTATCATCAAAATGCTTCTTCCTAACATAAAGATATAATGTCTCAATGTTAAGTGTGGCTGTGGTGGTGCAGTGGTTACCATTATCATCTCACAGCAAGTGGTTGTCTGGTTCAATACTTGGCTGGGGGAGCCTTCTGTGTGGAGTTTGCATGTTCTTCCTATGGTCATGTGCATTTCGTCTGGGTGCTGCAGTTTCCTCCCACATTCCAAAGACATGTATTAGGTGGATTGGACACTCTAAATTGGCAGTAGGTGAGAATGTGTGTGCAAGTGAGTGTATAAATGAACTACCGTGGCTGGGCTAGCCACCCGGTGGTGTAAATCCCTGGCTTGAGATGATTGTCACTTCTGAAGTGATACCCTAACCCCATGTGCAAAAATAGGGAAGAAGTTGAGGATGGATGGATGTTTCAAGGACCTCATGTTGGATCACTACAAAACATACTCCATAACGAAGGAGTCCAGAAAATTATGTCACCATAACAGTAAATGTGCAGATAAGGATGGAGCTGACCACTTTCTTGTATATTGCAGTAATATTTGTTCATTTCTGGGAGTGGGTGCTAGATAGCCTGGCCAAAATGGCTGCCTTAGCAGCAGCAGAGCCTGTAGACATTTGCATATAATAGTGTTCCCAGGCAGAAATAAACCAGAAGGAAATATGAGTGAGCAGGAACAAAAGTACACACATGTGGCTGTTTTTTTAAGCTTTAAATAAGGAGGAACAGTTGTGCATTGTGTTTAAAAAGGTTATCAGTGTAGGCCAGGATGTGAGCTCCTTGAAGTAAACAATAGAAATGTAACATACAGAAGTGGAAAGGCTGAGATGGAAGCTGAGTGATCTGAAAGAAGATAAAGCAGCAATAGAAGTTGAGTTGCAGGTGCAGATTCACAGAATACAGGAACCAACATATATAATAAAATTTTAGACAGGGAGATAAAATGGATAATCTTGAAAACTGTTCAAGAAGGAGTATCATCAGGATAACTGGAATGGAAGAGAAAGTCTGCAACAGTAAACTGGAGTAATTTTCCAATGCAGCTATTATGTGAGAGAGTTGTGATGCCAGGAAATAAAGAAATGCTAATAGAGATGATACAAAAAGTTGGATGGCAAAAAGCAGCAGCAGAAAGCAGACCAAGGAATGGTTTGTTATGTTTCCATTCCTTTGATATTAAACAAAATAAAAATAACAAGCAAAAAGTCTTAAAAGTTATCCCATTTGCAGGGATGCTCATAACGCTGGTCAAGGATTACTTGAACATATTCTATAAGAGAAGAAAAGCTGTGCTGGATGTATTAAATGAGCTAAGAAGGAATGGAACAGCTATATGGTTGAAATATGCTGTAATTTGGGACATAAAGCAAGAAGGAAAATGGTTCAGGCTACTTGATATGGATGATGTTAAAAAAGTTGAAACAAAGGTATCACAGCCAGCTAAACAACCCAGGCTTTAAAAATCTGAATATTTTGTGTGACACGGACTAAGAGAGCAACCTTAGATGTAGGAGAGGTGATGCAGAGATACAGGGAGGATATACAATGTCATATGCTGAAAGCCCCACAAGGAACAGCCCTGGGCTGCATGCCAGTGAGAGAGATGAGCAGAAAATAAACAAATTACATAAGCAACCAATAGGAGATGAAAAAAGATGGAAAAAGAGGCGAGATAGTGGAGGGATAACAAATGAAAGAGTTATATCAAACAGATGAACAAAGATACAAGCTGAATACGGAGGTCACAAGGGCTGAAATAAGAAAAGTGATGTACAAGATGAAGGAGAGAAGGAAAAACCAGAAGCAGGAAGAGAAAGGTAGGATTGTGCACTTTGACTTGCAGACAGCCTTTGATATTATGAAGATGGAATTCCTGTGAAAGACACTGCAGCAAAGGCATATATGGAAAGATTTCATACATTGGATGCAGGCCATGTAGCAATACCCAGAAACTAAAATATTTACAAATGGTGAAGTGTCAGAGCAGTAAGGGATACAGAGGGCAACACTATTCTTAGGCCTGTTAATGTTTGTGATCAAGGACCTGGAAGTAGACATCAGGCACAATTTAGCAAAGCTTAAAGACAAGTAGGAGCAAAACTCTGTTACATGCAGTTGACTGTATGTTAATGTCGGAGGACATGGCTGCAGCAATAGGAAATATGAGAGACAGTCAAAAAGTTTATGAAAATGGCAGGACTTGGGTGCATAAAACAGAAAGACAGTGCTAGTAAGATTAAGGAAAGGGAAGGAGAAAGGGGTAAATAGGTGAGAGAAAAGAGGATGAGCTCTCTAACTACTTAAAACTCAATGTTGGGAACACAGTGATAGAGGCAACAGGGGAACAACTTAGAAGCAGTTGGAAAAAAGGTAAGGAATACTCTCCAGAAAGAGGGCAGAAGATGTATGCATTGTCTGGGAGAATCAATGCATAAAGGACTGATGATATGACCAATAATCCTCCACCAAATGTGCCACATACAAATACACCATGGGGACAAAAGGCTACAGCAAATGCAAAAAATATGTAGAAAAGTGTGTAAATAAAGGCAAAGTGTAAAGAACTAGCTAGGAAAAATGATCGTGAATAGGAAAGGGGGCTAGGGGTTCCCTTATATTCTGATGCTTGCACAGAGATGTAACATTATTTACAGGATACAATCCGATGAGGAAAACATTAAGCAAAGGATAGTAAGGGAAAGGGATACTTGGAGTAACTTACTAAAGGACACAAATGAAGCAAGACTAAAAGAATCTGGGTGCACAAAATGGAGCAAAGGGAACTGCAAGAAATATAGGGAATAGAAAGGTGAGGTGGCAGTGATAAGGAATAAAAATAAAGAAATCTAGAGGAGAAGTGCACTATTTCAAGAGGAAGATTTTGTATGCAAAGGAAAGGATGGTGCGGAAATATTTAAAACAATGAATGTCTTAATAAAGGAATACATAAAAGCAGGGGCCCAGTGCTGGAACTGTTTTGCACTCAGAGACCTGGAAAAACAATACAGAAAGGGCAATATGAGAAAGGACCAAACAGTAAAGGAAGAAAAGTGAGTGGAAGCATGGAGGAAATGGAAGAGGCTAGTGAAGCAAAGAAGAAGTCTTTTAATCATTAAGAGAAAAAAGAACAGAGTCAAAGAAGAAAGAGTGAGAAAGAATTGGAGAAGGGAGGAAGGATGGAAGGGATTTGCAGGATATTAGCAAAAGACAGTGCAAGCAGTAAGTTACATGCAGAAAGCACATGGAGCTGAAGATCAAAGTCTGATAATACTGCATGTATGGCGTCTAACCACCAATAGATTGGGAAAGGAAGGTAGAAACAAGGACAGAAGATGCTGGAGGTATCAGGAGGAAGAGGAAGGGATAGTGCATAATGTTCTGTGGGTGGGTGCAAGAAGTCTAGAAGCAGGTCAGAAGATTTGGGGAGATGTATTTCAATAGATAGCAGAATATACTTAGGAATTCCATATATGGTAAATAAAGAAAGAGGAAAGCATCTGGAAAGAAAGAGAAATTAACATTATTAGACTACTGAATACCATAGTTAAAACCATCATCACAAACTGGAAAGGGATGAAAATAATATAAGAACATGAATTATATAAAGGTTCCCAAATGTATGGAGAATATGGCAGAAATAGATTAGAATGAGGAAAAGAGGGGAAGAAAAAAGTGGAAAAGCAATGGAAAGAGGTGTTCGAATACTACAACAATGAAAATCATACTAGATGGTGGGGTAGCGTATATATTTATGTAATTAACAGGGGTTGTGAGTCATACACCCCCCCAATTGCTTTTGGTTTAGTTCACTCCAGGGTAATCCCTGGAGCATGCACAGAAAAGGTCAGTATTTGTCCAGTCAATACTGTGACATTTATTTCATGGGTGAGCATACTGTTATTTTGATAGGATGTCTGAGACCCATTAATATATACATACATATATATATATATATATATATATATATATATATAGACATGTATGTATGTATATATATATATATATATATATATATATATATATATATGTATATATATATATATATATATATATATATATATATATATATATATATATATATATATATATATATATATATATATATGTGTGTGTGTGTATATATATATATATATATATATATATATATATATATATATATATATATTGATAGATATAGATATACATATGGCTTACTATCAAAAGGGCGATCTGGCTTCATTCGAGTTACATAAGTCTGAACACCCAATTCGACATTAGGAAACACAGAAAAATAAATGTTGAAATGCACAACAGAGAATGCACTATAGCAATTGCTGTTGTGAATTTCAGCATTTTAATGCAGATTGCACTATGGTGGGGATTGGGAAATGTACCCTTTCTCTCACTGTATTGCGATCTTGGAGTTTGTATATATAAGTTGCAAGGGGTGCAGGCAAGCTTGCCCTCTGCAAAAACATTCTTTGCTGTGTTTTGCAGCATAGTACAACTTGTGAAAGTGTGGAGAATGTTCAAAAGATGTCAAATTCAAATTTCTCTACTTACACATTCAACATTTGTGTTACTTCTTTTTTATTTTGCCCATTTGGTTCATCCTTACCATAACTCGCACAAAGCACGATCAGAGAAATGATAGTAAACCATATAAATATATATATATATATATATATATATATATATATATATATATATATATATATATATATATATATTTATTTATTTATTTGCAGTTGTTTAACCAGGATAGTCCATTGGGCCTAAAGAACCCATTTTCAATGGAGTCCTGGGGAGAAAAGCTCCACATACAGATTATACAAAGATTATATTCCACATACAGATTATACAAAGGTTATGTTACACACATAGGGCCAGATTCAGGAAGCCTCCGTGTAAGAGTTATAACTCTTACACGGAGGCTGTAGTGAAACTGTGTGATGTCAGCATGTCATGCATATGCATGAGATGCATGAGGCATGCTGAATCACACTAGTAACTCTTACACGGTCTGTGTAAGAGAGTAGGGGGCGTGTCAGTAGGCTAAGCCCTGCAAGTGGACACGACCCCGGAAGACTAGAATGGCTGAAAGTAAACAGCCACGAGAGAGGCCATGGAAATGTGCATAAACACACTACACAACACATGCCCCGATAGACCATCACTGTATAAAGTGAAGAGATGTAATAAAATTAAATTAAAACCTTTTTTTTTTTTTTAAAACCCCGTAAATGTTTGCTACTGTGTGCTTAGCCTGGTGTGCTACTAGCGCAATCACAGTTAGCAATCAGTGGAAAAGGATATAAGAACTAAATATGCAAAGTAAGTCCAGACATAATAGCTTAGCGGTAGAGTTGCCGGCCTAAGAGTAGGCAGGCAGGGTTCGAGCCCCCACAACAACCTTTTTTTTTGTAAATAAGCACTAAAAAGCCCCCTGACAGTATTGTACACATGTAAATGTATTCCCTTTTGTAAAATGGAATGAAACGGAGCATATATTCTGAAGTAACACAATAACAAAAATAGTCAGAAATGTACTGATAGCTAAGCTGCTGTGAGACGGAGTGCCCGTAGCTGAGTAGTGTTTAAAAGCTGCAAACTGCGTGCCTGTTGCTAGGCATCGGTTTAACAGAGTGAAACTGTTTGCAACTAGCTGTGCTTAGCTGAACATGTGTGTCACTAGCCATTTAAGGTTTATCCCAGCGCACACCGTTTGCGCGGCGCTCCCACAAGCTAACTGCCAGTGCGCATGCGTTAGCTCCGCGCAAACGGCGCAGACCTGGTTTAAGTGCTTAAAAGTGCTTTTGGCATGTTTGATTGACAGGTCTCAACTCATTTCTGTCAGGAAAATCAAAAATCAGTTGCCAGATTCGAACCCAGGATACCATGCACTAGAGTCAAGGTACTAAACCACTAAGCCATGACAGCAATACCTAGAAATGCAGAAATAGCATATATATGGGATAAAATCCAGAATGGAGCATGATAAAGCGTTTTCAGTGAAGTAGATACAATTCCAAAACGGCCAATCAGAGAAATGTGCGGAAAATCGGCATATATAAGCCCCATAGGCGGAATACACAGCAGAAACGATTGTAGATCAGAGCTGCAGTCAGAATGAGTGGAGTAGGTGAGGGACGTTGCTTTCGAGCACAGCGTTGGGGCGTTGAGGAGTCCAGATACATGGTCTGGCTCCTTGTCCATCATCACGAGGCCCAACTCATGCAGGGCCAGGTCTCATGGGGAGCATATAGGGCAGAGGCATGGGACCAGTTGGCTCGTGATCTGACCAGTGCTACTGGCATTCCACGCACTGTTGAGCAGGTCCGTCACCACCATGCGGACTTGAAACGACGCAAGCAAGACCAGTTGTCCGAATGGATCCAGGAGGCCCGGGATATGCCCAACGCCCACTACTGAGTAAGTTACATTTTACTTATGTATGTAAGGATTTCAACTAGCTGATACCATGGAGATGTGTAGTCCAATATTACTTCTTTTGTATTACAGCTGCAGGTGTCCGCTCTCTGAATCGCGAGATGCATGCCCATAGGCTGGTGCGGATGCGCCACCGTGCAGGTTAGTAACCCCACCCAGTACTTGTAAATAAATATTATACTGTAGCATGTATCAGAACACTGCAGTGTATTGATTAAAAGTAATATAATGTGCAAGCAAGATTTGAAAGTCTGCAGGTATGGCTGCAACAAGTTCATCAGTATGCAAGTGTAACTGGAAATATAATTGATAGAATTAAACAGTGCTGTAATACAGATGTCCCACCATTAATTAAATATAGTGTAACCTGCAGTAGTCTCAAGAGTACAGCTTCAGAATCTGAGGTAGTCACATGTGAGATATATCCCCTGTTGAAATGCTGAATCATGACAGAAGTGAGGCTGTTGGAAAGTGTTTGAATCACCACTAGTCTAACATGTGAACAAAGCCTAGAAGTAGCAACCTGAACTGTGAATTTGCAGGAAGTGTGAGACTGACAGAAAGGGTCATGTATGAATAAATAAAGTAGTAATAACCCCGGAATATATTAGCCCCAGTGTGTTTCTACAGAACTAAATGCATGTGGGAAGTACAACTTAATATACCAAACTGATTTCAGTGTGTCAGAATCTGGAATGTCTAGCCAAATGCTGTATATGGTGATCACAGTAAACAATTTGCAGATAGAATGAATGATTATCTGACAGACTAAACAGCCATAGTTGTCCCCTGTCCTGTCATCAAAGTGTAGCAGGATGATGTATCTGATCAAATTCAAAATAAGTAGGATAGTGATGTATTTGTAACAGGTGTAGCCTGACAGTCAAATAAAATTTATTTTGAAACATCAGCCTCAACTTAATTGTGTACCTATTATAAATGTAAATCAATGTGTAACATATGAATGTGTCATCACTTTCTATCTCCCACCAACCCTATAATTCCATATAACAACACCCACTAAATAATGGTATGTGAACATTTCATTAATCATGGACATTTGTCCGTTTCAAAAATATATGCATGTCTGTTCATGCATGTGCCCTGCTCATACCTGCAAATCTGATGGCCTGTTGCCATTAATCAACCCTGCATGTTGTTTGACTGTGTATTTCTGTTCAAATAATGCATGTGATATTGATATGCCCCTTGTTCAATGGTGTTAATATCTGGGTGTTTGTTTGATGGGAATACCAATGCATGCTGTTACAACTAATCTGAATGGAATACAATGCCACTAACCCAAACTAACATAACTACTCACAAACCTAGAACGCTTGGGAAGGCAGTTCCCAGCAAACCCACCTCTCCCACCTCAGCTGGTGACTGCACCTGGCACTAGTGCCCAGGCCGGACCCCCCTCCGGTGGCCCTGTGCCACCTTCAGGTGGAAGCGCTGCAGGGGATGGGGCCCGTCCCCCCTCTGCAAGTGTGGCCGGAGGGGTTCGTCCACTCACCCTCCATGGTGTCCGGTCTTGTGGTGCGAAGGGAGATCCAAGACACTGTTCTTGGGCCCCTACGCCAGCTCGAGGCTCGTGTGGCACAGCTAACGGCCCCGGCCGTTGCCCCGCCTACACAGCCCCCTCACAGCCCCGTCCTGGGCTGTGAAGGAACAGTGGCAACTGCCTATGGGTGGGGATATCAGTTCCACTGTTGCCATCTGTGGGCTCATGCATCTTGGAAATCCCAACCTCCGTCCCCGTCAATTGTGTAACCCCCCCACGTGTGTCATACACTGCCCCTGTATGCGTCTTGTCTGTCTTGTCTGTTAACCTACCCAACCTACCTCCCCAGCTATACCGACTTCCTTCACCTGACATACCACTCTCACCTGAAAAAAAAAAAAAAAGGGCACTCTGTACCCACAAAAGATATTACGCCCCATACATAGCTGTCCATGTCGCACACATGTCTGCTTGACATTGAAACAGTTAATTACAATTGGCTCTACAACAACTATTAATGTTGTCCTGACACCTCTTTCTAATGTCTCACCAAAATACATGGAAATGCACAGCTGTTGCTGCCAAAGACATGGGCATCTATGGGCCTTACCTACATCCCTCCTGCAAATCCCACGCTTGTTTCCCTACTGTCTTACCCTCTTTGTGACCCCTTTTTCACCACTTTCCTGTCACCCCTTTTTCTTTTCTTTCAAAGAAATTAGCGGGTGTGCGCTTGTGTTAGCGGAGCTCACCGCCAGTCATGCGTGAGCTCAGCAAACGAGCGCAGACCTGGTTTAAAGTGCTTAAAAGTGCCTTTATGGCACTTTGATTGACAGGTGCTGTACTCAGTTTGAAAGTTTGCTAAGAAAAATAAATTCCCACTGTCAGTCTCAAACCCAGGACCTTGGTAACATTAGTCTATATGACCTACCACTAAGCCATGCCTGCTTTACAAGAACACACTGCTAAAATAAATATAACATGTAATAGTAGGAATCAGTATAAAGGCAATATAGGAGATGTACTATCTAAAGCATGTCAGGTAAAGTTTTAATGGCCACATTACTGGATTCCCATACTAGTTCAGTGTGAACAGAAACAGCCCTGCTACCTGTTAGCTTGTACATAATAATGTAAGGTAATGTACATATGTGAAGGTATGTATATCTACACATACATATATATAAATATATATTAATACATATGAAATATAGTCGTAGGTCTCAGTAGCCATACACACTCACTACAGGAAACAGTGAACATAATTGCAGCAACCTGAATCTGCAACACAGCCTGACCCCTGTGTGACCTACTTACCCTTCTAACTGCTTAAAGGTGGCCTCAGCACTTTGATTGACAAGTCCTGTACTCAGTTTGAAAGTTTGCAAAGTAAAAAAATTCCCACTGTCAGTCTCAAACCCAGGACCTTGGTAACATTAGTCTGTATGACCTACCACTAAGCCATGCCTGCTTCACAAGAACACACTGCTAAAATAAATATAACATGTAATAGTAGGAATCAGTATAAAGGCAATATAGGAGATGTACTATCCAAAGCATGTCAGGTAGAGTTTTAATGGCCAAATTACTGGATTCCCATACTAGTTCAGTGTGAACAGAAACAGCCCTGCTACCTGTTAGCTTGTACATAATAATGTAAGGTAATGTATATATGTGAAGGTATGTATATCTACACATACATATATATAAATATATATTAATACATATGAAATATAGTTGTAGGTCTCAGTAGCCATACACACTCACTACAGGAAACAGTGAAGATATATGCAGCAGCCAGAATCTGCAACACAGCCTGGCTCCTGTGAGACCTACTAAGCCCTTTAACTGCTTAAAGGTGCCTCCAGCACTTTGATTGATAGGCCCTATACTCAACTCAAAAGCAGAATATGAGCATACTAGTAGGCCCTACCACAAGACCATTGTAACACTAGTCTGTATGACCTACCACTAAGCCATGACTCTCATACAGGAATATAGTGCTAAATAAGTGGAACACGTAATAGTAGGAATGAAGATAAAGGCAATATAGTATGTCTACTACCCAAAGCATGTCATGCAGACTTTTATAGTCCCAATTACTGGGTTCCCATACTAGTGTAGTGTTAACAGAAACAGCCCTGCTAATTGTTAGCTTGTACCCAATAATGTCAACTAATGTACATATATGAAAGTATGTATATGTACACAGATATATATATATATATATATATATATATATATTTATATAGCAATACATATGACATATAGTTGTAGGTGTCAGTATGCATGCACACTCACTATAGGGAACAGGCAAGATAAATGCAGCAACCTGAATCTACAACACAGCATGAAGCATGGTAGATGTACTAACCTTCACACTCACAAAATACTGTCAACAGCATACCAGCATGGTCCACGCCCTACAATCTGAAAGGGCAACGCCTATCTCACATACCCTTTTATAGCAGTGTCCTGAAATCACAGTGAGACATGCAATCAGTACACACCCAGCTGCATGCAATTAGCAAATGCTGCCTTACAATTGGTGCAGAGGCCATCACATGGACCTATGCAGATACCTACAAAAGCAATGAGTACCCACACTACACTCATCCAATACATTCATTGCACAAAACCGACAGAAAGAGAGAGAGAGACAGAGAGAGAACAAAACAGAAATAAAGACAGCCAGCAGCAAAACCAGCAGCAGCAGCAGCAGCAGCAGCAAACTTCAAGCAGCACCAGTGACACACCAACAGCTGCCACAAACACAGGTAATGCAAAGTAGCAGGTTAATCCTGTGTATACTGTGACACCTCCAAATGTATCATAGTTCACTATCTATAGGTATGTCCATGAGATAGGTTGTGTGTACATAGTCATGAAATATAAACATATGTAATATTGTTGTACATGTGGGCCATAACTAACACTTCCATAGCTTAGAACACAAGGCCAGTTGTGCATATGATGCAGTAGTTCCCAGGGTCAGTAGAGGTTCCTCCTCATTGGTGTGGGACCACTGTGTATGTATGGCACTGTTCAGGTACATATCCTGTAGTATGGCCAGGGATTAATATCAGTCTGTCATGTGGTGCTATGTCCTCCAGGGTGAATGTAGCACACATCCAGGGATACCATTTCGTAACAGTGATGATATGTGTTCTGCAATGATGAGGGTGGCTCTCACCTGGACATGTGAGAGGATAGGGAGGTTACAGTCATCTGGGATAACTAATAACACATGTGTAGGACAATGGGGGGGGGTACCTGCACCTAAACTGTCTGCAACAATGAGTACTGGCAGTTAGTTGTCTGTTGTCATGTTGTCTGTATAGAATAAAAGAATTGTTTGATTATCCTACTCCGTTTTGTGGACATTACTTGAAGAAGTGTTACCTTACATGTGTTATCAGTACCACCACCTTCTGTTTTGTAGTTTTGTTTGTATAGGGTGCTATCAACATCACTGCTTGTTAAGGGTAATGACCACCCTGCAGTGCATAGCCCCATGTGGCAAAAGCCACATCCCACCCCATCATTGTGCACACACACTAACCCCACCAACAGTAAAACACATACTTTCCATTTGCAAGATTCAAACCCATACCTAACTGTGCAATGACAGTAGAAACAGACACATTAGCAGAGTGTGCTATTTGCAGTAGTTGGAGAAATCCTTACTAATGCTGTACTTAGAGGGTGCTGACATCATCTGTGTGTAGGAGGAGGGATGTGCACCCTGTAGTGTGTTCTCCCAGTTGGCAAAAGGAAGTTAACCCTCCCAGCATAGTGCACACACATAAACCCCACTCATACTAACACACATACATTCCCTTTGGAGGATTCAAATCCCTACCTAACTATGTTATGACACTGAAGAAAGACGCATTAGCAGAGCGCGCTATGCAAATTATTTGAGGACTTTACTACAGGTGATATAGTTATACAGTCCTGACATCATCACTGTTTCAAAAGGGGGATCTGCATCCTGTACCATACTGTCACGGTTGCTAATAGGGACATTTCCCACACACACACATCGATGTGTTGGTGGTTTGCATATGTGGGGGATCCAGAACTCCAGTGTGATTAGTATATGGTTTGATTGCAACAATGAGGGATATACTCCCAGTGGTGAGCAGTTTGTACTCATGTTTGTAAAGATCAGCTCTACTATATCTGCCCCTCTTGTGGGAAGGTTGGTTACCTGTTCCATAGCCAAAGAATGTCCGATCAATGGGAACCTTAGAGCTTGGGTATTGTGGCTTGTGTAATGTTCACAGTCTATGTTTGGGTAGCTGGCATCACCCAGTATGATGGTGTTTGCAGAGTAATCTAAACTCTCCTGTGTCAGCATGAAGGCTGTGTGGGAGACCTGAGTTTGAGAGGGTGCTGTAAGAGCTCCTCTGTGTCTCTTTCCATGTGGTCCAGGGAGGTACGTCCCAACAGGTAGCTGACTGTGACCCTCCCCTTGCTCTGTCTGGAGGGTGGCACGTCTGTCAACAGCTCATGTCAAGCAAGTGCACACCCCTCATAAATGATGTGGAAACCTTCAAAGGCCCAAGGCCTGTTGAAAATATGGACCAGACTGCAGATACCTGTATAGAGTCATTCTGTGGACACATTCAGGAATGCATGGATCATGAAGCCACATATGAAAGCATGACCCAATTCTCCAAAGGCAGATGTCCTGGGCGCCGGACACCAGCCATAAAGACACTATACAATAGAAGGATGGCGCCACTACATGATACAACAACCTCCCAAAATGTGAAGGCACCACTGATGAGTATTGGATGACAACTACAGGCACCCATATGATTGTCTAAGGCCATCTTTGAGAGAGGATTCCACAAGCCACTGAGGATAATCACAAGGCTGCCTGTAGTTATGTTAGTAACCTGAGTGGTACTACCCAGATATGCTCAGAGGTAATACAATATGTCACACAAAATATAAAACACACAGACATTGCCATCATCCTAGTGGACAGGTTCAATGCTGCCTTCTCTCCCACCACACCAAAAGGGAACATATGTCTCGCAGCACAGTGCTTCCCCCCCTGACATCACAGATGCTCAGGTAAGAGATGCCCTTCCCAAAGCAATAAACACTGCATCAATGGGACCAGACAGTGTCCCAGGCTGTGTCCTACATGAACCACAAGAAGAGCTACACCCAGACATAACACCACTGTTCAATCCCAGCCTTAATACACGATATGTGGCCAGAGAGTGGCATACAGCAACAGTGGTCCCTCAACATGCAGGTGGTGCTGTCACGGATCCTGGACACTACTCGCCCCATATGTCTGACTAGCTTTGTTTGCAAAGCTATGGCATGGATCATCATGAACCTCACATATCTAGATATTGTGGACCTACAGACATGTCACCATTACACAGTTTGGCTTTGTCAATGGCAAATCCTGCCTATCAAACCTGTTTGCTTTGTTTGAAACAGTCACCAAGGCCACTGTCAAGGGGTAGGAGGTCCACACAGCCTACCTGGACCTTGCATAAGCCTTGGATACAATACCCCACTTGTGCATTCTAGGGAAGCTCACCAGTGTACATAATAACCCCTATGTCACTATGGGTATTGCACAGTGGCTCAAGGGCAAAACACACATGGTAGAATTGCTGGAGCCATGTCAGCCTCCAACCTGGTACAAGTGGTGTCCCACAAGGCACAGCCCTAGGAGCTGTCATGTTCATTATATATTTGTCATAGGTACAGGCCATCATGGAAGTACTGTGGCTCAGCAAGTCGCAGGTGACTGCAGACCGAACACCATAATCAACTCAACAGCTAACACACGCATCCTCCAAATGAGACTCTTGCAAACACACGACTTGTGCCACAGCCATGGCCTCAACGTGAATGACAGAAAGAGTATAGTCATCCCCTTTGTCAAACACTAAGTGACCACAATGTACCACATATGTGTTAATCCAGTAAGTGCAGACCAAGGAATTATGGACCTTGGGGCACGAGGTTGATAGCATTCTACCATTTGACAACAACATGGACAAAGTGGTTAGGTAAGCATGTTATATGGGCCACATCATCATGGGATCCACATGTAGGCCAGGGGAGGACATTGTGCCCTTTACTCATCCCTCATCATGCCCATAATTGACTATGATGAACCTGTCGGCATGCACCTTACCAGACACCTGCAGCAACTGGGGCTACCACATATGTACCTCAACAAGGGGATCAAAGTGCTCAAACAGATGCCACATACTGACTGGTTAAAGTAGCAGCAGCTCTACTCAGTGACATACTGCCTCTTCATAGGCAATCTGTGCCTGACATAGAAGGCCAGGTCATACCCTCACGTAATGGCCATGCTGCATCTCAGAATATCCAGATCCCACCAGGATACACGCTGGAAATACTTGAACCTCAGGAGTGATATACATAGGACATGGTGGAGGGGCACATTCACAACTCAGAGGCTCCCTTCATTCCTGATTATTATCCCAATAGAGGTTAGGCAGACTGACTCAGTGACTATCTTCAAGAGCGATATTAATGACTGGATGTGACATTGTAGGGTTACCCTGGGTATCACTTATGTGTCACTGTGAGAAAGAGGCACAGTATACTAACCTTGGAAAAGGGCATAGCAAGACAGATTCACAATGCATGTTGAAAGGCACGCACATTCTGGCTAGGTGGATACATGCCCTGGGCAGATATCCCTGTACGAACCTATGGACCTATGTCTCTTTTCCACCATTGGCCCTATGTGCTGTCAATCACCAATGTAATCTCAATACTCCGGTAGCATGTGCAAAGGTCAGTTGTCAGTCATCTCTATGGTACAGTTGTGGAATATGTGTGTCATGTAGTAATGTCACAGCTGCCACATGTACACAGTCAACCCTATCCCCTACCCATTGATGTACATCACATGTATGAGATGGAAACACATGGCCAAACTGTAACAACAACATACAAGTCAGTCAGATGCATGGACACATGACTCAGTCATTGTCCATGCCACCACAGCTGATGTGGGATGTCGCTCACTGGGATACGTGATAGAGAACATGGAAGGGATCACTGAGCAAGTGACACAGGCTGGTAGACCCCTGACCTTGGTTGGCATCAGACCCTCACCAGGGATTCCGACAAATTAATGAATGCTAATGAATAAGTGTAGCTACAACACCCTAGCTGAATGGTTCTTAGCATGCAGTCACTGCATTGCTATGGAATACTGTCTTACCACTCCCACAACAGGTGAGAACATGCAGCTCCTGTACATTAACAACATGTAGACTTTATGCCCCAGACCAGGTGTGCATCCCTCACTACTAGGCTGATAGCATCTACATCTCACACTGTATATACACATCCCACATGCAGCATCTGCATAGAAGACCACGGTCATAATGTTACCCTGTGCAAATACCATGTATTCACATGTGGCAGGCATCACACATGGTAACTATTGAAAGTCACAGGTACATATGTGTATTTGGCACACACATACAGCATGTGTTCATTGCCATAACCGGTGTAATCAATGTCATGCATTATTGTGAGGGACAACCCACACACATGGGCATTCTGTGTGTGCACAACACACATGGCATGTCTGTAATCAAAAGCCATACATAATTGTGATATCGTTTAGAAAGGGGTATGTGCATCCTGTAGTGTGTTTTCACAGTTGCCAAAAGGGATATATCAATGATACATACTTACCCCCCTTCACACACACTTGCCACCTGCTGGATTCAAACCTCTACCTAGCTATGTTAAGACACTACAGACAGACGCATTAGCGCGGCGCGCTATTCGCATTACTGGGGAATTTCCTTTCCCCTGATATACTTATAGGGTGCTGACATCATCAGAGTTTAGAAAGTGGAATGATCATCCTGTGGTGTGTTTTCCCAGTTGCCAAAAGGGATGTTTCTTTCATACACACTTACACCCCTTCACACACACTTGCCACCTGTTGGATTCAAACCCCTACCCAACTATGTTATGACACTAGAGACGGACGCATTAGCGCAGCGCGCTATTCGCATTACTGGGGAATTTCCTTTCCCCTGATATACTTATAGGGTGCTGACATCATCAGAGTTTAGAAAGTGGAATGATCATCCTGTGGTGTGTTTTCCCAGTTGCCAAAAGGGATGTTTCTTTCATACACACTTACACACACACATACCCCTCTTCACACACACTTGCCACCTGCTGGATTCAAACCCCTACCTAACTATGTTATGACACTAGAGACAGACGCATTAGCACGGCGCACTATTCGGATTACTGAAAGAATCCTTTTCTCCAATATACTTATAGGGTGCTGACATCATCAGAGTCTAGAAAGTGGAATGATCATCCTGTGGTGTGTTTTCCCAGTTGCCAAAAGGGATGTTTCTTTCATACACACTTACACCCCTTCACACACACTTGCCACCTGCTGGATTCAAACCCCTACCTAACTATGTTATGACACTAGAGACGGACACATTAGCGCAGCGCACTATTCGAATTACTGAGAGAATCCTTTTCTCCAATATACTTATAGGGTGCTTACATGATCAGTGTCTAGAAAGGGGGATGAGCATCCTCTGTTGTGTTTTCACATTTGCTAGGGGTAACATTTGGACCAAGTGTGTGAGCATGCCCAGTTCAGCCTTCCCGTGGCATGTTGTGTGAAAGATGTCTCATTTATCTAAGTGTGTGAGCATGCCCAGTGTGGGCTTTACATATGTTGAACTCTGCAGCCCATCACATTTGTGGATGAGTGTGACCTTCAACAAATACCTGAAGTTTATGGTTGTGTGTTCTGTGCCATGTTGTGTAGTTACTGTCCGAATGCTTTTTGTGTGAACAAAACAGGGAGTATACTGTGCCTGCAGGTTTGCATGGGATACTTTGCACACAATTGTCAACATCCGTTCATACTGACCTAACACTGTAGCACTGTCTAGTGTAGTGTTTCAGTACTTTCACTGTGGTGGTCAGTATCCTGGGCTTTAGTCCTATCACTGCTTTACATTTCCATAGTGTGCACAACAGCCTGGTTAGGGTCCAGTTGTGCACATCTGCACAAAGGCAGTGCCTCTACAGACCCTGTTAATTGCTGCCCCATAAGCTTAACAAGTGTAGTCTGCAAATCTATGGAGAGGATCATAATTGAGCTCATAAACAAAGATATAGGGGACATGCAGACATTGTACCCATCCCATTTTGGCTTGGTCAGGGGCAGATCATGCCTTTTGTACTGGGTTGACATCTTCAAATTGGTCACTTAGGCCATTGTTGGGGAAAGGCAGTCCATACAGCCTACCTTGGCCTTGCAAACACTTTCAACACAATACCCCACTCAGGTATTGTGGAAAACCCTAACAACTGAAATGTAAACCCATATGTCACAAGATGGGTTGCAAACTGGCTTAAGGACGGGACCCACAGGGTTAGAGTTGCTGGCACTATGTTAGACTCCAGGCTGGTCACAGGTGGTGTCTCACAGGGCTCAGTCCTTGGCCCCCATTGTTTGTCATGTACTTCCCAGAAGTACAGGCCAACATGGGAGGACTTTGGATGACAATGTTAGCAGATGACTGCACACTGGGCACCATAGTGGACAGTGCATCACACACAGATATCCTTCAGAAGGGACTCACAGTAACTGATAGCTGGTGTCAGGGCCATGGCCTGAAGTCAGAGTGCACAACATGTGTAGACATACCCTTCAGGAAAAGCAAGGTGACCCCAAGCTACCATATAGGTGGCAATCCTCTAAGCACAGAGGAGGTTATCATGGACCTGGGGACCCAGGTTAACAGTCGCCATTCTTCTGAGACTCACATTGCTAAAGTGGCTAGGAAGACCTTCTACATTGCCCACCTGATCAGGCTGGGATTCACATCCAGATCTAGTGGGTCATTGTTCCCCTGTACTCTTCACTTATCAGACCGGTGATCAAGTCGAATGCCCTATTCTGGCTGTATCTCACACAACATCTGCAGCAATTGGAGACACCCTGACTGTCTCCCACCTAAAGGATCAAGGAACCCCAACAGCTGTCATATGCTGCCAGATTGACGACACTCACACTCTATTCACTCACATACCGTCTGCTTAGAGGTGACATGTGCCTGACATGCGAGGCCATGTCCAAACAGAGATTAATGGGCATGCTCCACCTCAGACTCAGAAGATCCACCTGAACCACTAGTGCAGGTGACTTACACCTTAGCAGGGATGTATGTTGAACATGTTGGAGGGATGGAGTTATCACTCGGAGACTCCCTATGCTGTGGAATACAATCCTGGTCCATTTGAGGCAGAGCACCTTGCTGGCTGTGTTCAAGAGGTATCTTGACCTAATGCTAGTCGGAGAATGTGTTTGTCCATCAACACATTGTAAGTGTAGTTCGACATGTCATATGTCTTGTTTAGTATACTGTGCCTCTGTCTACCTGTGACATAACATTGATACCCAGGGTAAACCTCCCATCTCCCATCCACTCATTACGATTCCTGTTGAGGGGACTCAACCAGTGTCTCTATGGACAACCTGTACTGGTAGTTTACTCATGTGTGGGGGTGGCTTCTGTGTTTTGGATAATGCAGTACAGCCTGTCCTATATATGTCAGTGCTGGGGTTCAGGTCCCTCATGTGCATAGCTCCCTGCCATTCAGATTGTACAAGGTGCAGCATGTGCATTGATTCCAGCTTGGACATGGCTTTCTACATCAGGCACAGCTTGCATCTGGGTGGACAGCATGGCAGTGTGTGGAGCTGCACTCTGTTTAATCAGACTACACATTACATGTGTTCCAGCTCTGTCATACTCCTGGTGAGGTACTGTTGTGGACTTTACAGGTGCTGGATGTGTGTGCATGAGGTACACCCACAGGGGCTGTTGTGGTCATTTCTAATGCTGATGAAAGATAACTGCAGAACCAGAATGACCTCCCCTTAGCTAGATGTCAGACAGCATGGACCATACAATCACAACTGAAAACAGGACCCTCTCCACAAAGGGAAAGTGTCCTGTCTGGTGGACCCCAACCATAAACAAACTGTATGACAGATGAGGGTTACTAATGCAAGACAGAGCTACATCTCCAAAAGGGAAGACAGCTGTTATCAGCACTAGTAGAAAGCTACATTATCTCATAAAGACATGCAAGGTCAACTTGGGGACATAAATCACCAAAGACAATGAAGGTAACCACACTGCTTTCTTCAGTTATGTCAGACACCTGGTTGTGAACCCTCGGATATGCTCAGAGTTGGTACACAACAACATATATTCCAGTGACCTGACAGATATTGGCAACATTCCCTCGGACAGCTTCAGTGCGATTTACCCCCTCCCTCACCCCCAAAGCAAGATAGTTATCACTGCTGTATGTAACCTCACTGTCATCTTGGATGTCCATGTGAGAGCCACACTCAGCAAAGACAAGTACACAGCATCCATGGGACCTGCTGGTATCTCCAGTTGCATGCTATGTGAACTCCAGAAGGGGCTGGACCCATATATACAACTGCTATTTAACCTTAGTCTTGCTACAGGATATGTACCTGAACACTGGCATACGGCAACAGTGGTCCCACTCCACAAGGGGGATGCCTCCACAGACCATGGCAACTACCACCACACAGGCTTAACCAGCCTTGTCTGCAAAGTATGGGAGGAGTCATAGGTTCATAGGTTCATAGGTGAGTACTAAGCTAACTGCCCTTGCGAGCCATTTTAAGCCTAGCCAATTATCCCTTGTGAGACTCAAACCCTGCACCTTGTGTTTGTAAGGCAAACACCTTAACCATTAGGCCACCCTCCCAACCCATGGAGCTCTTACACAGACACATTACTGACCTACGGACCCTTGTTCCCACCTAGTTCAGCTTTGTACAGGGCAGATCCTGCCTTTTGCACCTTTGCACCCGAAAAGTACCTACCATGAAGATCAGGGTTCTTCAACACATGTCATATGCTTCCAGAATAGAGGAAGTCCAGCTTTGTTCAGTGTCATACCACATACTTACAGGTGACCTATGCCTGACATACAAGACCATGTCCAATCAGGATTTGGTGGACATACTCCACTGCAAGCAATCCAAATCCACCAGAGCCATGAGAGCTGAGTATTTGAACCTCAGCACATACATGTATAGGACATGCTGGAGGGACAGAGTCATAACTCAGAGGCATCTCACACTCTAGCAGAGTATCCCAGTTCATGTTTGACAGAGTCCCTCACTGACTCTCTTCAGGAGACATCTGGACAACTGCATATGAGACGGAGGCACAGACTAGACAGAGACACAGTCATGTTATTCAATTACGTAAGGGGTCATAATGTGTCACTACTAAGTCAGAGGCACAATATTCAGAATCTATTCTGTACACTTATTACCACTATAAGGGGTGGCAATAGCCACATCACTATGGCTAGGCTTATACATGCACTAGGGCAGATAGCCTAGTAGTACACTATGACACTATGAAACACCGGTGTATGTGTAGCTATTGTCAATCAAACAGTATGATGTGGCTTGGGGGCTTGATATCTCCCTGTATTCCAACATTGTTTTGTCTATTCCTTCTAGCATGTCTAGGGATCAGTTGCTAGTGTCCTCTCCTGCTCAGCTGGTGAACCTGGGAATATTGAGGCACTGTTACAGTTGCCTCATGTACACTGACAACCCTCTCCTTCTGCCATAAAACACACATACATGTGAGAGATGCAACTATATAGCCAAAGTGGAGGCTGAGCTCTCTCAACATAGGACTAGCAAGACCAGAGAGAGGGTGAAGGTAACCACACACACATCTTTAATCCAGTCTCACATGGCACTGTCACAACTTAAGATCATACACATAGACACACAGAGACACTCTCGGAGGCTCTGATCAGAAGTCTACCAGAATGGAGGTGGCCACCACAGCAGACACTCACACAACTGCCTCCACAGGGCACAGCACATGCAACACATTGACCACAGAGTTGGTGTGCCAAACAGTCACAGCCCTTAAGGCCAAACACAATGCCGGACACACTTGTCATAGGTGACTCCATAGTCAGACACACTGATGTCCCACTCACCAGATCAGGTACAGAGGAGGTCACAGTAAGCTGCCTATCGGGCACTGGAATCCACCACATAATGCAAGCACTCAGGTCACTGAACTGCAAGTACAGGTCTGACCCAGTCATAATCCATGCTAGTGTGAACGACCTGAGATGTACCTCCCTGGACTACATGGAAAGAGACATAGAGGATCCCTCTGATTATGTAGGCCAGGCAGGTATGACCCTGACCTTCGGCAGTATCCTACCTTCACCAAGTATGATGCCACATAAACAGAGACAAGATGATCAGCTGTAGTATTTTGCTTAGACTATGGTGTCATTCTAAGGGGGTCCAATGTCTGTCTGCCTGGGATGACATGCTGGACAGGCCACGGTGATTTGCAAGGGACGGCTTGCACCTGTCACCCTGGGCTTCCGGATTTCAGATGATGCTCTTGCCACCCCCATTGTGCCTTTTTATGCAAGATTCAGATTCTACACCTACCACCCTAGAACACAGTAAAGGAAAGACACTAAGGGTAATGCTGCTCAATGCCCAAGGTCTCAACCTCAAGCTGCACACACTCTATGCCCTTCTCAGTATGTAGCACATTGATGTCTGTGCTGTACCTGAAACCTGGTTCACAGCTTCTGACAGCACCCGGCACTATCGGGTGTTACCTCATATCATGCATTCCGGCACCAGCATCCCGACAACACCAAGAAGGATGGTGGGTGTCCATATTCATCAAGGACACCCTCACCTCATGGTTGGTGGCAACACACGATGCATCAGAGACCATCCAGGTGCCAGTGACCGTAGGCAAGACTGCTCTGCAGTTTGTAGCATGTTACATGCCACCCGCTCAAACTCAGGTACCTCACACAGCTATCCTGCAAACACTGAAGGGGATAAATGTATCTCAAAACACCATCCTACTGGGTGATTCCAACTATCCACATATAGACTGGGATCACTAATCATGCCACAACACTCTAACACAAAGGTTCCAAGAGTTCATACACTGAAATGCCATGGAACAACTGGTCCCAATCCCCTCAAGTGGAGGCAACATACTAGAACACATCATCACGAACATGGGGTCACACTGTTCAACACCAGACATATACCCATCATTGGTGAGATCAGATCATGGACTATTCTCAGTGGGAGTCCACATCCCACCCACACCCCAGATGGGAAATGAAACGGTGAAGACCTTCTGAAATGCAGACACATCATTTCTGAGGACTGGTGTGGTCTCTTTCAAGGCCCCCAGGCCAGCAGACACCATTACCCAAGCCACTGTATCACTTAGAAATGCCTTCTACCAGCACCTCCAGGACTGCATGGTTCAGGCAATCCCAAATAATAATGACTCTTTGTACCACAGGCAAGCATCCAGTCTGGTGGACCCTAGCCATAAACAAGCTGTACAACACAAGGAAGGAGCTACTACAAGATAGAGCGTAATCCGTAGGGGGGAAGACACCCCTGCTCATTGTGAGTAAAACACTGGGTTCCCCCATACAATCATCCGAGGCATGTTTTGAGAGTAAACCCACTCAGGACTCCAGGGACAATCATGAGGCCTTTTTACCTATGTTTGAAACCTGGGAGGAAACTCCCAGATATGCTCAGACTTAGTTCAGAATAATGTTGATATCACTGCACCTACAGACATTGGCAACATACTGACTGACAGGTTCAATGCAGATTTCTCCCTCCCCAACTGGGGGTATGTACACCAGGGGTTTGTAGCCCCCAAAACATCTCCACTGCTGGGGTGGGAACTGCTCAATCCAAGGCAGAAAACACTTTATCCATGGGACCAGATGGTGTCCCCAGTTGTGTGCTCCATAAACTCAATGAGTAATTACACCCGCAGTTAGGGCAGCTGTTTAATCTTAGCCTCACCTCAGGATATGTTCCCAAGGAGTGGCATACAGCAATGGTGGACCCACTTCACAAAGGAGGTGCCTCCACCAACCCCAGAAACTACCATCCCATCAGCTTGACAAGCCTGTTCTGCTAAGCTATGGAGAGGATCATAATGGGAATTCTAAATGAAGACATAGGGGACTTGCAGACATTGGATCCAATCCAGTTTGGCTTTGTCAAGGGCAGATCATGCCTTTTAAACTTGGTTGACTTTTTCAAAACACTCACCCAGACCATTGACGTGGACAAGGCAGTCCACACAGCCTACCTTGACCTGGCAAAGGCTTTCGACACAATACCCCACTCAGGTATCATTGAAAACATCACCAGCTTAATTGTGAACCCATACATCACAGCATGGGTTGCAAACTGGCTAAGTGACGGAACACACAGGGTCAAAGTTGCTGGTGCCAGTTCACACTCCAGAGCTGTCACAAGTGGTGTCCCACAGGGCTCAGTCCTGGGCCCACATTTGTTCAGTATCTACTTTTCAGAAGTACGAGCAAACACAGGAGGATTATGGCTGACAAAGTTTGAAGATGACTGCAAACTGGGAAGCATAGCTGGAAACCCATCTGACACAGACATCCTTCAGAAGGGTCTCATAGACACAGATAACTGGTGCCACGGCCATGGCCTTACATTAAACACTAAACAATGCATAGCCATACCCTTCAGGAAGAACAAGGTTACCACTACTTCCCATCTAGGTGGCAATCCTCTAAGCACAACGTAGGTTATCAGGGACCTGGGCACCCAGGTTGACAGTGACCTTTGCTTGACACTCACATTGCCAGGGTAGTTTGGAAGGCCTTCTACATTGGCCACCTCATCATGCAGTGATTCACATCTAGATCAAGGGAGGTCATCGTTCCCCTGTACTCATCACACCAATGATTGCATACACTGCCCCATTCAGATTGGATGGGCCCACAAATTCCTCGACAGGAGGTGAAAGGGTCTCAAACATATTTCTTATGCTGCCCGACTGAAGGAATTCCAGCTGTATTCAGTCACTTACTGACTGCTCAGAGGTGATCTGTGCCTGACATACAAGGCTATGTCCAACCCAGACTTTATGAACATGCTTCACCTCAAGACCTCTACATCCATCAGAACTACAAGGGCAGGAGACCTAAACCTCAACACAGATATTAATAGGATGTGCTGGAGGGACAGATTCATCACCCAGAGAGTCCATATGCTGTGGAACAACATCCTGGTACATGTGGGGCTGAGCACCTCACTGGCTTTGTTCAAGTGAGATCTTGACCAATGGATGGGAGATTGCAGGTATGCCCCAGGGATAACCTCAGTATCACTGCTTGACAGAGGCACAGCAAAATAATGGGCATATTATCCATCAACTTGCAGGGGTGGCAGACGCCAAAACTCTGGCCTAGGCTTATTAATGCCCTAGGGCAGATAGCCTAGTATGAACCTATGGACATAGGCCTGGGGCAGTTCCTGCTATTAGGACAGTGGTCTGCAGCAGGCTATATAGTAGTAGTCGGTTTTAGCCATTGTTTTTTGACCATGGCTATTCCATGTTGCTTCTTGTTGTGATACAAACATGGGTGTGTGGTTATCCATGCTATTTATTGCTAGACACCCTCATTTTGTATCTTGTTCCATGTTTTTGCACATGTACATCACTGTATGACGAGCAGCTGTTTCCACAGGGTCATATGCGTGGATATGGATGTTAGTTGGGGTCCTCAGGTGTGCATATTGTACATGATATTACATTACTTAACACATGGCATTCATGCCTCAGGTGGTGCTGCAGGGCCACCTCTGTCGGATACACATACTACACTCCCTGTACATTTGGAAGCAGGTTGTGTCATGTTAGGCATCCCTGTTACTGTATGCGTGAGTCAGAGCGGGTATCAGTCCCAGTGTTCCTACTGACCAAGCGTATGTGCTATGCGTTGCCTCTTTGCCAAGGCCAGGGCATACTGGGCACGCCTCCTTCTGCCTACTGGGACAAGGTCAGGTTGTTCCTCCTCCGAGTCAACCCCTGCCTGTGGTGGCCTTGGCAATGGTGGGGGGATGTTTGGCCCAGCCCTGTGCTGGTCCTGCTGCAGCTGTTTCCGCAGGATCATATTATGTAGCATAGCACATATCATGATCATTTGGGTACATGTAGTTGGTGTGTACTGCAAAGCTCCACCAGATGTGTCCAGACACCGGAACCGTGACTTGAGCAGCCCAAACACACGCTCTATGATATTACGTGTTTGTGCGTGTGCCTCATTATGGCGTTCCTGTTCAGGTGTGTGTGCATTTCTGATGGGTGTCATCAGCCACGGCTCAAGTGCATAACCTGCATCCCCACTAGGTGTCCGTGTGGGAAGTCCCCATTGGCAAATGATTGGTACAGCTCGTCAGATGCCAGATGTGGGAATCGTGGTAGCTCCCAGGGCAGCCAGCACACACATTCATTATTATGCCCTGGGCATCACACACGACCTGGCAGTTGATGGAGGGGTATCCCTTGTGGTTAATGTAGACTCTACCCCACTCACCGGCTGGTGCTTTGATGCGTATGTGCGTGCAGTCTATTGCACCCAGCACCTCAGGGTATCCTGCTATTTGCTGGAAGAGACACATATTGCTGGCCACAACCTCACGGTCATTAGGGACATATATATGATCACTGACATGTGGTGACATGGCATCCAGGAACTGGTGCAGTACCCTGGAGGCTGATGCCTGTGATATCCCCATCATATCACCAGTTGGTCTCTGGAAGGTACCTGTTGCTAGTATTCCTAGGCCAACACATACCTTGGTTTCCACTGGGATGGGTTCCCCTCTGTTGGTTCTGTGTGTGAGGTGTGGCCTGCACAGCTCAACAATCTGCTGCAGGAGCTCTCTGTCCACTCTATAGCGCTCTACTATCTCCAGCTCATGTAACCCATGGTAGGTGACCCTGGGCCTGTATACTCTTCTCTTTCTCCTCACTCTGGGTTGTCTGTCAGCATCTGCATTGTCACCACCCTCAGCAATTTGCCTATGCCTGATTATAATAGCCATGGCAGCTCCTAGCATTTCTGCTCTGAGTTCAGCTTTATTTCAGTTTTCAATTCTGATAGCTTAGTTTCTGGCAGTATCTCTTGTGAGAAACAGCCTTCACTGCTCTTTGTTGTGTTTTAAGTGCTGGGCTGGGCTTCTAGTCTGCCTGTGTAATTGCCTGCTTGTAATTGTTTCCATCAATTAACTCCAGCAGTATTCCCTGGCAGTTTCCCTGTATTTTGGTTGTTTCCTGTTTCCTCTCTGTTTCCTGAGGGGGAGCAATGTGCACACCAGCTTAAACACGCTCACGGTCACTTAAATGCGCGCACACATCCCTACACAGTGTTACACGCGCGCACACATCCTTACACGGTGTTAGCTAGGCTGATTCATGCTAAAACGCTACAAGACACTGCCTTACACACGTGCACGCCTGCGCAAACCGTTGTAAACAGTTTGCAACACGCTCCCACATGTTGAACCTGCCTTACACGCGCGCACACGCGCGCATACACGTATATCAAGAAACTTTGAGTGTAGGGATAGCATATACCCTCAATTTCTTGACTTTCCTAGTGTTCTGTTGGGACACACCTCCCTCCCTGATGTCTGTCTGTCATCTGTTACCTTACATTGCCCTCCAATCTGGTACATTTCTTTCTATCCTTCCCCTCCGTGATGTCACCTACCTCTTACTCTGTTCCTCCCCCTTCTCTAACTCCTACACTACTCAGAAAGTGCTCATTACCTATGTGGCAGTGTGATTCAGTATTGTAACCCTCATTTACATAGGATTGCCTAGTAATGCTTAGTTACATATCTTACACGGAGCTTCCCCCCCTTGACAACCACTAAACGGAGGCCATATTGTTTTAGTCTGCAAGTCCCTCCATTGACATTCCATGTAATACATAAATCCCACAATTGTGGGCTTATCAGCTTCGGTTTTCAGTTTTAGGTAGCGCACCCCGTTTGCTGGTGTGCACTGCAGTTAAACACAAAATCCCGTGAAAAAAAAAAAAGTTAAATAACTTATTTTTGCAACACTTTTCATGCCAATGGCCACATATTTGGCCATTGGCATGCTTAATGACATGTGCACCCTTTATTTGGAGCTGACATAGCTCCATTTTGATTTTGCAGAAATGTACTCAGTTGTCAGCTGAGTACATTTCTGCAGCTAACACGTCCGTTACACGGACTGGTTTCTGCTTCGTGGATCGCTCAAATACCTCATTTGCATATCTTGGAGCTGCAAATGAGGTATTGAGCATTTCCACGCCCAGTCCGTGTAAGAGACGTGTTAGCTGTCTCTTACACGGAGATTTGGGCTGTACCTGAATCGGGAGGCTTACACGGAGGCTTACACTACTCTTGAACTCCGTGTAAGCCTTCCTGAATCTGGCCCATAGTTTATATGTGAAATTGAAGGAAAAAAAAATTATATATATTGTTTGTTTCCAGCTTTTGTGGACATATATATATATATTTATATATATAGCATGTTTCCAGCTTTTGTGGACATACCCAAATGCCAAACTTTGCTGATATAGGGGTGGCATGACACGGTAATTTGGTTTAGAAAGTAGCCATTAATACTATTGGGACTCTCAGTTGAATCAACATTATCATTAGTAGTATTTCTTTTTTGGAAAAGATTCAGCTGCCCAGTCCTATGTAAATAAAGGGTATGTAAAACCAGCAACAGACATTTCTGGAACAACTTCAAGATTTTGGGATGAGATCTGATTCTTGAAATATTTGTGTAAACATTTCCGCTATTATAATGTGATCTATAATTATATTATCTCTGTCTTTGAGTACTATGTTGGTGGCATTTTCATCCATGCAGCTTATTACATGTTTGTTGAATGATTTCTTATTATTCACGCTACATATCTTGCCAGACTGTATTCATAGTTGTCATTGTCCTTTCTTCTTTTTGCTGCTAATTTTTTGTATGTTTATTTCACCTATTCTTATTCCATTGTGAATGGAATTCATGGCACGTAGCCCAGTGGAGTTTTTCTTCCCTAACTGGTTGTTTTTTTCCTTGTTTGCATACTGAGTAGGCTAATACCGGATGTGTTTAAACAACATCAGTAAGTTAGTGTCTAGATTTCCTCATCTGAAATATTGGTCATTTCCCCTTTCTAATCAGATAAAGTCACTTTCTGTTTGTTTCACCATAGTTGGTTTCATAGAAGTGTTTTTAATGGATTATGTTTTCATCTGTCAGTTTCATACACTGTGTTATTGTCTTATACTAGACTAAACTAAAATAGTTCAATGATCCCAGTGAATTCAAAGGACAAAACTTGACTGTTTTAATATTGAGGTGGTGAATGACAGACTAAGTAACTAGGCTATTACCCAGATAATCACAAGTGCTTCTAATAGTTTATCATGCATTTTTTTAAATATTATGTATTCCACATATATGATATATGTAATTCCTTGGATGGTTTGTGGGTATGACATTTAAATCACAGTAGTGTATAAGTGCAAGCCTCTGTATAGAAAACATGTTCATAATTAATCTAAAATCTTTGCTAACACTGGCATCATCCTTTCCTGTTATTCCTAATAATTATATTGAATAAACCTCTCTTTTGTCATAGTAGAAACCTCTTCTTCATTCAGAGACAAAGAAAAGATCATTTTAAAAAGAGAACTATGACATTGACCAGTAGAATTGTTAACTTCATTGCAATTGTTGCAAAGGGGTAATTATAAAAATGCTGAACTTGTTTTTTTATGTTAGCAGGGATTTATTGCCACCAAAGTGTATACATTTAATAGAAAAATGCTTATCCCATGAAAGAATTGCAACTAGTAAGAGCTTAACAACCACATAACATACTCAAAGCTAGTAATGACATACAGACAGATATATTTTCCTTAATAATGCCCTGCATTAAACAACGTATTATTGCCCTACACCTTGACAAGGGACCTCTGTTCTGGTGATAAATTTATACTTACCACTAGTAAAGCAAATAATTTATCAGGGGACTCTGTACATCCATGTTGCATCTCCAGACTTTGCAACACAACCCCCTCACAAGTAAAAATACTCTACAAACTCCCAAGCTATAAACTCCATCTCAAACAATCCCTTACCCAGTCCTGGTCATGCTCATGTTCATCACCAGGTTGAGACCTCTAGTGAAAATACAAACTTTTTATTACTTCACTTAAATCATTATACCCTTAGCAACCTTCCCTCCTGCACTTGAATTACTGCATCCATTTTCTCCCTCCCTAAACGACACTTCTCATCTTGCTCTTTTTCTAACTGCCCCTATCCACCGCTCTACCTGATCCAGTTTTGCAGAAGCTCAACCACTTCATCACTTTTGGCTGGCTGTCAAAGCAATCCTGTGTACCAATAGAAGTGTAACCATATTTTCCAAATAGAGATGAGATGCTGATGGAAGATGGTATCATTTCCAAAGGTCCAAAAGTTATTAGTCCTACTTCCGTACAACATGAATTCATTCAGATTTTGCATAGTTGTCACCCAGGTTCCAAAGCTACCAAAAGAAGAGTGAGAGAACTAGTATTTTGACCTGCTCTATCAAGGGACATTGATAAAGTGCTTTCCTCTTGTTCAGTATGCAATAGTACTAAACCACATTTTCAAAAAGAACCACTTCAGCTAAGCCAGATTCCTGAACTACCTTGGTCAACAGTAGCCATTAACATATTTGAGTGGAACAATCATCATGACTTAATGTTGGTAGACTATTATTCAAACTGGTTTGAAATCGATTTGCTACCTAACTTAATATCCAGTGCTGTTATTATTAAAATGAAATGTAATTTCTCAGTCCATGTTAGTTCACACAAAGTTATTTCTGACAACAGTACCCAGTTTACCAGTCAATTGTTTCAGAGATTTGCAAAAAAGGGGGACTTTATTCATGTTACTAGTAGTCCTGAATAGCCAATGTCAAATGGCCTCACTGAAACTGCAGTACAGAGTGCAAAGCAATTACTAGAGAGGTCAAAGTGTGACAATACTGATATCTTCTTGAATTTACTAAATCTCCGAAATACACCCAGTGACAATCTACTTGGCTCGCCTGCTCAGCAACTTCTATCTAGACAAACCAAAACAACCTTGCCTATTAGTTCTAGTTTGTTGGTGCCTAATGCTAAAACAACAGAGCAATCAAAACTCAACACTTTAAAAAGCATTCCTTTCAGAAGGCCAGCTATGATAAAATGAGCAGCTTTCTTTGTCCGTTAAAAGAAGGATAGACAGTGAGGATACAAATGGCAAAAGGCTTTGATCGAATTGGTCAAGTGACAGGCAAATGTGCCAAGCTGAGATTCTACTTAGTGGAATCTGAGGGTATAGAATACAGGAGAAACCATAGGCATCTTCCTCTTGTGTCTGAAATGATATTGCAGCATCGTATCTGTGATACAGACTCCAGATCTCAGTCAGCTCTGACAATGTTCACATAGAAAAACATGTCTCAGTATCCATTCCCATTCCTGAAGATGTCCCTGATTTCCCCAGAGTTGAACATTCCTTGAACACAGTCCTCATTGCTAGATCCAATTCAGATTTTTATGTTACATGATCAGTTTGTATTTCTAGACCTAGTGTAAAATGCACAGCAACCTGGACATGATTGTTTTATATTTGTCTAATTTTGTCTGATTCCATGTCAAATAATTAGTTCTGTATAATTACATGTCAAAAGATCATTTCTGTGTAATTGCATGTCATTGAATACTGTTATTTGGTATTTGATCTAGTTCTGAAAGAGGGAGGATGTAGAACAGAACATGTGTGTGTAACTTTAAGAAGCATTTCTAAGTGTAGGCATGTGCATATAAATAGTGAGCATGTGCAGACAGCAGTGCCATTTTGAGAGAACAGCCAGACTGTGAACATATATGAGTGTAGTAGTCATTCTGTTTATACGTTTATTTAAGTTACAAAGCCGCATTCCTGATGTGTTTGTGTGTAATAAAGCTGCTTGAACAGAACCCACAACTGTTCATCTGTTTTATCCTGACCGGATGAATGACAATAGTCAATCAGTTTGTCCTCTAAACTGAGGACTAGCTTTATTGAGATCTGTGACCCTATAAAATAAATGGCATTAGCTGCATATTACAGTGTATAATTGCCTGAATTTAGAACTTTGACTATTTATTTATTTATTTATTTGTCTTTGTTGAACGGTAAAGTCCGACTGGTTAGAGCCCATTTTCAGCAGATGCCCTGGAGAGAAAAGCTACACCACAGTATATTTGTATTAACAAGGGAACTTCAGACAGTTCTCAGAAAAACAACAGTTTTATTTCTCATGAAACAACAAACATAATTACAAGACAGGTATATACAGTAAAGTATTTACATCAATAATTATAAATGCATATAGGTGTTCCAGCTGTAAAATCTTGGAGAAGTGACTGGGAAACATTATTGTAAAGAAGTTTAGTGCTCATTCATTTCAGTAAAGAAAGGTTTGTAAGGAGTTTGTGATATGTAAAGAAGTTCATTATAAAATTAAGATTAAAAGTATGATCTCTCAGCTCATCAAATCTCATGGTAGAAAAATGATGCACTTCTATGACATCAAAGTCAAAATTCTCCGTATCAAGCTGCTCTGTAGTATTTCTGGGTCATCTGGATAAGGTATCAGCTGGATAAAGAAATCTGCCTTTTGTATAGACCAGAATATAGACCAGAAGTTGTACTTTTGTAATCTGAGCATCTTTCTTTGCAGCCTTGCATAGGCTTCTTTAAAATAGTGACTAGAGGTTGATGATCAGTTTTGACTTGGATAGCCCGGCTATAAATATAATCATGGAACTTCAAGCATGCAAACACAATTGCCAAAAGTTCCTTCTCAATTTGAGCATACTGCATCTCAGTTTGGGTAAGAGCTCTAGATGCATAAGCAGCAGGTCTGCCCTCCTGAAGAATAACTGCACCAAGACCAAACTTTGAAGCATCACAGGAAAGAACTACTAATTTGTGGACATCATAGCATCTCAATGTAGGCGGGTTAGCAATTTGCAGTTTGAGGTAATGAAATGCTCTCTGGTGTTCTAACCATGACCATTTGTGCATGTCAGCTCTCTTAAAGGTGCTGATAACTCACTAAAGTTAGGGATACATTTGCCGAAATAGTTAACCATACCAAGAAAATGCTGTAGGGCTTTGACATTGCCCAGGGTTGGCATCTGACAAATTGCTGCTTGTTCGGAAGGGTCTGGTTGTAAGTCTGTACTGGTAAATAAAAGACTTACATAAGCAACTTCTGGGAGTCTGAATTTACATTTCAGAGGATTGAGCTTCACGTTCACTTCATGCGCTCCATCCAGAACTTTCTTGAGGGTTCTGTCATGCTCTGCTTTACCATTACCTCCAAGCAATATATCATTAACTATTATAACACACAGATAATCCAAAAACATTTGCTCCATGGCACACTGAAAGACTTCACTGGCAGAATTTATTCCAAAAGGCATCCTGAGAAATCGGTATCTACCAAATGGCGTGCTGAATGTAGTCAGTAGTGAAGATTTGTGATCAAGCATTACTTTCCAAAATGAACTCTTTGCATCTAAGATAGAAAAAACTGTGGCATTTGACATGAGGGCGGTGACCTCCTTGACTCTATGCATAGGATGATTAGGTCGCTTTAATGCCTTGCTCAAGTCTCTTGGGTCAATGCATATTCTGATTTCATCTGAACTTTTTTTATGAGCAGCTATCATGGACGACACCCACTCAGTTGGTTCTATGACTGGACAAATCACACCTTGCTGCACCATCTTGTCTAACTGGACCTTGACCTTGTAGTCATAACTATTGGAACTCTCCTCGGTGGCTTGACAGCTGGACTGACCTCTGGGTCTACTTTCATGGAGTACAGAACTGGAAGTTTGCCTAGCTTGTAGTTGAACACATCAGCATACTCTGAGAAAATAGCATCAGTAAAGCTGGAACTGGGACAGGTGCTTACATGATGTACTTCTTTGGTAAAAGAAAGTGGTTTCATTCTTACGCTGTTTCTGAGACATAATAATGACTGCACAGGTTTTCTGACTACATACAATTGCAAGCTGTAACTGTTCCCAGCCGAATAGCATGAAAGCATTTACTGAGCCTTGGGTTTGAATCTCTTCACCTCCATCCATAAGCAACAAGCTTCACACAATTACCCAAATTAAGTTGCTCACCAGCTCTCACTCTAGCAAATGCTTTTGCTGACATTACATTACACTTTAAACAAGTGTCTCCTTTGAGCTCTGTGGATTTACCATTGATCAGGACAGTGCAAAATACTTTGTTATTTGCCAACAAATCTATTGCATTAACATTTTCACTGACCACTGATACACCATCTACATAAAAAGTAGGGTTGTAGATTTCCACATGATCAACTTGATTTTTTGAATGACCTTTCTTAATAATTGAATGAGACTTAATTTACAAAACCTTTAAAAGTGGTTCCATTTTTTACTCTTGTGGCATTGCGGACCAAATGCTAAGTACTTCTCTCTTTTAAACTCATGATTGGCATCACAATTATGACAGTTAAAAATAAGATTTGACTTAGGTTTTGCTGATTCACCCTTATGCTGCACTGAGCATATTCATTTTGCTGAGCCAGTGTTGGAACTTGCTAAGAAGTTACGGGACCTCTCCGGGAATCCTGCAGGGGCTGCAGCTGCCATGTGCTTAGACCTACTTCTGCTAGCCACATGCTGCATGCTGTCTATGCTTGCTCTAAAGGCTACTGAAACTAAGCTCTTATCACTTGCAAACACACTTGTGTGCCTTTCTGTGAGCTCGTGGATTTTTCAAATCTTTATGGCTTTGCTCAGTGTTAAATCACTGTCTTGAAGCAAAACCTTTCTCACTGCAGCATTATTAACACCACACACAAGCCTGTCCTTTATTAACTTATCATTCAAATCACCAGATCTGCACATTTTAGCCTTATTTCTTAAGTCAGTGATATAAGCTGCAAAAGTTTAACCTGGCTTTTGGTTTCTTATATAAAATAGGTGCCTCTCTAATGTAACATTTGTCTGGGGATTGCACCTTTCTCTAAATTTACATTTCAAGCACTCAGGGTCCTCTCTTGATTCAGCCTGTACAACAATATGGCAGTTTTCCCTCTATCCTGCATATACTGCTGGTGCATACACAAATGAACCCTCTCTTTCAATGGCCACTGACCCAGCTAAGTTAAGCAAAATTAATGCCCTTGTATGTGCATCTTTGTCAGAAGAAGCTGCTTCTATGAAAATATCATATTCCTGCTCAAATACTCTCCAATTCTCTGCAATATTGTAATCAAACACAAGTGGACTGGGTCTGTGAAAAGCCTCTGCCATATCAACTCACAGTAATGAAGGTGCTTGGAATTATATAAGAACATTTCACAGAACTAAAAGAATCAAAACCAAATTCACCCCTTGGCTAACTAAAGCAACTATTACACTCATGCATCTCCGAAATAAATCTTGGAAGAATTACCATAATTCTAAAACTCCTAACAGCCTTACTGAGTATAAGCAACTCCATAATAAAGTGAAAAAACTAATTGCTTTAGACCAAAAGTCCTACTACTCCAAGCTTCAAAGCAATCACAGATCCAACCCCCAAAAAATTTGGAACAGTATATCTGCTCTCCTCTCTCCTGACAAAAAAGACAATCCCTGCCCTGACCCTAGCTCTCCAGATCATATCTTAGCTATCCAATTCAACTCTCTCTTTATTGATTCAATAGCCAAGCTCACCATATCATTCTCCAATAACACTTCTACTCCACCCTCATCCCACACCCTCAACTCTAGTCTCACTGACATCAACACTGACATCATCACCCCCCTTTACCATACAACCCATCTCTCTGCATGCCATAAAAAACTTCTACTAAAACTAAAACCATGCTGTCATGCCCCAGACAACCTTCCATCTAACTTTCTCAAGCTAGCTGCCGATGAGATAGCCCTTCCCATCACCATACTTATCAACCATTCAATCCAAAAATACTATGTACCCATCATCTGGAAGAAAGCGTCCATCATTCCCCTCCACAAAGGAGGCAACAATACTGAAATTTCCAACTTCCGTCCTATAGCCATCATGTCCCCTAGCTCAAAAGTCCTTGAAACATGCATAGACTTGCAACTCCTTCCCTACCTCCTAGACAATCAACTTCTTTTTCCAACTCAACATGGATTTAGACCTGGACATAGTACTACCACTGGCCTTCTCTCCTTCCTTGACATCATCAACCATGCCCGAGAATCTGGCAACATTTTATCTACCCTTCTCCTAGACTTATCAAAGGCCTTTGATACTGTTTCCCACAACCTTCTCTTGTCTAAACTCTCTCTTCTCAATTTCTCCCCCTCCTCTATTAACTGGTTTTCCAGTTACCTTTATAATAGACAGCAAGCCATCAAGTGGAATAGTACCTCTTCCTTCCTTAACACTCCAACAGAAATTCCACAAGTCACAGTACGAGGTCCCTTACATTTTAACATCTTTATTAATAATTTTCATCAGTACATTCCTAATAGCAAACTTGTCCAATATGTGGATGATTCCACCATAATTTGCTATGCTCAATCTATCCCCAAACTCATGCAACTAATGCAAGATGTCTTCTCTTGTACCGAGCCTTGGATGCTGAAAAATCACATTGCTCTCAATGCAACCAAAATCAAAATCATGATCTTTACCCCATTTAAAACACCTCTATCGATAAAAATTCCTTCTCCACAGTCAGTCAGAATAAGATTCCCATTGAAATAGTCTCCCATACAAAACTTTTAGGTGTTATCATTGATGAACATTTAAAGTTTGACATTCATATACAAACTAGTATTAAGAAAACACACCAAAAGCTCGGAATGCTGTATCATCACAGCAGTTATCTCACTCCCTCTTCCAAACATATACTATCTACTTCCTACCTCATCCCCTCTCTCTTGTATGGAGCCCCTCTTCTCACCAACCTTCAATCCTCCCTAAAGTCAGAACAGTCATCCTGCTACAATAAAAGTTTGCTACTGGGATCAAATCCTCCTCCCACCACTGTGATGCACTCCACTCCTTGAACCAGCTGGAACTCTGCCACTCTCTCTCTTACATTCAACTGTTAACTGCTTACAAACTCATTCCTCCCACCACTGTGATGCACTCCACTCCTTGAACCAGCTGGAACTCTGCCACTCTCTCTCTTACATTCAACTGTTAACTGCTTACAAACTCATTTTCAAACCCTCTAACTGCCCTTTCCTCTCCTCCATACTCATCTTGCATCATCCTGACAGACTACTCAGGTCCAGTAACCAGAACCTCCTCAAAGTAGTCAAGCCCTTAGGTGCACCTGGGCAATTTCTCCTGTCTTTCTCCCTCACTCGCCTATGGATTCACCCCCCCCCCCACATTCGAATCACCCAAAACCACTCCACCTTCAAGACCATGCTCCATTCCCATCTCTCTTCTCACTGGGAATGCTCATGCTCTCACCCCACCTGACTCCCTCTATATCATTTTGGCTCCCCCATCATTTTTCTCCTTTCTCAAAACTCACCTAGTGACTCCCTTCATTTCATTTCCTCTCCCTTTTTTCCTTTCTCATAGCTCAGCCTATTCACTGTTCTACTCTCTTGCTCTAATTCTTCCTACCTCTCACCTCATGAAACCTTGAGTGCATAAGTGCCTGCACTCCAAATTATACTCATGTACTCCAAAATACTTATGTTTTAATTTCATTCAATGATTTGTTACAACAACTTGCTCAAATGTTATTATTCTCCCCCAGATTCACTATCCTTCCATGCAGGACTAGCATAGTCCTGCATGGAAGCAGCTGTTTAGGAGCAGGACGGCAGCGCACCATGCATATTAATGAAGGCACGCTGCCTGAGCTCCTAAACTTACACGGAGCATGTACGAGTGCAGGGGGCATATCTTAGAGCAGAGCTCTCAGAATATACAGGCCCCCCTGCAATGAAGAACAGCAGAGTATTAATAAAAGAATGAGCAAGCCCATTCATAGGTGTTCGCATAGCCCCAGCAACATCCCCCCACATTTACAAGAGCAATAATTAAAACAGCATATATAAAGATGTCTTTTTTTATGAAACAGATTAAATTTAATCGTAGGTGCATGGGTTTGCCCATCACTTAGCTATGGTTAATGCAGGTTAACTGGCACAAGAGAATAAAAAGCAAGATATATGCAAATGAAGCAGTACAGCAATATTGTAGTGGGCAGAGTATTTACCTTATAAGCAGTCATTCCTGGTTCGAGTCCCACTCCAGTACATTCCATTTTCCAAGTCAAATCACTTAAATGCAGATGTGAGGTGTCATTGTGATAATGTTGTAAAGTCCACAAATAATGACAACTGCCCCATACAGTATATGCACACAGGAATCAGGGATACAAATGGAAGGTAAAATGTGTAATGAATAATAACTGCATAAAGTTTCCTAATCCACTACCTTCCCAAGTACCAGTACACATTACTGTCTAAATTAGTGCTGTGGTAAGCGGGAATAAGCAGTAGTAAGTGGGAGTAAGCATATTTAAGCAGTAGTAAGTGAGTTTAAGCCCATTTGCGTGGGGGTAAACAATGTAAACAGGTTAAGCAATATTGAAGCTAAATCTCTGTAAGCATATTTAACCGGAAGTTAGCATTGCTTACCTTCACACAAACCCTCTTACAATTGCTTAAAAGTGCCTTAAGCACTCTGTATGCATCAGCCGCTGTTCTGGCCAGAAACAAAATAAACAGCCTTTGCAGGCCTTAAGCCCAGGACCCTGCACACCATACTCACAGTAGTAAACCACTAAACCATCACAGCAGTACATAGGATTGAGGAATCACCAAACAGATCCTCACTATAGGGAATTCAAACTGAACATGTGAAAGGAATCTATGTACAGCTTTATGGGGTCTATATTAGAACACCGATGTCTTAAAACGTCGAATGTTCTAATATCGACCCCTATTCAGCGAACACTTAAAATATTGAACATGCAGACAGCAAATTTTTTCCCGGGGAGAAAACGTCACTGCTCCAAAACACATACACACAACACAAACACACCAAAAAAACAGCAATCCACACACATACACTTAAAATCCTACATCTAACCTACACTAAGCTGTACATACACTACTATCTATCCACTTACCTTAACCCAAACCCTAACCCTAAGGTCTGTCACTACTGCACACTCACCTCACCTGTGCCCTAACCCTAACTCACCTACCCTGCCCTAACTCTAATGTCCGTCACAATCGCACACTTACCTGACCACGCCCTAACCTTAACTCACCTAACCCGTGCCCTAACCCTCACGTCTACACAATCACACATTTACCTAAACCCGACCCTTAACTTTCCACCACAGTGCTGAAAATAGTGAAGCGAGAGAAATGGCCAACTGAATTCTTTCCCTAGGAAAAAAAATTGGTGTTTTGCAGCTTCGCTATTTTCAGTGTTCGCTGAATAGGGGTCGATATTAGAATATTCGAAGAAGACTTCGGTGTTCTAATATAGAGCCAGCTTTATGTTGTATAACCTACTACATAACATAAATATGTGAACTGGAGTACTGCATTAAGCCCAGATGTGAGGTGTCATTGTAATAAAGTGTTGAGATCCCCCTAATAAACACAAGTACCCCATACATGGATACCAAACACATATATAACATGTAATGAATAATAAATCAATGCCAAAAAGCAAATATAATGCAACTTAAATATTAAGCAACACTAAGCATTGCACAGCCCAGCTTAGTAGGTGTAAGCAATGTGTAGGCCAGCTAATTCAGTCTGCCCATTGGTATACCACTTTAAGCAATGCCAACCTTAGGTAAGCAGGTTTGCCCATAGCTTAGCCTTTTCAAAACTGTCCAATCACTGCAAAGTACAGGAAATTGTCCCTATTTAAACCCAACAGGCAGGGATACATCTCATTACTAGTTGTAGCTTCCTCTTGCAGGCAATATGTCTGGAATGGGAGAGGGTGTGCTCTTTTGGGTACAGCACTGGGGCATCCAGGAGTCCAGAGTCATGGCAGGACTCCTTGGAAAGAACATGATCAGAGACTGCTGCAAGGCCAGTACCAGGGTTCCCAATATAAAGCAGAAGCCTGGGACTGTCTTGCCCGTGACCTCACCAGTGCCACTGGCATACCCCAAACTGGTGAACAGGTCAGGCATCACTCTGCTGACCTGAAGCGGCGAAAGGGGGCTCTCTTGGATCAGTGGATTCAAGAGGCTAGGAGGACAGGGGAGGTCCCAGCTGTGTGTAAGTATCAGTCTACTACCTGTTTAATAATTGCCAGCTCATGTATATTATGGATAGCTAAATATTCCTGTTATGTCCTTCACAGCGGCAAGTGAGAGGGCAACAAACCAGGAGGCCCATGGATGTCACTTGGAGCGGTTGCAATGTGAGGCAGGTTAGTAATACTCTTGCATGTATTGTCATAGGAAATAAATCTAAAAGTAGTAGTAAGTTAATTGCCTGTATAAAACCTGTATTGTTTAAGACATGTACTGCATACACCAGAGAATATGGCAGGAAGAGTCTCAATAACCTGACAATAAAGGTCTAACTGCTGGACTGCATGTGTTTACTCTGGTATCATATGGTAATGTAGATTTGCAAAGGCAAAAAAGGGAGACAAACTTCGGAAAATAGTGAAAACAGTGCCAAGCAGTCAAACAGGAACCGGAGCCTTAACGCACTTTTATTACAAAAATGAACAAACAGCGTTTTCACTACCACAGTAGAGTAGCTTCCTCAGAGGCAAAAAACACAGTGAAAAAGGCGCCACACAGTTTTTATAATGTAGGTGCCTTCAATCAACTCAGCTGTAACAAGTAAAAAACCATCACTTCCTGTATATTTAAAGTAACACTCACTTTTTCTAAATTATGACAATACCAACACAGTTATGCTATTAGGAATAACAAAAGTGAAAATGCCCTTGCCAAACATGTAGAATCCCATTCGGGCCACAATTTTGTTTTTATGGGTATTGATTGCATGCACAGATCTATCAGGGGCGGACCTATCTCTCTTTTATTAGAGATTTTAGAATTAGAATGGCAACTTAAGCTCGATGCTTTTAACCTACCAGGATTAAACGAGAGCTGTAATATTGCCCCTGTTTTGAAATATAGATCTTTTTTACGCTAAATAAGTTGGCAGTATATAGGAATGGGCAGACTATGCCAACTTATTTATTTATTTATTTATAACTTTTTTTATATATTTATTTTACATAGAATTGTTTTTAATTAATTTGAAACACAGCTTATTTTACATTGCTATGTATATTAGCTGTTTTGGTTAAAAGGTTCTTATTGTCATAATTTAGAAAAAGTGAGTGTTACTTAAAATATACAGGAAGTGATGGTTTTTTACTTGTTACAGCTGAGTTGATTGAAGGCACCTACATTATAAAAACTGTGTGGCGCCTTTTTCACTGTGTTTTTTGCCTCTGAGGAAGCTACTCTACTGTGGTAGCGAAAACGCTGTTTGTTCATTTTTGTAATAAAAGTGCGTTAAGGCTCCGGTTCCTGTTTGACTGCTTGGCACTGTTTTCACCGTAATGTAGATTTGCAATCACTTAATAGTACTGTTGTATTAAGCACTGTTACCCACACTGCAACATAAATAAAATGTGTAGGAATGTCTGCATATGACTGATGTAATCCCAAGAGGTCATATAGTACAACTGAGAGAGACAGACAGAAAACAGTAAAAAAACAGACAACATCTGAATAGCACACTCAACTGAAATGTGAACTGTTGCATTTTTTAGCATGCACAGCCATGGTTCGAATCCTGGGAGTGGTAGTAGGGTGCATACAGAATCATACCCCACAACCGTACAGATATCTCTAGAATGTCCAGTAAATCGGCCCATATCTGCTGCCTGTCCCCCTGGGAAATCAGTGGGATGATTCCAAACATTTAGGCAGTGAACAAACAATACAACTGATTGTCAGACATCTATGAGAACAAACCTGTCACTCTAGCAACTCCCCAAAACGTTATAAGAGTAATAAGCCAAGTATGCCCCATCTACACCCCCATGCTGTCAAGCTGTGACCAGAGTGTGTACAGTAATAGAGTGAGATGTATGTGCATAATACTAATATGGAATCTGATAATTTGTGTGCCAACATTCAGGTAGTGCTAACAAACATTGCTCCCACAGGTCCGTCAGATACGAACACTGCATAGAAATAAAAGATTGATACCCTGTACTGGTACTGTTTACTCTGGTATTGCATGGCATTGTTATTGTTGCAGTTGCTCTGAATAATAAGGTATCACTCATCACTGTCACCCACACTGTGCTACATAATATAACTGTCTAGGAAATCCTGTATAAGAGTGTTGTAATACAAGGTCAGAATGTAAAACCACAGGAGAATTGTAGACAGAAATCAGATAAGAGATATACAGCGATATCTATATAGCACACATAACTGTGATGGACAGTGTTTTAGTTTTAGCAGATGCAGCCATGGTCCGAATCCTGGTAGTGGTAGTAGGCTGCATACAGAATCATACCCCACAACTGTACAGATATGTCCAGAATGTCCAGTATATTGGCCCACATCTGCTGCCGTCCCCCTGTCCCCTAGGAAATCAGTGGGATGATCACAGATGTTTAGGCAGCAAACAAGAAATGCAACTGATTGTCAAACATCTATGAGAACAAACCTGTCACTCTAGCAACTCCCCAAAATGTTATGTGAATAATAAGCCAAGTATGTCCCATCTACACCCCCATGTCGTCAAGGTGTGACCAGAGTGTGTACAGTAACAGAGTGAGATGTATGTGCATAATACTAATGTGAAATCTGGTAATATGTGTGGCAACATCCAGGCAGTACTAACAAACATTGCTCCCACAGGTCTGTCGGATACGAACACTGTGCCTAGAAATAAAAGATTGATACCCTGTACTGGTACTGTTTACTCTGTTATTGTATGGCATTGTGAGTGTTGCAGTTGCTCTGAATAATAAGGTATTACTCATCACTGTCACCCACACTGTGCTACATAATATAACTGTCTAGGAAATCCTGTATAAGAGTGTTGTAAGTCACGAAAGGTTAAAGAGGGCAATAGTCGAAATATGTCCCGTTTCAACTGCATGTGGTGAAGACATGCCCAGAGTCTGTGCAAAAAGAGATGGACAGGTATGTGCATAACATCAACCTGGAATCTGGGAGTATGTGTAGAAACAGTTAGTTACTGTTAACAAACAATTCCTCCACAGGTATACAAGGTAAGAGGTGTATACTGCAGGTAAAACCAGTTAATGCATATAGTTGTCGACAGCCGTACCACTGTCCAAAGTAAGGCAATAGGGTAGTGTACTAATACTTGTAAGGTACAGATAATAGCACTGACTGGGAAAGTAATGTGAACTACAGGAATATACTAGTTGTTAATTGACATCTTTCTCTCCGCCCCACCATATTTGCAACAATAAACTAAATACCCAACTCAATTGGTATGTGCTGACTAAACTGTAATGTTGGGACATATGTCCTGTTGCTCGATAATTATTTAAATCTGTTTCTATGCATGTGATATGTTGAAATACTCCCACATTGATGGCATGGTGCCATCAATGTACCTGCATGCTGTTGTAATTACCACTGCGGTCCCATATATGCATGTGTTCTGTTTGCTATGCAACT